>NC_059296.1:17049437-17389437 GCF_017591435.1 Portunus trituberculatus
CTACACGGCAATTCATTAAGCTGGAGAAGACACTCATAGTAGCCAAAGGATTAAATTGCAGCTATAGCCAAGAATGTTACCCACTGTTTCAGAACTAGACTGCTCATGTGGTTAGGAAAAAAAAAAAAACAAACAAACATGCCTTGTGTCTGAAATCAGGAGGTGAGGAGGCAGTAAGATGTGGAGTGTAGAGTGAGTGAATTGCAGCTATAGACGGGAATATTACCGATTACTTCAGAATAAAACTGCATGTTTGGTTAGACAAAAAAGTAAAAAATTAAAATACTTGTCACGTTCGATATCAAGTGTTCAAGAGGCAGGAGGGAGTGGAGTGTGGAGTGTTGTTGCTGACGGGAAGAGAGAGGAAGGAAGCCACCGGTTGTGTGATACAGTATCGAGGTCAGGATGAGGTATGCTGGACTCGACACTACGCACCAGTGACCGCCAAGAGTGTAAGTACATAGGCTGTAGATTTATGCTGTGGTTTACAGTTTTGAGGTGCTAAGTGTCTTGAGAGAGAGAGAGAGAGAGAGAGAGAGAGAGAGAGAGAGACAGACAGAGACAGACAGACAGACAGACATAGACACACACACACACACACACATGGCCCGGTAGCTCAGTGGTTAGAGCGCTGGCTTCACAAGCCAGATGACCAGGGTTCGATTCCCCGGCCGGGTGGAGATATTTGGGTGTGTCTCCTTTCACGTGTAGCCCTTGTTCACCTAGCAGTGAATAGGTACGGGATGTAAATCGAGAAGTTGTGACCTTGTTGTCCCGGTGTGTGGTGTGTGCCTGGTCTCAGACCTATCCGAAGATCGGAAACAATGAGCTCTGAGCTCGTTCCGTAGGGTAACGTCTGGCTGTCTCGTCAGAGACTGCAGCAGATCAAACAGTGAATTACACACACACACACATATATATATATATATATATATATATATATATATATATATATATATATATATATATATATATATAGAGAGAGAGAGAGAGAGAGAGAGAGAGAGAGAGAGACAGACAAACAGACAGAGACATTGAGAGAGAGAGAGGTCATTCATTCATTCTGGCTCATCTTCTTATCTATGACTCACCTAATGCTTATCAATGACTCAGTTGCTCATTTATTTATCTATGACCTTGCTGGCATATACCAACAGGATTTCACTAAGATTCTCAGTATTTCCACCAACACTGCAGGCTGTCCCATCAAACCCCAACACTTACCCTTTGCACTGAGTCATCCTTTGAACAACACCAAGCCTTTTCATCCACTCCAGCAAGACATGAGCGAGACACATCTGTCCCTGCTACGATGAAATAGGAGAAAAACAGGAAAATAAATATGTGCATGTAAATATAATGGTGATAAATTGTTAATCTGAATATTTAGACTTTTTGGTGTAGGAATGTCTCGTTTAGGAATTTCTCTCTCTCTCTCTCTCTCTCTCTCTCTCTCTCTCTCTCTCACACACACACACACACACACACACAGTGGTTAGAGCGCTGGCTTCACAAGCCAGAGGACCGGGGTTCGATTCCCCGGCCGGGTGGAGATATTTGGGTGTGTCTCCTTTCACGTGTAGCCCCTGTTCACCTAGCAGTGAGTAGGTACGGGATGTAAATCGAGGAGTTGTGACCTTGTTGTCCCGGTGTGTGTTGTGTGCCTGGTCTCAGGCCTATCCGAAGATCGGAAACAATGAGCTCTGAGCTCGTTCCGTAGGGTAACGTCTGGCTGTCTCGTCAGAGACTGCAGCAGACCAAACAGTGAACACACACACACACACACACACACACACACACACACACACACACACACACACACCAGAATCTTTGTTAAACTATTAACATATATGAAAACACCTTTGAAAGCTGTATAATTTCCACAAACGCCTGCCTGATGTAACCACAAGAAGGAAATGCGGCCCTTTGTCCCTCCCTCTCGTGAAGTGAATAAATAATCAAATGTTGCCTTCTCGCGCCTGCTGTACACCACTTTGAGTTCCTAGTATTGTAAACAAAGAAGAAAACACTATTTCTCACCATTAAGATGTTAGTATAAGATTATATGTTTCTACCACTATGTAAATGAGACAGTCTAATTTGAATAAAGGAAAAAAAATGTTACCCATCAAAAGTTTTCTTTGACATGCGTCTGAAAATTTATTAGATAATTATTATTTATGTGTTCCGTTTTGTGGATATTATCGTGCTTTATTTTGTTAGCAATAGGGAAATCGATTAATAGATTTTTTTTTTCTGCTAAGTACAGGGCGAGGTGCAAAAGTATGGCAGTGTTGTGTGTATCCTGGAATCAGACACCCGTTATTGAAATTAATGCAAATATAATAACACAGAAAAAAAATGCCGATGTTAATGTTAATGAAGGAAAAAGAAAAGAGTGCAAACACCATGGCTGAAAAAAAGAGGATGAAAAGAGAAGTGCCGTTGAAAAGGCAGCACTTCTTGATAGTTTGATGACGTCACCGCTCTGTATCAACAACACGTGACGTCATCAACAAGGGGGACGAGGATTGCTTCGCCCTCGGTAAGCTAATTTGCTCTCTTATTCTTTCATTATGTTGTCTTTACACATGGATCATTCAGAGAGAATGTACATGAGTGTCATATGCACCTGAGCGTGTACTTACTCTGGCTCAGGACTGGCTCGTGAGGCAGCAGATATATAAAAATGTTTGGAGTAAAATCTCTCCGTTTGCCAGTGTCTATATCCTGCCAGTGCTTATCTTTGCAGCACTACCACACCCGTAAGTCAGTGCCTCACGTAACTGCGTCTCGGATTGTCATTGTTGGTCCAGATATCAGTGGTAATCCTCGAAATATAACCGTGTTGCCTTCTCCACTCAGTAATTGGTACCACGGCAGCGGAATGCCGTGGTAACTTTCCTGCGCTGCACACAGAAAGGTATGCTTATATCTGGCACAGGCCTCGATAATGACAAAAATGTTGGAGACCATGTAAGGCAGTGGGTATTTCCGGTATTCTGGATGCCATATCTTGCGTGGCATGGGATCTGTAAAAGCTACAAATTAGAGGTTTACATATGGCATGAAGCTTGATCTGAAAAGGGTCCTCGAGTGTTTATTATCACGAGATACGTGAAATGCTTGGAAGAGACTGCAGGTGAATAAAGCAAGTGGTTTGTTAAATGGATGTTCTTCCCATCCATTAAAGCAGGAAACATAAACATTTGCTAAAGATTAGTTTTCAGATTAATATAGAACAGATTTAAGTTTATTAATAGAAAGTTTTAGGCTTCAGATTATATGGATGTTGTTTACCAAACATATGTATATATATACTGTGTGTAGGCTGCCCAGGTTCTTTCTCCAAGACTCAACAGCAACTATGACATTTCAACTGTCATTTTCACTAGGCAAGGCATTAGCCCTGAGGGTGTTTATGAAGAGATATATCACAAAGGAATTAATTAGTTTATGTATTTATTGATTAAGTGATATTAGTATTTCATCGTACATTTAAATATTCCAAGTCTTTGGAATTGACAATATAATGTGGCATGGGTAAAACATGTCATGTGAAAAACAAATAATAAAAGAACAGTTAGAACAGCAGAGTGACAAGCTTGGCAAGGCAAAAGAAGGTTGGATGGACTAAACATGAAAGAGAAAGTTTGCTGGAATGGCCTAGAATATAGGTTGACAGCCAGTGGAGCTGAAAAAAGAATGAGGTTCCATGTCCTGGAGTGGATTCAAAGCAACTTAGAATTTGATGATAATGATCAATACTTTTGCATCTTTCAAATTACTGACTTTGTTGTAAAAGGCCTGTTGATAAAAGAAAATGATTGATGCATGGTTTTATTTATATATATATATATATATATATATATATATATATATATATATATATATATATATATATATATATTCGTTTTTATTCTATTTTATTTTATTTTTAGTAACAGTTATTCTTTTGGATATTCTGGGAGAACCAAAGAGGAGGAATATCTGATTGCATAGTCTTATGACTTAACATTCATTTGTTCCAAGTCTGTAAGAGTTTTTTTTTTTTTTTTTCTTAAGGGTTCATTCAGCAATGTTTTGAAGCAACAAAGCACAGGTTAATAAGAAACTGGCACTCTAAACATGTTCTGCTTTTTAGAGTTTGCATTTGTACTGATGGCTTCTGCTTTAAAATGCATTTTTTTTAAGTTTCATGTTTCATTATGACCCATTGATGATTTCATGTCAGAAGGCATTAGTTGTATATATTAACTCACCATTATTGCAGTGACAATGGAATACAAACAGGTACTGTACATGACAGACCAAGTACATACTGGCAGTGACAGATCTCCCGAGAGCTGGTTGCTTGCTCCCTCCATAATTCCATGCTCCAGTATAACTTTTCTCTTAAGCCATACATCAGTGTGTGATATTTAGTGAATGCAATTTAACTCAGTCAGAGATCATCTTGAGAAATAGTTTAGCAAAAGTACGTAGGTAATAGTTATTACCAAATGCACATTGAATGTGAGCTGTGGGAAACATTTTTAACTACATAATATATTTCATCACTACATTATAAGATCATGTATGACTTGCTGCTTCTTTTTCTTATATTTTTTGGCTCAGTATCTAACACCTCATGATAAGAGAAGGGGATTTGATGGATAAGTTGATAAACAAAAGAGTGCAATGTGTAAGTGATTTGTCCTGAGCCATCTTATTATTTATAACTTAAATTGTTATTGCAGTGATGCATTTCAACTTTTTTTATTTATTAGTTTTTCCTTGCAGTTTTATGATCAGCATTTAATTTTTCACCTTCTTTAGCCAAATGTCCTTTAGTATTCAGATCACCTTAATTTTTTTTTTTTTTTTTTTTTTTTTTTAACAAAGCAAAGGTATTCAAGTCATTCTGTTCTTTCCATGTGGTCCACATTTACATTTTGGTCTCATGTGCATTGTCATTCAAAGATTCACCCACCCATCCATATCTTGATATGTACAGACATACTGCAGCTTTAAATTCACTGGATTGTTCTCACTACCTAGAAAGCATTACAAAACCCTGTCCACGGTCCGAGTGTAGGTTGGGCTTCCTCACTCGGGGCAACGGTTTCCTAGCGGGTGGGCTTTAAGATAGGAGGTACCACAAAAAGTACCCCGTTTAGCCCAAAAATTTCCCTTGAAAACCCCACATGGTATAAAAAAAAAAAAAAAGATGCAGATAACTATATACCTATTATAGTCATAATCCATTTGCATATTATAGTAGTTGTTTATTAGGCACATACTCCCATAATTAAATTACATACCAGTGCTATACAAATATAACTATGAGGGGAGAGGCATGGAGTTAGCAAGATCAGAAGAGCAGGTAATGTGAAAATAATGGTAGTAGCAAGAGATGCAACATTGCAGCAATGAGAAAGAGGCTGACGATTGTCAGTTAGAGAATATAATTAAACCTTAATGAAAATTTACTCATACAGTATGTTGTGTTGGCCAGACTGACATGTTTTACACACCACTCATCCCATGAATTTTTTCAAGGAGAATAACTATTATTTTGTCAGTGAAAGTATATTGTTATTGTGACAAACCTTAGCCTGATAATTGACAGGTAAGGTTGATGCCCTCAGGAAGCGATCAGTAAACTAGTGCATATCAATCACCACATTCTCGATCATGTTTAGGACTCCTGGCTGTCATCTGTTATCCTTCATGGAAGAAATTAGAGCTCATAATTGTGCATGTCGCTGTGGATGTGTGGATGAACAGGTGGGTAGATCGGCAGCAATTTTGTCATTATGGTATAAGCAGATACATGATGAGTTATCCATAGAAAATATGTAAAAGATTTATGATTTATTGCATCCAATGTAATGAGCCATTAAGTTGGCTATTGTTAAGTGAATAAGGTTGATACTGATTGTGATGGCCATTTGATAATAGAATACCTTTGAGGAAGAGGACAACAGTGTACTAGCATGTATGTAATACATTCACATTAATATGCCATGATCATACCTCTGTGGGAGTTCCATGGACATTCTTTGATAGCTTATTTAAATTCATAAATGCAGTGGGATCCCTAATATGACATGATCAAGGACTATGAGCTGCAAATATCATAAAGTATATATCATTTGACTAGAAGTAGTCTTCAGAACATAAGAAGATAAGGCATGCTGCAAGAAGCATGGCATTCCCTGTATAAGTACAACCCATACTGTACAAGTGTGTACAATCCAGACAAGATTGTGAGAACTGGATTAATTTTGAAATATCAATCATTGTCATTGTGTCATAAATGCACTGGGTAACAGGAATCATCTCCTGTAAGGCATACAATACCAATGAAATTAATGACCATTAGCCATGAAATCATGAAATGTGCATTTACCACTTGAAAGCAGGTGATTTGCACTGCTTTACCTTCACAAATTACTACCTGTCTTCCAAAATGAAAATATAGTTATTTTCAAAGAGTGATGTGTTGCCTTTGTTGGGTTACAGTGTTCTGAGTGTGGCTCTACCAGCTGGTAGAGGTGGCAGCACATTACTCTTTCTTTGCCAACCTTCAACTGTGCTACTGTAATTTTTTTTTTTCTCACGAGTAGTGTTATACAGAATTATGTTGTAGTATGAATAAGTATGTTGAGTATTGCTTGAGTCATATGTTACCTTTAAAGAGTCTGGTCTCAATCAGCAATAGACAAAAATCTAAGTTCTGCATTACATGCTTTCGTTTCTTTCACTATTCATTATTCACGCACCATATGCATTTCTCAAATTACTAATTTCAACTGCTTGGATTCTTGATCATTGTATGCATGAGTCATGTACGCCTTCTTTTCTTACTTCTTATACCACTGAGAAGAGGGCAAACAATATTTATATAATATCTACAATTAACAATATTTAAAAAAAAGTATTTTAACTTTTCTTTTAGTCTCCAAAGATGATGCTTGACAGAAGAATGTTTGACATAATTTTATTAACTATGATTTGTAAAGAAATAAAACAGAGTAGGCGAGTAACTTATAGTAAGCCTTTGATTTAAGGAAATTTTGTTTCCAAATTAGAAGTTTTGCACTTATATACTACCTCAAATATCTCAGATCTGTACGTCTCACTTTTATCATTTCTATTTTCTTGGTGAAGTAAACTATTACTTGGTACTTACAGACAAAGAAAACAGGATATGTACTATTTGCATTATGGTCTTGAATCATTCATGTTATTTATGTATCAAAGAACTGCTATAAGACAAACAGCATTATATAACAAGCCCAACTGGTACTGGTGGCAGTTGACATAGCTGTTCTGTACCATCCAGTAACACTCTTATCCTGACTAGTATGTATTGTTGCAGGTGTATGTATATAATAAGCATGACAGTTCACTGCCATGGCAAACATTAGTGCTCCTTTGGCCTTCGCCTTCACTACCTTTGTTCTCCATAAATTCATATCCTACTCTTTGTGCCATATGCAAGAGAGCCAGTGGAAGTGTGAATAGCATGTTTTCAAGGCCCAAAACAAGCAGGTGATCTCAGTCAGTCAATTGGTCGATTTGATGTTTATTGTGAAGCGGTGCAGTTGTACAGTGATTGCTAATGTGTTCAAAATAGGAAAGAAACAAGCTTGAGCTTGAACTGGAATAATCAGATGTGAAAAAAGTATGTTTTCATCCTAAATTTGTAAGCCTTATAAGCATATGCAGTGGGTGTATAGATGCATTGATGCATTTCATTGTTTGCTATATTAATCTCTATTTTTCTCAATGTCTCTATTTCTTTAATATGAAGTTGTGATAGCTCTGTAAAGACTTTGGCCTATGCAGATAAGGAGAGCAAGTGTGTAGGCACCAAGAAGCCAACTTTGCTGGGGAACACAGCCCCACTTTAGTGGATGTATGATATAGCATGTCAGCCTCAAGTGGTGAAAATTCTTACTGTTTAATGTTTTCTATTTTTTTTTATATTATTTCATATTATTCAGACATTGCAATTTTTGTATGACTATTTTCATATAGTTATACAAAATGAGTTCATATGTGATGTGAAACTGTCATTAGCATCACTCTGTGATATGACAGCCATCATTACCATCAGCCTCTGCAAGACAAAGCCCTCATTCACCATTCTCCACTCATCTCTGTCAACCCTCATCCATTCCAGGCCACCCAAATATCTCACATTTTAATCATATTGTTTTTTTACTCTATCTTTTATTGATTTTCTCAAGTTCCAACTGTGTCACTGTCAACTTTCATTCTCTTCCTCTATTCACTTCTCTGGCTACTCTTTTTTTTTTTTTTTATTACTATTCCCAAGTGGCATCTGTGTTACTCCATCAACTACCAATTCAAACCATGGTCTGTGGTCTCTTTTTTTTTTTTTTTTTTTTTTCTCTCTTTCTTCTTTTTTCCAAGATATCATCAGTTTGGTTTGCTCCTTAATCCATGATGTTCTGTATTTATCCTTATTATGCTCTCATGAAATACTTTCACAATGCATAGAAAAACAATCTGTTGTCTGAACCTTTTGTATGAAGAGCAAGTAGTTAACCACACATCCAGCATTACATGTTATCTCACATCACATGATAAAGTATGCTTGAAAATCCAGTCTGATCTCACAGGACTTATGTATACTGAAAATTTAAAGATTAAAAACCATCAGACCATACTGAGTTGGTCATGGCAAGCACAGGCAGATATAGAGGCATGAAAAATGTCTTTGATCTCAACTAGTTGCCCCTGAGGAAAATAGTCAAAGTCTTATCAGCAAAAAGAAAAAAAAAAAGTGTCCTTGAAAAAATATATATCCATAAATTTATCTGGTTTGAGGAAATCCCTCTGAGAGAGAGAGAGAGAGAGAGAGAGAGAGAGAGAGAGAGAGAGTTGCTAAGTATTGAACATATTGCTACTAAAATTTTATGGACACTTATAAAATTCCCATTCTCAATTAAATATGTAGCACTTGCCTCTTATCTCACATGTAGATGTTGCAATACTGCTGGCCATTGTTGTCAATAGCATAAGTGGAGTATCAATATAATTATCATTAGGAATCACATAAGTTGGGAAAAATTTATGTTTAGGCTTAAAAACTTGCAACCAAATATTTTAAAGTGTATTATATAATATTACTTATCACCAACAGCACCACCACCACTGTGCTATTTATAGTTCTAATACCACCACTACCATCTCCACCACCACTATTATTTCTACTTCTCATATTACATCTTCTTTTACCACTGACACCACTACTGCAACTGCTCTCTCTATGACTACAACTACTACTACTGTTGCTGCTGCTGTTGCTGCTACTACTACTGTTACCAATACTGCTACAGCTACTAATATTGCTGCAACTGCTACTGCTTCTACTGATATACTGTATCTACTACTAATATTAATGCTGTGATTATAATAACATAAGTAATAATAATGATAATGATAATGATAATAGTAATGATAGTAGCTCATGAATAAAACATTAAATGGACAACTTATGACATCAAGTATACATTTGAGTAATTATTGGACTGTCATTCACCATAAGTGGCACTTCGACCTGATTTTCCCTTAGTAAAACAGTTTATGATGATAAATACAGATATCTCTATAAAGACCCTTATTTTTTGCCATGTAAGGTGTAGATTATAGCGTGTCTCTATGTAATCCATGCAGGACTTTTAACTGATTTGATAAGAATGTAGACTAGAATATGTGTAGCTACGTCAGTGATTTTTTTTTTTTTTTTTTTTTTTTTACAGACTGTTATAGCATTTTGTGGCTGCAGACAAGGTTTGCTTTGATGGTTTGGTCTTGCTAAGAGAGTTAAGTAATGAAGGAGGAGGTGTGTGTGTGTGTGTGTGTGTGTGTGTGTGTGTGTGTGTGTGTGTGTGTGTGTGTGTGTGTCCAATGAGTTAGAAAGCTGAGAATGTTGTATGAGATGGTGTGTGAATGTTTTGAGGCAATATTTGTTGTGGAAGTGATACTGGGTACTTAGTATTGAGAAATGTTTGTATTAGAATAGTGTGCATGTTTGCTTGTTTACTTGTTTGTGTGTGTGTGTGTGTGTGTGTGTGTGTGTGTGTGTGTGTGTGTGTGTGTGTGTGTGTGTGTATGAATGCAATGATTTCCCAGCTTACAATTGGAATAGAAAGAGCATCACCATCGACTATGAATTTCATGGATGTGATTTTTATCTCATGTTGAGTTATGGACTAAAGGTTCAGAGAGACACCCCATTGTATAATTCACCCAGCAGTTATGTACAGTGAAACCCTTGACTCCCAGCTCCATAGTGTCTTCATGGATCATCACCTCCAGTGTTGCCATGCCAAGTTCTTTTCTGGGTCATCGCCATTATGTGCTTTGGTTCCCTCCTGCTTCCTCCAGCATAAGCTTGCTTTCCACTTTAACCAGAAGTTACTTGAATTATGGTGCTCTGTATTTGTTTAAGGATAAAGTGTGTTATGCACATGAGAGCAAACCAAAGCAGCTACATGTGCAGCATGATTTGTAGTTTATGGGTCTCCAGCCTGACCCACAAGCCTGATATGTAGAGATGGGAAGCATGGAAACTGGTGGATTTGATGGTGATGATTGATAGTAATAGGATATAGGTCATTAAAGAGACCGAGGAACTTTTTAGATACCGCCAAGTGTTCCATCATGACAGTAATGTTGTAGTATCCTGCCTTGAGTCGTTTCACTTGCTGTACAATAATGAACTTATTTGAGTGCCCTCATTCCATGCCATAAGTTTCATATTTTGTTGAACTATTAGGCTTTGAAAAGACCAGAATTATGATATCAAATAAGATTATGAAATCTAGTCTTAGACTTTTCATGTTATTATTATATTTCATTTATTATTTATTTTGCCAGCTAAGTTGTGTAGGCATAGCAAAGCAGTACTCACTCACATTTTATATCATAACCAATGTTGTGATTCTCGCATAACAAGCATAGAATCAGTTACTAGTAAGGTGAGTAGCATTTTTTTTTTTTTTTTCATCCAGTATTTGTATTTGTCTGAAACTATGTAACACTTAGTAGAGAGAGAGAGAGAGAGAGAGAGAGTGAGTGAGTGAGTGAGTGAGTGAGTGAGTGTGTGTGTGTGTGTGTGTGTGTGTGTGTGTGTGTGTGTGTGTGTGTGTGTGTGTGTGTGTGTGTGTAGCTTAAGGCAAGAAAATACTGAAATGAAATGGGCATTCTTTGCACATCAAACAGACACACTGTGTTCCATCATGTACATACAGTTATGCTGATGCCATGAGAGCACAGTGTTAAGTTTCAAGGCCCAGCATCCCTGCCTGTCTTTTTATAACACAGCACATGAGGTTGCTGGCACCACTTCAGTGTCAACAGTGTGATCAGTCCTATGTATTATGATGGAATTTCTTTATACAGTGCCTTAAAAATGCAACTATGATTGACATGAAGTGTTTATTTATTTATTTATTTTTTAGTGTTTGTTTGGAAGGGAGCAGGAATGTGGGAGGAAATTAGAAAGCTATTCAAGAATCAATGCAGTAAAGTTGGCATACACTTCAGCTTATATTATTGGCATATGGAAAGAATGTTCCTTATGTATTGGAGCTTCTATGGCTGCTATAGTTAATGCTCATAATTCTAAGGGTGAGGAGGTGAGGCAGGGTGTGGGGGCTTAAGATGGCAGGTTGTAATCCCCTCACAGTCTCAGGCTTAGGGGGTGACTGAATGGTTGGGGATCTAGTTTGACAGTCACATTGAAAGCAGATAGACTTATTGTTCTACTTCATTGTTATTATTATCATTATTATCATTGTTATTGTTGTTGATATTGTTATTTTTATTTTTGTTGTTATTGCTGTTATTATTCTTTTATTTCTATTATTGTTATCATTTTCATTATCATCTCTGATGTTGTTGCTGTTGTTATTGGTCATCATCATCATCATCATCATCATCATCATCATCATCATCATCATCATCATCATCATCACCACCACCACCACCACCACCACCACCACCACCACCATTTGTGCAACAAGATAAGTCCTGAGAACATTTAAGACAGTTCATGCACTTGTACTGAACTCTTAGTATTCCCGTGGAAGCCTGAGATGAAAAGTAAACCCAGGAGGGAGATCGTATGTACGTAAGGCCTGTTTGGAAAGTAAGAAGCTTAGAAACATGGTGGAGATATTAAAGAACTACCTACACGGTGGAAGATGTGTGAAAAGGATCTGTTCATGATGTTATTAGTGACAGAGTACAAAAGTCATCGTTAGAATTGACGTCTTGATATGTGACACGTATTGTTGTAGTGCAAATAAATAAAGCAAGTTACGTTAATATTGAAGATTCACAAAGTAAGGTATGTTGAGCACTGATTAACGTGCATTAGAAGGACTCTGACTCAGGGAGCTGGTGTTGTTCTCTGTCAGACTAAAAGTAAGACATCATTATCTTGGCGAAATTCAGCATGTATGAGCCAATTTATTTATTTATTTATTTATTTACGCCCATTGGATACTTTACTGCAAAACTGAGCATTAAACAATCATAATCCAAGCTTTGTTATCATGTGTGTGTGTGTGTGTGTGTGTGTGTGTGTGTGTGTAACAGTCTCGAAATAGCAACAAGCAAGCATTTGGCGACCCGTGAAGCATGACGTGAATTAATACCAAGGTCGAGACTAAATTTGTTGACTCGGTTCTCGCTCAGGTTGTTTTTTGGGGAGCGGTATTACAAATGTGCTTTTTTGCACTGTTGTGTCCTTGACCTTTCTGTCTGACTTGTAAGAATGATTGAATAGATAAATAATAATCCTAGCTCGTCATGTGTTCTTAAATTTTGAGGGAGTGTCAGTAAATGCACTCCATCCTGCCTTTACCCCCATTACGTCGCCTTACGTCATGTTAAAAATATGTTGACATTGCATTGCCATAAATACCAAGGAAGGGCGTTATGTTGGCCACTTGTGTCAAGGTGTGTCCTGGCTGGTGACAGACTCTGTTGGCTCGTGAGATAGGCAGGTGCAATAGGCGGGGCGAGATTGTCTGTCACTCATGACTTGACACCGAATGTGTGTAGTATATATATATATATATATATATATATATATATATATATATATATATATATATATATATATATATATATATATATATATATATATAAACACACTTAAGAATTTCCAGAAGAATATATATGAATACACACACACACACACACACACAATGGTGAACAGGCTCATAGAATGTGAATTACCTTACCGCTGAGTACTGTACCCACAAAACACGCACTTATCACAATTTCTTTATCTTTCAGGAGGATGCGGAGCGTCGCCTGAGCGATAAGGTAAGCAGAGCAACTGCTCCACCACCACTTGAATATAGCACGTAGTTAGTATTAAGCGTGTTTTGGTTTGAATGCGTTAGTTAACTGCGTATTATCAGCCACAGTATTATTAACGCGTGTGAGGTGGGAGTGTTGCTCTGAGATATGCGCCGCGCCTCCCCTCTTCACCATGCGTCTGTATGTTCATGGATTGTTACCTCGTTACAAGTTCCCACATTTTCCCCGGTTGCTTAACTCTGGTCTAGACTTACATAGTGTTTGTGTATATCGCCTCGTGTATGAAGTAGTGCTGTGTGCTCCTCCCCGTCCCTGCCCATTCACCCCGCACATCTCCCATCCTCATTCCACAACGCACTTGCTTCACCCTTCACCGAGTACTTCACGCCACGCTTTTCCGACAGCATCAAGGCAGAACGGGACGCTCAGCACAATTAGTCCTTTGTTAGCGGTAAGTCCCCGTCGCTGGGGAGCCGAGCTGACGACGGGCAATCAATCAAAGAAAGCCAACAGGCCTAAGAAACGACCCTTAATTACTCCTCAGACAAGGGGAGGCGTGCGAGGGATTTTCGGGACATCTCCTCGCCGGGATGGGTGAAGACAAGGGTATGCTGCTCAGGGGGCAGTCACCGAGAGGAGGGTGAGTGACAGAGAGACTCCCTGGGTGACCGGGGGAGGATTGCAAGGGTGTGGCGAGGTTAGCTGAGTCACGGTGCACAAGGGGCAGGAGAAGAGTGGTGGATTGAGTCACAGCATCTAACACACACACACACACACACACACAGGCCATTGAGTGACAGGCTTCCCCCTCAGCTCCATTACTCCAACACGCCTCCACAGGTTAGCCGTCATTGTTGTGGGTGAGAGTCCCTGCGAGGATGTCAGGCTGCCCTTTTGTGCACCCCGCCGCCCACTGTTTCCTCAAGCAACACCAGTTTACCGTCCCGTCCCTCCAACCACCTTTTGTCCTCTTTTCCCCACCCCCCACACTCCACCCCCATGCGTCAATTATTCGTGCAGTATCTATGTAGTGTGTGTGTGAGTGTGTGTGTGTGTGTGTGTGTGTGTGTGTGTGTGTGTGTGTGTGTGTGTGTGGTTGTAGTGACAGATTTAGCCCATGAAATTTTCAAGTTAATAATTCGTTATATCCTTGTTTTTGATGCTAAATTAAAGCGTATGATTACAAGAACGCAGAGGAACGCGAGGTACCACGAAGGTCTGTCGTGTCGCAAATGGAAAAAGCTTAAACTCCTTATAAACACAATATACTATATCACACAGGTGCCGGCATGATGTGTGGCGGTGTTGGCAGCAGTGTGGGCCACTAGAGAATCGATTGCCTGGCTTGTGATCACCTGTCATTGATTGTTAAATGTCTTCCTGTCTTTTCACAAAATTCTTATTACTGGAAAAAATACTTTCAAGATTTCAACATTCAGGTTGGTAACAGTGTTTCGCCGGTTCTCTTGAGGCTGGGCTGCACCCGTGCATAGCACTGTTTTGATGCTGCTGTTGTTTTAGATCTAAGTAGATAATTACACGGCTGTGCCAGTGAGTTCGTCACAAGTGGGAAGGGCAGCAATCCTGCACAGCCTGCCGCCAAGTCCTACCAGTGGCCACAGACGTGGAGGTTATGCTCGGTAGACCGCATGGTATCGACCAGTCTAAGCAATATTTCTTACAGACTGCTGTGTGTTGGTGGCGGGTCTTCTGCCTTGTTAAAGCTAAGGCAAAGGAAAGAGGCTAACACTTGCAGTGGAGTGCAATGAATGTAGGAAACATTAGCATTAATATGAAGTTTTTAGAGGCATCATGGTGGTGCCAAAAATAGTGCTAAGATACGTGAACACGTTCACTGAGTAATCAGGAAACTACGTTAAATGTCAACAATAGAGACAGAAATAAGAGTTTTGGGAGACGACAGACAAGAGGAAAGGATGGGAGAACGGGAGGGGAGGGGGCGGGTTGAATGAGACGACGCCCCTGGGAAGCCGTCCACCTGGCGCCTGGATGCTCCCTTGGGGCCGGGAGGACGACAGGACGGCGGCTACGCTCCTACCATCAGGACTTACCAGCCCGCCCTCACAGGGGTAGGACGTGGCTGCTCACGCCGCCTGCTGCCGCTCTTGCTACTAAAGGACTCGCCGCCACCACCTCAGCCTCGCTCGTGTCTTACTGTAGAGTGTTATGGCTCCCCGCACACCATTAGTACAGACATTACACACTCAAGAGGAGAAACATCGGTGCGGCAGTGACGTACGGAGACACTGGACCAGGAGTCACTTACACTTGTGAAGCTGTGAAGTGTTGGTCAAGAGAGAAAAAGGAAGGGAGAGAGAAAGAGAGAGAGAGAGAGCAGTCACCTCCCTCATCCAGATGCGGGCCCGGCAGACGTGGGCGAGCAGTGATGCGAGCACCCTCCTTTCCCTGGACTCCACTTCTTCGCCTCCAGAAGAACGTGGGGAGACGGAAGCTCTGCGCGGACGCCTCACTCTTCGTTGCTTTTACACAAGACAGAATTGGAACTCAGCAGCAGTAGGGGAGGAGGAGGCGGTGGCGGCGAGGACCTGCCTACGTTTATGTGATGCAAGAGGTGAGTTGGTTTTGTAGTATTTCAATGCAGCTGGTCTTGTTGGTTCCTCGTCATTGTAACCTTCGTCGCCGAGCGTAGCGAGGCTCAGCGGGATTGCGGTGACTTCCCATTAATATTTTTTATTACTACTTCCGGAACTGTTACCATTGCTACTACTCGTACTACCTGTGCTGTTTTTACCCGTTACAGAGCTGACAGAATGAGACTTACGACATCCAGGTAATCTACTACTTGTTAGGCGGCTGGTGACTCCATGGTACTGACGGTGACTAGTTGATGATGGTGGTGGAGACTCGGTGACTGACTGATTTTGAAGGGATTGTCAGTGACTTTCTGCTTACTGGAACAACTGACTGAGGACAGCTGCTGCACTGATCACTGTACTAGTTACGTATGGTCTGCACGGGTCTTCGTGTGAGGCAGTATGTAAAATGGCCATTAGTGCAGCGGTGTCTGGTGCCGTAAGCGAGGACGCTGTAATGATACGGTGAGTTTTACGGTTGGTGTATGATTCGAAGACTGGAATGCTCAAATGTTTACATCTTATGTATATTGTTGTAGTTGGTTGATGCTAATGACATTCAGTTTCTTTTTTCATTTGTTTTCTTCATTGTATGAAGACTTCAAATATGAAAATTGTGTTTTTGGTGGAACCAAAGTCTGTATAGATGGTTAACGCCGCTTCTACATTTACACGATTCTTCAACGAGTATACTGAGCGGAAATAACATAAGGTACTCAAATATGCAAACCACCTATTCCTTTGTGTTGCCGTTGATGGTGACCACGAATAATACTTCCAACTTGACCAAAATTTATCAAGTTACGAAGACTTGGCAGTCAGAGGTCAATAGTGGACGGCAGGGGAGAGATCATGGGGGAGAGGGAGGAACAGAGACTAGAAGAGGAGAGGGACTGGAGAGACAAACAGTTATGTTTTCCTCTCATTCTCTTGCGTCTGGTTTCTTCTCTCTCTGGCCCCCTCTTCTTCCTTCTCTTCGAACCCTCTCTCTTTCCCTCCCTCCCCTTCCTCCCTCCCTCCCCATTGAAGGAATCCCGTTTCTTACCGGGGAGGTCAGGCCGTCGCGTGTTCCTGGTGGTGGCGGGAGATTGTCACAGAAGTAGACTATGAAAAAAGAGGGAGAAATACAATGAACACGTTCGATAAATATTGGTCTTATCATGGGGTCTTTTGAGGTGAAGGTGTGTCTTTCCGAGTCTTTTCAAAAGAATGGAAGCGCCTAAGTAGCGAGTGACGGGGTATCTCGATGACGTGGGTGGGGTGGGGGTTAGGGACGGATGTGAGAGTAGAGGGAGTGTGTGCGTGAGGGAGGAGGGGTTATATGCAGCAACAGGTGGTGGTGGCGGTACGGGATTGAAGGGGAAGGGGAAGTGGTGAGATGATTATATCATGGAGGTGAACATTGAGCTTTGTGGAGGCAAGTGGATATGAGATGGTGATGGTGGTGGGCACGTATGAACGGGAGACTTCATCGCTCCTGAACATCTTCCCGGGGAACAGTATGGATATTAGATTATTGTTATTTTTTTTTTCAATCTATTACGAACCGTCTCAAATTATGCCTCGTAACCAGAGAGAGAAGGTATCAGTGAGTCTCAGTTAAAAGTTTGAAATGAGCTCAAAGAAATCATGCAGACGAGGCAGGAATCAGCAATTTTTTTGTTTATTCACTATCCTTTTATTTACTTCCACTCACTCTCTCAGCAAGATGTCACAAAGAACCACGCTCCCACCCTCGTCACAGCACTGGCCGTGATGTGTATGAGGACGTGGAGGCAGAGCATTGCATTGTTCTCTCCCTCCCACTGCGGAGAAAAGGTCACAGTCACGCAAGAAATAAGAAGAAACAGGGAAGATAAGTTATATAGGTCAGCATCCTGTGACCCCGCACCCGCAGCTTAATCTTACCCACTTAAACACCAGCAGGCAAAACCGGGTGTGTACCACTGATCCCCCGCCACCCAACGCTGATCCCAACCCGGCAGGGTTCACCCGGTGTTTAAATCAATTACTGGTGGGATCGCATTACACCACACTCCCCTCGCCCTCATATTGATTGTGTCACTGCTCATTCCGTATTTCCCGCAGTACCGCCCTCATCATTACCACCATCACCACCACCGCATCTCCAGCCATGTATATCACACCACATCGCTGTTCTTTATCCATTTACCGCGCCTCCATAACACTATACGTACCATTATCTTCATTCCCAGGTCTTCATTTCCCAGTCTCACCCAAAGTAACTTACAAGCGCAAACTGTAATATCAGGTTGACATAATAGTCTTGTGCTCAGTTACTGTACTTTACTTAGTTCAGAAAATTGACGTCTAGTTGTTTATTTTTCAGCCTTACCCTAACGCAGCCAGAGAGAGAGAGAGAGAGAGAGAGAGAGAGAGAGAGAGAGAGAGAGAGAGAGAGAGAGAGAGAGCAATGACTGGACAAACTTCTCTGCATGACCTCTACACTTGGCGCTTATTGGCTGGGGGTGGTCATCCTATATAGCCCCGCCTGGCGACCCTTGACCCCTGACCCATGGGTGACGGTGACTGGGCGTTGCGTTCCCTGGTGCTGGCGAAGGAGAGCTGTAGGAGGTAGTACTGAGGGGCTGAGTAAAGAGGCATGGGTGTGGTGAGTGAGGGAGGATGTTGAGTGTGATGAGTTTGTAATTTGCCTGTGTTTGGCTTGATGAATAAGGTATTGTGGTGTGTGATTGTGTGATGAGTTGTGATTTTCCTAAGTTGGTGGTCAGGTATTGGGGGAAGCACGGGTGGACGTAGTGGTGGTGATGTGATGATTCCATGCATGTCGCGTGTGACTGTCAAAAAAGTGGTGGTGAAAGTGACGTGGTGATTCATGAACTGCTTGGTTAGTAAGTCTTTGTTGTATTTTTATTTATATATTTATTATTTTTTATTAGATACAGTAAGAGTGGTGCGTGCAGTGGGGGTGACGGTGGTGGTGTTGTGTGGATAGGGATGTTAGCGATGGTGTGCACGAGCATGTAGGCAGTAAAAGGCTGGGCTGGTGGTGGTGGGGAAGTGGGTTACTATTGATCGTGTTGGTGACGGGTGGTGGTGATGGTGGCGCCTCGGACCTATAGCCATCTTCCTGTCTGGGTGTTGGTTCGTCTAGAATGCGTGATCACTGTCATCATCGTCACTGTCGTCGCCAGGAGCAGCGAAATGCTGTGAGGAAGGCAGGGGGAGGTGCGGCAGACAAGGAGGGGTGCCGGTGTAGACCTCTAGGCGGCTGCTGGGTAATGGGGGGGATAATAGGAGTGAGCATATTGTGACTCAGCCAGGGAAGATGAGTGAGGCACAATACGGCCCGCCCGCTGCACACAAGAGACTCATTAGAGCACCGCAGAGCTTGTGTCCACTCCATCTGCTCTGAAGACTGTGGGGGTGTCAGTGGCCGCCTCCCTGTCTGGGTGTCTGGAACAGTCCCATCCGCTTGGCTAGAATGGGGATCTCCGGAAAATCTTCGGAATGCCCTAAAAGGAATCCCTCTCGATCCTTCACTATTTCCATATTGTTTCATTTCGTATGTTCACGGTGCGTCCTGCTGGCAGCACTCTCAAGCACCTGCAATACCCTGGAGTGATCCACTATGTAGGAGCTTGGGGACAAGACGCCACAGGGAGTTTGAGGAGCGGCGGGCGGATGCAACAATCTGCTGAGGAGTAATGAGCCATTATCAGAATTGAATAGTCTGTGGAGGGGAAGGAAAAAACGGAATTTGTGTTTTTGTGCAAAGAGGCGGGAAATGAACTCCGAGTCAAGAACTCGGGTCTGACCAGAAGAGTCCAGATAGTACACGACAGGACGGCGGGGTGCGCGGGGGCGTCCTGCTCCAGCCGTCATTGGTGCTCCAGCGGTGCAAGGTCGCCTGCCGCCAGACGTAGTCAGGCGACACTCCGGGTGGTGTGTGAAGGGTGATAAAGGTTAGTACAAAAGGCGTGCGGTAAGCAAGAGTGCACTTCTCGTGTGGTGCTCAACACTGGTGGTGTTCTGCAAATATGCTGAAGCACCACAGCTTTGCCATAAGAGTGAGTCAATCATACTAAGTTTTCTTTCCGTCACTATGCTTGCATACCCTGAGGTCTTCACCACGTTGGCTCCATCCTGCCGCGCCACCCACCTACTTACTGTGTTTGCCAGACCCGTTGTACGTCTCACCGGTAAATGGATTAGAGGTCCTGCACGTTCAAATAAAATCTCTCTCTCTCTCTCTCTCTCTCTCTCTCTCTCTCTCTCTCTCTCTCTCCTATGCGTGTGAAAATTCCGTGACTTGCCATTGATAGACTTATAACGCTGACCGCGAGCTTTTGTGTTCCTCGATCTTAATTATTGTGTGTAGTGTGTGTGTGTGTTCCTGTCGAGCTCTCCACCCTACACCGACTCCACGTGCCGTCTTTCCCACACGCCTCCACCACCACAGACCACATCACCACGCCTCAGGAAGTACATACATATACACCATGCCTCGGCACCTCTCGTGGACCTTCATACACGTCACTGCCACCACCTCTATCACCGCACACACACACACACACACACACACACACACACACACACACACACACACACACACACACACACACACACACACACACGATCAGAATAATGGATACAAAATAAATTCCTGCCTTGCCTTGATAAACTCTCAGAAACAATCTCGCTCGGTACTACACATGCAAGTTGTTATTAATCTCCAGATCTAGCATTATTGCCTCGGCTGCTCGGTTGTGCTGACTACACATGACGTCCGCTATTTATGTCCACCCAATGAATAAATTACGAGTTAGGAAGATTAGTTTGTTTATTTATCTATTTATTTATTTATTTATTTATCTTTCTTTCTTTCTTTCTTTCTTTCTTTCTTTCTTTTAATCGCTTCTTTTTTTCTGTGGACACGAAGAACATACTACTACTACTACTACTACTACTACTACTACTACTACTACTACTACTACTACTACTACTACTACACTAAATAGTAGTCATCTCTGCCTCAAACGCCACCACCACCACCACCACCACCGTTGTCCTCTTCCTGCCGCCCCCTCGCGTATAGATCTATCCAGACATTACCAAGAAAAATTGCATTAAGATATAACGTTATCGTCCTTTGTCCGGTGTTTAGGCTCCCTTTTAGCCGACCTCCCTGGGTGGGAGTCAAGGGGGAGGGGGTGCGGGAGGCGGCCACGCGAGGCTGCTCCTCCCACCACTTGCTATCGCATTATCTTCCCGCCTAAAACAACCCTCGTTCCCCTGACTTGTCTCTGCCACGAAGCCCTTTGCTGGGGCCCTCACGCTTCGGCCCGGCCATACCGCCTGTGGTTTGGTAGTGGTTGTGGTACTGCTGGTGACATGCTATGCTAGGACCCTTGGCAAAGTAGAGAGTGGTATAAAGGATATATGGTGATGGAAGAAGTGGATATCAAAGTAGTGGATGGGTGAAGGAAGATAAATAAACACTAAGCAAGAGGGCGCTCAGAAAATTGGACAGTACGTAGTAAAGAGCATAGAGGTTACCTAAATGCAGGTGGGAGAAAATTAGTCGATGCGTACACCAAAGCTTGAAAAGGGTGGTGGGACGGAAAGCTTGAACAGGAAGGAAGTAGTGGAGGCATTGCAGAACACACACATAAAACAGGAACAGGGAACGTGGATGCAAGGGATGTACATAAGGATGAGCCTGTTGAGAAAGGCGTGGGTGTGGCCTGGAGCGAGTTATCCGTCAGACGAAGGGACGTGTGCGGCGGATAGCAGAGCCGAGAGAAAGAGCCCGGTGGGGGTAGTGGGTGGGGAGCGTAGGGCAACCCGGACAGGTCACCGCTGGAGCCTGATGGAGTTGGCTCACTATTGACCCTGTTAGGCGGTGAGTGAGGTGGCGTCAGGACCCTCCTCGAACCCTCCCTTTCCCCTCTCGCCGTTGTCTGCCTTCCCAGCCCTGCCACGCGCGCCCATGGATATCTGCTTGTGAGTAGTAGTAGTAGTAGTGATGTAGTGGTAGTAGTAATAGTAGTAGTATACTAGTAGTAGTAATATTTGTTTAACGTTTTGTTGGACAGTTCTATTCAGTGAGCAGGAATGTCGTAATAATGTAATTGTCTGCTGCTCCCTTAGTTAATGGGGTGAGGATGTCCGGCGGCTGTTAAAGTGTTCAGGGCCTGGGGACGGGATGGCGGCGGTGCTGCTGGTAATAGCAAGGAAAAATGCTGTGCCGTTGCGTGTATTAGGGAAGCGAGGTATGCGTGTGTCACAGAAGAACGAACGCTTACCAGGCTGAGTGCAAGTACGAGCTACTAGATACACAGTCCTTGCTTTAGGATGGGTTTATCTTCACACATGTTCTCCCTCAGCTTGTTTAGCTCTCGTATCACAACACATCTGTATCGCAGCCCGCTTCCCACCCCACATCCAAACCCTCCCACACACTACACTCACGAGACCATGCCTGCACCCTCTGTGGTCGGGGTGGTCATTCGAAGACTGGCGACATAAGCGCTAATAAAGGTTGTAATGTGAGCCTGCAAGGTGAGGTCAAACAATGGACCACCTAAACACACGAGGGGTCTGTCCCGCCCCACCCGCCGCAGACGAGGGGGACACGATGGGCAAATATGGAACCTTTCCTCTTCGTGTGTGTGTGTGTGTGTGTGTGTGTGTGTGTGTGTGTGTGTGATTGAAGGAGTTTGATGATGGATGCGGCCAGCGCTGAGCGCAGGCTAGCATGCAGCCAGCAATGCTTGAGCTTCCTTGAGAGAGAGAGAGAGAGAGAGAGAGAGAGAGAGAGAGAGAGAGTAGTGAAGTAAGGCCCCGGTTTCAGGAGCAGTAGCCAGGCACAACAGGAGTCAATTTAAGGTATATTGGCGGAGCTCACCATATCAAGGAGGTGTGGTTGGGACGGGCTGGGGTGGGATGGATCATCTCAGTCTTATCGCGGTGATATATTGGGCCCGCGACGCTGCTCTCGTGTGGAGGATGGAAGCAAACACCACTAATAAAGGACACCGCTGCCGGGCTGATATTAATTTGCTCTAGATTTTAGAAGTATTTTGTTTAATATTCTTAATTCTGGAGCCGTGAAGTACTTGGAGCAAAATATTGATTTTATGTATTTATTTATTTCATTATTATTATTATTATTATTATTATTATTATTATTATTTATCTATTATTTTTTCTCACTATTTAGTTTTGTTTTGTATACTTGCAACGAACAGTGATGGGACCCTGGGGAGTCTGGCCGCCCATTCAGTGTTGCAGTGTATTCGTCTATGTCGTTAGTCTTTTGTCTTGTTTATTAATATGGTTCTTATTTCTACGGAAGATCCCTCCGAGTCCTCGCTATCTGCTGCTTTCTCTTAATTCCGATTTTTTTTTCCATGTACTTATATCCTGTATGAAAAATGAGTAATTTTAGTTGGGCTTCGACGACCAGACATGCGTAGATTAACCGTCCGAGCGTCACCATTCAGACCGCGAAGTAAAGATCAATATTGTATGTTCAGTCCTCAGTCTCCCAGTAATTAATGGAGGATGGAGGGAGGTGCTAACCCTGATAAGTAGGGTGCCCTGCATGGCAGGTGTGGGTGTTGGTGGAGCGGGTCATTGGGGAGACTGTCGTTCAAGGCTCCGAGCTCTTGTGGTTTTCATCTCACGCAACACGACAGTCACAGGGCGCTGATAGGAAGCAAGTGCGTGAACTCTTCCATGACCTCATCCCGGAAGGGCATTCACTCTGCCCTGCTCCAGATATTATTCAATCAGTTCATCTCTGGAGTAACTGTTGCGTCACGGCGGTGACCCCGAATCTCCTGTTGGTCCGTCCACCTGTAGTAAGCGGCCTGGACGTCGTTGTAGCGGGGTCTAACAGAGTAGTGGAGACCCGCATCGTCCCGTTTTCTATGAGCGTGGCTGCGCTGCAGTGTTACCATCGCCACTCATCTACTTAGGTGCCAACTAGTAATGTTAGCAACTACACCAGTTTGATGACATTGTTCAATGCCTATTATTCTTTAGATCCATTTATTTCAGTTTACCTCGAAAACTGAAGGAAAGAGTTCCAGTCAGTCGAGTGTAGGTGAAACAAATGGTGATAAATTGGTAGGTGGTTGCTGTGCGGCTAGGAGGCGAGCTGCCCGCTGTTCAGTGTTGGAGCCGAGAGGAGAGCAGTACAGTGGTGGTGCTAGTACGTGGTGGGCATGCGTGCCCTCGTCGAGTGCTAGGATATACACCACAGCCGCCCAGGGGCCTCAGTGGCTGTGAGGGACGAGAAGGATTTATAGCAATCACTCACAACGTGCACGGAACGTGGATACTGCAAGACAACAGAGCGAGGTGTGTATGTGTGGGTGTGAGGGAGGGAGAAAGAAAGGAAGGCGGGGTGAACTAGTACTTCATGTGCGTCATGAGTTGCTGTCTTGGTCGTGTTAAGGCACCTCGATGTGCCCAACGTTGACTTGGGTTGTCAGTTGCATCTCTCTAGCCTGCTTTAGCCTTAGACTGCCTTTCCGTCGTGTCCCTCCATACCTCCATATCCTCGGCGTAGGACATGGGCAGTGGTGGAGCCCGAGTCCGACAGTGAAGGCACATCTCGCGCTGTCATATGCATGCTCTTGTATGGAGCGCGGGGGTGGGGCAGGGTGTGGTGTAGCTGACTAGCTGTGAGGGAAGGGATCTTGATCCGCGCCGCAAACACAGCCAGTACCACCAAGCGTCGTGAATGGGTGTGTCTGGGCCTGAATGTCGAAGGAAGTACAGCCAAAGTTAGCTCGTGCACTCAGCCAGGTGTGTCGTGGCACCAGATGATGCCCGGCCAGACCCAATTAGGGTGCGCGTGGAGGACGTGTGGGTGTGAAAGGTGGGCGGCACTGGGTAGCATGCGTGCCTACCCGCCCATATTTGGCGGTGGCCCAGCCCGCCGCCATCCCCGAGCCTGCCAGACGCACCCTACCCCTCCCTCAGCCCAAGCTACTCACCTGCCCTGCTTACCCCTACTTTCATCACAGAGCTTTTCCACTCTCCCTAACCCTGTTGGTTGTAGCCAACGTCAAGAATACTGGCAGAGTGAGGTGCTTGTATATTAGTCAGTTTATCCAGTTGATCGTCCTCGAAACAAGGGAGTTGAGTGATCTGAGGCAGGAGTGAAGCAGTGCCGTGGGCGTGCCTAAAGGGAGGCGACAGGTGTAGGTGGAGGGCATGTTGTCAGGCGGGCTGTAGGATGTGGTGGAACGGGCTCCAACAGGTGGTGCAGCTGGTTGATGGAGGACTAGAGGAGGCTGGCTCGTTGCCATGGTCGTCCCCCTTCCCCCCCACCCACCATTTACTGTAACATAATTCATTTTAGACTCTACATTTACAAGCATCAACAGTAACCCAGCACAGGATCACCGCTTGGCGGAGTCAGTCATGTGTAGGATAATTAATTCCACAGGATGTAGTTGGCGGCGTGGGGTGAATGTGGCCGCCCCCTGCAGCCACCTGCAACTCACGGTGCAAGTGGTGGTGCGGTGGGATGGGAGGGGGCTGGTCAGCATTTCCGGTTGGAGTGGGAAGCGAAGATCCTGTAACTTTCTTCTGTCGCCGCTGGTGGGGACGTGCCGCGTGCTGTGCGAGGAAGTTTATCTTGCTGATGTGTTTCTTTTTCCATAAAAAATTGAAAACCATCTCTGCAACCAGTGGCGACTCTGTCGCCATATTACCCACTCCACACTGCATGCTTGCTCATTCCGAAGTGTCACGCCAAATCTCCCGCGCCGCAATCACCATCCCAATGAGCGTGATTACTTTGGGACCACGCCCTGTACACGCTACCTACGCCCACACCTAACTCTTTGATGCGCTCATCAAAACACCCAAATGTCTATGAATAACGTCCTTCATTATGGTTTCTTAGTACGCTCAGGGTTAAATTTAAGACTGATTTAACCCGCTTATCCCGCCCGGGATGTTTTATTGCTTATCATTACGTCAGTCCTAACACGACCGTGTTATGCTGCAAGTTTAAGCGACAAGGCGAGGGAGCAGCCAGACTGTGTCTGCTCCTGGCAGAGCAGCCAGACTCGGTGCAGGTGTGTGAGTGGGATCAGGGGGAGTTCAGCGGTGTGGGATGAAGCTGGAGGTGCTAGCGGGCTGGCTTGACCTTGGCTCGGGGCGGGGGGCGTGACACTGCCTGCTTGACTGGCAGTAAGAACAGGTGCGAGATCCTACTTGCCAGAGCAATAAGCCTTGAAGGGGTCGGGAGAGTTCACCTGATCTGTGCTGTGGTTGCTGGCGGCTCCTTGTAACAGCTGTTACGTTTTATATAAGCAAGCTCATGTGTTTTATCTCTTTCTTTTCAGGTAAGCGACTTGGCTTTGGAGAGCGAGGAAGACAGGTATAGTGTTCAGCTATGTTCGCTGTATCACACGCTTCTCATCCTGGTTGTCATTGTTAGATAGACATCGGAGTGGCTAAGCATTCCGGAATCACAAGGGGCGACATCTGAGCATAGCAGTGCCGGGAAGGGGGTGTGTCTGAATGGTGGACGGATCAGGAAGAGTGGGAGGGAGGCACTGAGTGATGCACTACTATTTGCCGTGATGCTCAAATGACACGTTGTGATCCGGATACCAGTGAATGTAAGTTGTAACCTTCGTGTGTGCATTACTTCATGGTGGTGGTGGTGGTGGCGTAGTAGTTGAGCCTCTAGGAGTCTAGTTGGCGGGACAGGCGTGGGCTGTGAGGGGCGTATCAGTGAGGCGCTGCCCTATTGGTGACTGGATGGTGGCGACGCTCGGTGCCGCTACCCACGAGATGCACTGGAATTCATATTGAGTAGGTGGAGTCAAGGTCACACCGCCGTTGTTAGTGGTCTGTTTTATTCACGCCATTTCTTATATATATATATATATATATATATATATATATATATATATATATATATATATATATATATATATATATAGAGAGAGAGAGAGAGAGAGAGAGAGAGAGAGAGAGAGAGAGAGAGAGAGAGAGAGAGACACAAAGCTTAGGCCTTAAACGTAAGCTCACTCTTCGTCCTTCCTTTGTGCTTACACATGTAGGCATGCAGAGTATGTTCTCGGGAGGGAGCTCAGCCAGACATGAGCAGCAACAGCAGCCAGACAAGAGCAAGGAGGGAGGGTGCGGGCAAGGGACACTAGTATCCAGGTATGATGAGTGGCGGCGGGACAGCAAAGCAAAGTACAATGAGTGTTTGGTTGAGGACGTGGTCACTGGGTGCTGGCGGTGGCCCAAGTTGTGTATGTAGCTGGCAAGGAACTCCTCCTCCTCCTCTCCCTCTGTCACAGCTAAAATGATCCATGCTGCGCTCTTACCATCCTAGTGTGTACCTCTTTTCCCCATACTGTTCATACTGGTGGTGTTAAGAGAACCACCGTCCTGAATGTCTGGTAGCGCTACAAGTATTAAACAAGATCGGCATTGGCCCCACCTTGTTCTTTGGTAGGATCGTAGGACTGATAAGATTGAAAGACGAGGAGCAGTAAAATGTAGATTAATAAAAAAAGATAGGAAAGAATAGAGTTGACGAGTAGATTGCGCAACTCTCCTCTCCCAAAGCCACTACAATATTTTTTTTCCTCCCTGTCTTGGCCTCACGTTCCCGCATGTGGCAATGAGGAGGAGCCTACAGGGTGAGAGACCACTGGTTTTCCCCGTAGCTGGTGGAGTTGGGACGAGTGGCGATAAAATTGTTGGGCTGCTGATTGTTGGTGTAGGCGGTATACACTGGTGAAGACTGAAAATAGTTGCAGTAATGATAGATAAGGGGATAAGCAGGCATATTTTTTGGAGGAATTGTAAAGTGTTAACATAATAGGGAACCAATGGTACTTTTAGTCACTCGAGTCCGCGGGAGCTCAGTGACGGAGGAAGAGGGAAAAGTTGGCACGTCGAAAATATGAACTCAGTTAAAGGCCGAAAAAAATACTCTTGAGTTGAAATAGTACAGGTTCGTGTGTAGAATAGAAATAAAAGGAATAGAAAGCATTTAGAGTAAGGAAGCGGTGAGACTGGAGTAAGATATCATTAGTGTATTTAGTAATGAAAGTGATGAGAGAGAGAGAGAGAGAGAGAGAGAAACGCATTATCTCTCTCTCTGTCTGTAGACGAAGTAACTACACCAGTATCACCCGAGGAGGAAGAGATGAAGTAAAAGCAGGAACAGCAAGAGGAGGAAAAAAGATTATTTGGAATGTAGGAAAACTTCAAAACGTTTACCCATCACTGCTTGAATAGCACATTTTCCTAGTTCCTCTCTTGTCCTAACAAATATTTTCCTGGGCCCATATCCACGAAACTGTCTTAGGCTGATGCGAGTTAAGTCTGAAATCATACTTAGCTTAGGGTCAACGAATTAGGGCCGTCGAAAGTTGTGCTTAGATCGCTTTTGATGAACCTCACTTCGCGCGCTAGAACGCATTGCTTACAAAATATCGACATTGGATATATTGAAGAAAATATTATTATACTAGCATTTTCTTTGTCTTTTATTTATATAATTTCATAATTCAAGTATCGGGTAAGTAACATAGAATTAAAGTAAATATTTCTGAAGAGAAATATATGCATTGAAATGCATTCCATTGGTAACGAGCAAACACTCCAAGCAGCTACACACAAGCTCTTCAGAGAAGTTCCCGCCATCTGCAAGGGCGTCTACAGTTTGTGTGATGGCTCTGCTGATTCTGGATTGGGAAGGGCCAAGGTCATCACTGCTACTCTGTTGCATTTTCCCAGTGGCAAGATAACGTAAGGTTATGATAACCTTCATCTCCGGGGTGAGCGGGTTTGACCTACACAGGGCTTCCCTCACAAGATTGGTCACAAATAAAATACCTTCCCGGTCTAATCTGTACCTCTTGATAAGCTCAGCATCATTAAGCTCATTTAAAATGTCCCTTCTACGATGATTTCTTCCTGGCTGATGTGGTTGTTGCTCTCGTGGCGCTGTCATACTGTTTGTTTACATCCAGCTCCGTCGTCCATAGCGCTACTGAAACAGGGTCGACCCAGTCCTAGCGCTAAGCACGACGTTAGGGCTGACGAAAAATTTTAAGCGCGTTTTCTGGCAAGTTAGGCACGACGGCCGCCATATTGGTTTGCTAAGGACGATGCCATTGGCCTAAGACAGTTTCGGTGATATGGGCCCTGGTGTTGATAACAGTCTTCAAAATTAAATCGGCTCTTTTTTTTTTTCCTGGTATTACGTTTGTTTGTATTAGATGGACCAGTATACTAAAACCATTTGCTCTCGCACCACCTTTTATTTTCAAAGGCCTCAAATATGGTTAGCCGAGTTCCCAAGAGTGTATTTCCCCTTCTTAATGTAAATTCTTTGTTAATCTGTCTGAGTCATACAAACATAAAAAAAAGTGTCGCCTCACTGCACTATTTTTCAAAGGCCAGAGTGCAGTTCCCTTTCATAATGTAAAACTGTTTGTTTATGTCATTAGAGGCATATAAACATCATAAAAGCCCGTGTCACTTCATTAGTACTATTTTCGAGGGCCACAGAGATGACTTGCCAGGTTCTCAAGACCCTTTCATAATGTAGAACTGTTTGTTAATTGTCACGAGAGGGATATAAACATCATGAAAAACCCGTGTCACCTCTAGAGTATTTTTGAATATAGTGGAGGTTCAGCCTGATGTGTTTCAGAATATGTTTTATAGATAGGTGGGTAGGTAGGTAGAGCAAGAGATAGATAGAGAGCGAGAGAGAGTGCCAGGTGTGGGCTGTGACGGGATGTGCAGCCTTCCTCTCTCGGCCGGATGTTTACTCTGACACTCTCCAAGCCTCCACACACTCCCTCTCTCTCTCCCTGCCTGCTTTCCTCGCTCGCTCTCTCTCTCTCTCCACGCCTTTCTCCATCCAATGTTATTCTCCATCTTCAATATTTGCCTCTGCTCTTTACCTTCGCTCCTTGGTACACATATCAATCATCTTGTGTTATGCAGTGTTGTTACTTTATCTTAGGAGGCCAATTTAGGTAATGGTAGTGATGGTGATAATAGTAGTAATGGTGATTGTAACAGGGTTTTTTCCTCAGTGAAGTGATGTAACAGTGGAATAGTAGCAAAGTAAATTTTAAAGTTTTAATCCTTGCACAGTTTTATGAAGAAATGTTTTGCGTATGTTCAACTGATAACTTTTAATCTTTTATGGGCACAAAAGATAAACAGGAGCGTTTCGTGTTAAGGCATCGTCTCGTGAGTGTTCCCTCTAATAGTTCCCTAAATACCGAAGCATAATGTACCTTTCATTGTCGTGGCTTGTCTTGTAGTACCACCTTTGTTCAAAATTTATATGCAATCACTTATTTTTTTAAGATTCTATTTGTCATCACTGGGTGTTACCACATCACTGCCACACCGGATGGGCAGTGGACTCTTACTTCATCTAGGGAGCAGCTTATCGAGCACACAACAGTTAGGGCACGATAAGATGATTTGTGGCCCCAGAACCCTGACTGATACTAAGGATTAAAATTAGACTAGTCACCAAATAGGCTTTTGTTAATGACCTTGACTCAGACTTGTCACCTGCCGCGTGTTTACCTTCAGGGTAAAGCTGCTATCCCCGTAGCAGGCGTGGGTTGGCATTGAAAGATAGACTAAACCGACAGAACCTTGTGCATGGGCGGGGAGATGCGTGGAAAGAAGAGAGGGAATGTTTGGGAAAGCTGGGAAGCTTATCCTCGGTAATGGAACATCCCTGGCATAGTAGTAGTAGTAGTAGTAGTAGTAGTAGTGGTGGTGATGGAGTTAGTAATACTTGTCCACACATCTTGCTGTAGTCCTAAATAAAGGGGAATAGTGTACACAAGGCGTCTATTTGCATACATTTATGAGTATGCATGAACTGCCATTCTCTGTTCCCTCACATCTGAGCATCTTGTAATAGTAGTAGTAGTAGTAGTCGTGGTTGTAATATAATAGTAGTAGGCGCTGTTTGTATGCGTGTCAGTTCTCAATTTCTTTTTTCCTTACTCGATGTTATTGATATGTACAATCTTTCCGTGTGTGTGTGTGTGTGTGTGTGTGTGTGAGAGAGAGAGAGAGAGAGAGAGAAATTTTTAGATTCTTCGATGTTTTGCACAATGCCCATGTAGCTACTCGCGGGTAGCTCATGATGGGAGGCAGAGGAGAGGGGGGGGGGCGGAGCAGAGTAGATCATGTTTTTATAGGTGGTGGTGATGGTGGTGGTGATTGTAGTGCTGGTTGTTCTGTAGTGCTGAGGGGGAAGAGACGGAGGAACTGAATGCTTTGGCCGTATGCATGAAAAGAAAGAGGGTCGTGTTGGCTGGTCCAGTGCGTGCCTGTGCCTGGCTGGGAGTCCCTTGCGTGGTGGTAGTATGGTGGTGGTGCCGCCGTGCCTCGCCTTACTCTCCTCCATTATACATAGGCCGTCCACTCAGCGCAGCGTGGGGCCCAGGCGCAACGCAGTGTGTATGTCTGCGTTACAGCCCCGTTAGGAGAGGCGCCCCAGCTGGTGTTTACCTGGCGGCTGTGACGGCGTGACGGCGTATAGGAGACGCTTTTTTTCCAAAGGGACACTAAAATGTATGTCAACATAGCTCGCGGCGGCTGAAGATGCTGGCGACGAGGGATCCTTACATGGGCACTCCTGCTCCTCTTCTTCCTCCTCCTCCATGCACCCTCTCGCCGTCACAGCCTGCCTTTCTGGCCCACGCTAAGGGCCTTGCCATTCACACCAGGCCGTGGCTATTTATGAACGTTTGTGCTCCACTGAGGGCAACAATATCTGAGGGGAAGTCATCACAACGTGCCAGTGACTTCCGCGCCTCCACTCGGCTCCTCACTTCATGTATGTTCTTATCGTCTTGTTTGATTACAAGTCCTAAGGAGGGCGGTGAGGCACCCTCCTGCTGCAATGCATACACGCGAAAATTAACGTTAGCCAAATAGTGGAGCATGTGTGCGGGTTGGTTACGTTGAGAGCAGCGCCATATCTGGTGTTGTGGGGGAGGGGGAGGCATGAGCCTGTGGTCCTTAGTTACCGCCTGATCTACGCCCTCCACACCCTTCTTCCCATCCCTCCAGTGCCTACCCCCTGCCCCTCATCCCATCCACATCCTGATGGGGGCGTGGGTCGCGCCACTGACATGGGTGGCGTGGCTTGAGGCAGCGTCATGGACCTTGGCCTTGTGTGGATCATCAGGTGGCCCCGCGAGGGAGGAGGGTGGCTGTGGGACTGATGAAGGGTAGTTTACGTGGCCTAGGGTGTGAAGGGTTCCCTCGATGAGGCCTATGGGGCAGCTCCATAATTTAGGCCTTAGATCAGAATGGTGTGCAAAGTAGGGAGTTTGGATCCTTTTTTGGCCCGTCTCCTTGGCGCACTTCCCTTCCAACCTTCGTCCCCTTCTGTCCGGCTTTGCGACTCTCCTTTCTCTCGGGCCATCAAGACGGTCGTCTAGTCTCGTGCGAACCATCCATTTGTTCCTCAGAGAAAATGTTGGCTGATTCGAATGCCAAGTAGATCTGAGTCTAGTCCTCAGCATCTGGTGAACGTATTGAGGATGGGAACACCGATGGATAGTCTCTCTCTCTCTCTCTCTCTCTCTCTCTCTCTCTCTCTCTCTCTCTCTCTCTCTCTCTCTCTCTCTCTCTCTCTCTCTCTCTCTCTCTCTCTCTCTCTCTCTCTCTCTCTCTCTCTCTCTCTCTCTCTCTCTCTCTCTCACACACACACACACACACACACACACACACACACACACACACACACACACACACACACACACACACACACACACACACACACACACACAGTTGTGCATGTGTGGGAAGCAGCTGGTGGGAAGGGATTGCATGTGGGAGGGTGAAAGGTCATATCAACCTGTTTTAAGTTAGTGTAAGAAACACAGCGGGGCAGCAGAGTATCGGGGACCCACGAGGCCTGTGATTAGAGAGAATTTTTTTTCAAGCTTGACAGACTTCCCGGCGCGAGGAGAAGGAGGGTAGGACCTACAGTGGGAAGACTGGTTGCGGGAGGGTGTGTGGGTCCGATAGGGAAGTAGTAGTAGTGAGTGACGTATTGGTGTGGGCGAGGAGGTAATACTGGCGGGAGATGACAATAACCTGATAGGAGAAGATGACGCCTCCAAGTATAGGCGCAAGAGGCGTCGAACCCTTGGACAAGAGAGTGAGAGAGAGAAAAGAGGTTGGAGGGAGGGATCACCACTCGCCACAACACGGTTCAGGTTGCAATGCTGGTGGCTGCCTGAATCTCCTGTGTCCGCACGCTGGGTTCAGACTAATGTCTGATCTACATGTGAGGACGCTGGTTCATGGCTCTTAGAAACATTCGCTACGTGCCACAGCGTGTCAGTATCGCCGCTAAACGCTTTGATTACACCACCGGTGACAACTTCGACACGTTGCGCTGCCAGTGTCCTGCTCCAATTTAAGGCCGTGACGCACTGCCGCCATCCTCCACACTCCACACATCCCGCCCCACCATCTCACCATCTCGTTGCGCAACCAAACCTGACTGATGCAGAGGAAAGTCATGGTGCTGGGTAAAGATAGAAGACGAGCATATAACTTCGTCAGGAGGGTGTATTGACGGTGTTTCGAGGTGGAGGTAGGGGATCGTGCTGCATCGTGGGTTGGTGGTATAGAGGGCGGGGCTGCTGGGCCAGTCTGGTAACCAAATGTGTACTGGAGTGTGACCTTGCGGTCTGCTGGCAGGGATGTAAAATGGTGATAGTAGTCATTGTAGTGATAGTAGTAGTGATGGTGACAGAAGTAGTAACAGTGCTAAATTGTAAGAAAAAAAAAGTGGAATACGAATGATAGTGGTTGGTCGAGGCTCCATATTTGTCAAACGGATTTGTTCTGGGTTGGCCACCGCCGTGTGGGTAGAGGGGCAGAGGATAGTGAACGTTCCCTCAGCGAGTATCACAGCCACGGCCTTTGTGTCTGTCTGGGGCCCATGAGCAATAACCTCAGGATGAGTGCCGTGAGTGCAGCGGGTTCATGCTCTTCCTTCTTCATGTTTTCGTGTTTTACTTTGAATATGTGGCCGGGTGTCGCCGAAGAGAATGGTAAATGTTACAAAGAACAAGCCTTCGCTAAAGTGAATTGATGCTCTGATGTTGTTGAGAAGAGGATGGGAGGGGGCCTGCTTGTCCAGTTGGTCACCGGAGGCCATCGTGCAACCTGCTAGCGTCATACTCTTCACACTAGACTCAGACCTCATCCCTCATCATCAGCGTCACACTATATAGCTAACTTGCTGATCTGTTGTGCTGTCTGCCTTAATCCGCCCTGGTGATGCTGGTGGGTCGCGATTGTGACTTGTTTTTGCAGAGGACATTGACATGCTTGTCTCATGCAAACCAGATTTTCCTTCTCAGTGTCTCTCCATTAGTGGTTGGAATCTGTTAATTTGTGTCAGACGTAACACAAATATGTCCCCGATCCCAAAGGTAGCAAAGGCGACTCGCTGTGTCTCCAAAAGAGGTTTGACTGGAAAGTCTTGTGTACCACCAACCACTTGCCTCCTGCTCCCCCTCCTACTCTGTCATGCTCAGGATCAGCCATGGGCTCGAGAGGTCCTCCTTACATAGTGTTATGTATGTAAATGTGCCGTGGACAAAGACTGAGGTGTCGAGAGTCTGCCATGGCGGAAATTCCCTCACCAACTCGCTCAGCTCCGCACCTCCCTCCAGCCCCGCAAGTCACTTGATCCGCGCACCAGGTTGGGTGGTGCTGCAGAGGGGACATGCAGCGGCGGGCCTTTGTTTGGGTACTTCGTCCCCCTTCAGGAGGCTGGCTGGGCTGCGGAGTGGGAGTGAATGGTGTAGGTGTGTCGGAGGGGAGGCTTGCCAGGGAATAACGGGCTCCTTGTGAGTGCTGCTGCTCGCCCGCCCGACCACGCCCTACCCTCTTCTGCCCCAACCACATTCTGCCCCCACCCCCGCTCCGATCGTCGCCACACTCCATCCGCCCGTCTGTCTCCCTGCTCTCCCTGAGCAAAGTGAAGTTGAACTCAACGACCATTAATCCTTTTGTCTGGCTTAGATCGCCATTGCGTCCATTGTTGTCTGTTGTGGCGGGTGTCCTTGCAACCCCTGCGATCCCGGTTATTGAGAGGAAATAGTGGAGGAAGAGAAAGAAGCAGAGGAGGAGAAGGACGTTCGTGCGTGCATTCCGGCAAGCAGTGCCTGTCGTGCTGGTGTGTGGTGTGTGGGGGTGGAGACCTTAACGTTTTCCCTGTGCCGTGGTGGGGAATGGTGGCTGCCCCAGTCTGTCGCCCTCACCTCATTACCCTTGCACCACCGCTACTGAATCTCCCTCCGCTTTGCCTCCCACTCTCACGCTCTGCTCTCCACCTTCTGTGGTGTTCACGGTGATACAATCCACACACACACACACACACACACACACACACACACACACACACACACACACACACACACACACACACACACACACACACACACACCACCGACACTACCAAGGCAGCATATACCTTCAAAGCTCAACCCAATTCTGTGAAATTCCTGCACCTCCAAACCGCATTTCGTCCGCGGAATATAAATGCAGTGATTCTTCGCGTCCCCAATGGCGCAGTGACTTGGCCTGGAGTGCCTGAGCAGCGTACTGGCAAGGGCTTCCTTTTCATCCAGCACTATCTACTACATAATGGACTGACACATAATGCGGAGGATCTTACAGCACGGCCCTCACACTCCTTGTTCTAGTCGTCGGTGAGTTCGGGCATTGAGAAGAGCACAGAATTCGGGTTTTCACCTTCTGCAATGACGGTGACTCCTTGATGGTTTGGGGGTGTTCTGGGCGCCTTACTAACGTGCAAAGTACATATGGCATAAGATAGTATTGAACCAGAAGTGTGACTATACTGATGTTCTTGAGTTTGTTGCTGAAGAAGCTTTCCATTGTTTGTGTTGCCTCGTCGTATGCTAACCTATCCTCGCCCACCAAACAGGGTTGCGCGAAGGTCAGAGTCCCTGTTACTTTCACGCGGTCGAAAGGAGGAAGAACTCATGAATACATACCTTTTGGATGTTGACTAATTTGAGTGGCAAAGCACACACACACACACACACACACACACACACACACACACACACACACACACACACACACACACACACACACACACACACACACACACACACACTTCCTCCCTTTCCCAGAAAACACGTATGCACATACACAGTGACGTCATACACACACACACACACACACACACACACACACACACACACACACACACACACACACACACACACACACACACACACACACACACAGGATATCTTTCTAAATACATGTCCATTTTCGACTCGATCAGTGGTGGTGTCACCGTCATACCTGAGCTGCGGCGAGTGACAGGTGGGCTAACCTTACATGGACGGAACGAGCAGCGGCCTTGGTGCTCCTCCCACCCCTTGCCTTGCTGCCCATCACCTTGCGATTATGGACAGTCACCCCGATTCCACGTGGAGCCAAGGCAATCACAGTGTGTTGCCGCACCGCCAACCAGACCCAGCAGATGCAGTCCGTTAAATTCATAGATATGTATGAAGGCGGCCATAAGGGAGGTAGTACTTGCCGCGCCACTCTTGTCGCAGCCTTTGGTGTGCTCTGCCTCATCGTCTATACATGGCAGTGTACAGTGTTGCAGCTTTCATCTTTCATTAGGCATGATGTGACCGGCAGACTTGCTAGGTAAACGTGTCATTATGTAACGGTGGAGGGTCTCCTTGGCACACCAGGCTATGAGGGACGGGAAGAGTCGAGTCTCAACACACGGTTCTCTTGTGAAAGTTCTCTATTCCCTCGGTCCTCTTGACGCGCTGGCCTTCGTAGGTTGCTGAGGGGTAGGACGTCAAAGATACAAATATACGCATCGCCACTAGCGGCCAGGTGTTGCCGCGGACGTGGGCGGGGTGGCACGCCCTGCCCAGATGTGGTTCATCTCGCATCTTTCACATCCCAAATGAGGACCTCCACATCCTCTCACCAGTCATCACCCGCAGCATCACGTGACTGCTGTAAAAGAATCCACTCCTGTGCTTATTTCCAAGTAGAGTTTACAAAATAATTGTAAAACCACAAATATTACACTTTGTTTTTATTTCGACTCAGACTGTTTGATTGCACTATTTGACCCATATTCACTAAGTGCATGACCGCAGCAGAACATTACTGTGGGTTGTGGGCAGCTGCCTGGTGAGATGTGACGCAGTGTGTGGGTGCCATGGTGGACGAGTGGCGGCCAGAGAGCCTGTTAGTCGTATTTTCGTATGTCGAATGTGATGAGTTGTTATTGTGTTCTCTAATTGCGTTGCGGGGAGGCAGGAAATGTGTTATGGGGATATCTATAGTGGTATTGTTCGGATGCAGATTATGAAATGCCGCGCCTGACCGTGGAGTAATAAGACATGTCATAAGACACAGCATGAGAAGCAACACTTAGCCCCCCTGCTGACAACTCGTACTCAATAGGATACGCTTAAGCTCGGGTGATAAGTATGATTCTGTGTATATACGTTCTCCGCATCGATAAAAGAAGAAAAAAAAAAAAAACTGTTAGCAGCGGGGAGAGGGGAAGAGGTCAAGTGTGTGCTTGGAGATGGTGGAGTGTCTCACGTGGTGTTTTCAAGTCCCATTGACGAGGCTGGAACATTTTCTCTCGAGTGGCGGGCAGGAAATGAAGACCCAGCACCAACTTGAGAGGGACGCCAAGCTCACCCGGCGCACCCTCACCCTCACCCTCACCCTTACCCTTACCCTTACCCTTACCTATCCTGACTGCCTCTCAACATTCCTCCCCACTGATAATACACTTACAGCCTCTCTAGACCAGGAAACTGTAATACTCTAGGTTATATTTTACCACTATCTTTCTCCTACGGGTCTAAATCATTACAGCTGCTAATGGTGGTAATACAAAGAGTAGGTGCCGCGGCGCTGAGAACAAAGAGCGCCACGGAGAAACTATGTGGGCGCGGGAAGGAAATGACGAATAGATTGTTGGCCAAGTATCCTGTTTGGCTGTTGAGAGTGATACGAACAATCTGCTTGCTTATCAAACGCCAGATGTGGTATTGAAGGTGGGAGAGAGGGGGACTGTGTGTGTGTGTGTGTGTGGGTGGCATGGCATGGCATAGAACAGAAATACATGAAGTCGCCTTGCTTTCACCACTGCCATTTCCGCCTCTTCCTCTTTTTTTTCCGTTCGTGATTAACTACTTAAGGTTTGGGTCAAGGTGGGGGAAGCCTACCTTGACACTCCTCCTCCTCCTCCTCCTCCTCCTCCTCCTCCTCCTCCTCCTCCTCCTCCTCCTCAATGTTATAAAAGTGTCACACGTTTTACGAGTTATGGTCCTTTCCATTCGTTGCCTTCCTCTCCCTTTTACTTCCTTTCTCTCTCCTCCTTTCCTCCCTCTGCTTCTCCACTCATCTCCTCCTCATCTTGCCTCCTCTTATCTGGCCAGCTTCCATGAAAGGGACGAAGAAGAGCGAAATAAAAGGCGAAGGAGCGAGAGCAGAATGAAGAAGTAGAACCTGAACGAATGAGTGTTGAGGGGAAAATGGTGGGGATGATGAAGCTGGCGGAGGTTGTGGTCCTGGCGGCGGCGAGGGGGAGAGTAGTGAGGGGAGGGAGTGGGAGTCGGGAGAGTGAGGGGAGGCAGGGGAGACGCCCAAGCCACCAGTAACCTGACTCCCTGAAGCGACGGGCACGTTGCCAAGGTGTACAATCAATGGCTGCCACTGCCACATCAGGTCACTCACCCTGTAGCACGCCCCCTGCTGACTCTGCCACCCACACACTCCCAAACACCCTCCATGCACCCTCATTTCCTTTCCTCACCCTGCCACGCATCATCCTAGCTCTCCCACACGCCACTCCTGCCTCTGTCACGTTCCCTGCCACCGCTGTCACGTCTCTCTTCTTAACCCTTCCTGACATCCACTCCTCTCCACTCTGCCTTGCCTCTCCACCTTCCACTCTCTGCTACATCCTTTTATCTAAGCGTACGTTTAGTTTCATCCTGGTGGTGTCACACCCCTTTCTAACCCTGCCACATATCTTAACCCGTCCCGCCCTCTACAAAACTGTCCTCAAATATTGAGATTTATTTCTTCACATTATTATTTTTCCTGCTTGGGTTCAGCCACACTCACATATCCTCCTGTTACACTCTGTCATTACCATTCACTCTTTATCTTCATTCGCACCATCTTATCCCTCCCATTCTCTTCCTCCTTTTTCTTCCCTGCTCCAGTGTCTACCTCCCCCCTCGCCTGGCCCTCTCCCATGATACTACCCAGATGGCTCTGTCAGGGCAGATTGGAAGGCGATAAGAGCACCCTCATGTTGTAATTGTGGTCAGCTCAACATGTTGGTGTGACCTGATCTCGTGTGTGGGTGTTGGTGGCGTGCTGAGTCTCGATTATTGACCCTCCTGTGTGTGGGGATGGTGAGGGGGCGCTGTAGAGTGCCGTGTTTGCATGACGGAGAAAAGAGAAGGAAGAGGGGTGCGAGGGTAGAGGTTAGGCATGGCCTGACCAGTGGGCGGGACGGGAAGTGTGTGTGTGTGTGTGTGTGTGTAGGAAGGAGTGAAAGTGAGGGTGTTTGGTGGGAGGGTGTTAGGGGGGGAGATGCGTGGCACCACCGGACCTTCACCCGACACCACCGCCAGCGTGCCACCTGAGCCGCCCCACAGCTGTTCACCTCACAGGCACCACTAGTGGGCCCGGACAGCAGTAGCAGCAGCGCTCGCCAGCACGGTCAGCTGTGCCATGACGCTGCCACCGCGCCTCGCTCACCCAGCTGGCGAATGGTGACACTTGGTGCCGTGCCTTAACCAATTTTTGTTTAGTTGATGCCTAAGATCGAAATTGGCAGCTTGGAAAGGTTGTATCTCGAGTGCGGCAGCCAGCAGGGTGCCTCCTTGGCCTTGCCTGGTACAGTCCACCACCGCATGAGCAGGACATGATACATTCGTCTTGAAGGAGCCTCATCACGCAGTGTAAGCGGCTGTTCCCCGACCAGTTCTCGTCGTCTCCTTTCAGGCCAGGGGCGAGGGCTGGTTTCTCGCACGCCTACTCCTTTGGGCGACGCCCTTACTGGTGGGCGTGCGTGGGATCGGGAGAATGTTTATATGTTGATGCGGAGGCGGTGCCCTGTCCATGTCGGGGCCCAGCGCTGCACACCTGTCGCTGGCGGCAAGACCCCGCGCTCACCCAATGGTAGTACTACCTATGTTAACTTAAGCACCAGCGCATCCTCTTGCTGCATCCAACTCACTGCATTGCTTAACTCACTCATGTCACTGAAATAGGTTGGTCCCGTGGCATCGCAAGGAACCACTTTAGCTATGTCTTAGAATAGGTGACGTGAGTTGTGTTGTCAGCAGTAATGTCGGTGACGAGGCAAGCCACGGAGCGCCTTAATTTGTTGCCTTGTATAATAGAAGGAAACTCATGTCTCTTATTTCTCAGCCATTGAAGAGAAGCTATTAAAGTATTTATGATAAAACATGTATCATTCATAACCACTCTACACAAGTTGTTTAGGCCATTTAATTTTCTATTTTGGTACTATTTTTCCACCCCCCCATACCAAATACATGTTTGTTTTTTCCTTAAACCTTCTTGTTCAATATATTTTCCTGTTTGCTGTGTTTGGCAGGCTGGCAAGTAAAGTTTGTGAGAGCCACTGAACGGGAGAAAGAAAAGTAGACCAGCCAGATGTGTGTTTGGGAGGTGGGCGGGGCGGCGCTGGGCGAGGGAGGAGGGTTTGGGGAGGGGGCCTTTCTTGCAGCGCCCACCCCTGACCTCCACACTCTCCCTGCCGCCTCAGCTTCACGGTCCTGCCTTCTCTCAACCGCCTCCCTTTTCTCTCTCTCTCTCTCTCTCTCTCTCTCTCTCTCTCTCTCTCTCTCTCTCTCTCTCCAGACATTCCTTTCTTTACCTCCCTCTCTCAGGTTCCTCACATTACAGTACCACTACAGCTTTCCTTTAGCTGTGTGTGTGTGTGTGTGTGTGTGTGTGTGTGTGTGTGTGTGTGTGTGTGTGTGTGTGTGTGTGTGTTGGAATGTGATGAGAGAATGTGTTAGTTTTCCCGGTCAGCAGTTCTGGGAAGCAAGTGGTGTGGTGCGTATCGCTCATCATTAGGTCATTCAGGTTACTGAGGGGTCAGGAGGGGCACCTTCAGGGCACATGGGAGAAGCTGATGATGGTGATGGTGGTGGCCGCGGAGCGTTCACTAAAACCAGCTGGAGGAGAGGAGGAAGCTAGTGAGGGTGTGGAGAGCCACTACCTGTTATAGCTGATGCCTAAACTTCTGACGCTCCCGAAAATAAAACATTGCGTAAAGCTAACAGAAATTGGAAGTGTCATCGACGAAATGCTATTTCTGGACCAGACGAGTGTTTATTTAGCCAGTGTTTACGAGGAGGCTCTGCCAGGATTTCCGTGTCGTTAGGAGACGTTATTGACATTACCATCTGTCCCTCATAACTTTGACTTAAGAAACAACACCTACACACTGCGGTGATGCGCACACCGAGGCAGCTGACGTGTGTCATGTGTACCAATGACTGTTTACCGATCAGTGCAGGCCATCGTGACGCAATGCTGAATGACGATTGTTTGTTGTGGCCGGAAGGTTTGACCAGCAGGTTTTGAAAGCTTTCGAATGCAACTGCTGGGGTTATCTTTGTCCAGTGACAGGAAACATAAAGTTTAAAGCAGTTGCGAAAGAAAATTAATCTCTGAATTTAACTAGCCTCGCACAATCAAATTGGTGTTAATTTAGTATAGAATGGAAGCCACGCTGAACTCGAGCTCTGCCATCTCATTAACAGACAACTAAATAATATTATTTGTCCGCAGCAGCAGCAGTAGAATCAGTACTAGCAACACGCCCAGTTTGAACAGGGAGAGGTCTGTGAACAAGGCGTAGTAGGCGTGGCAGGGACTTCCAGTATTATGATGTAAGTGTCAAGGGTGAAAAAAAAAGTTCTTTTGAAGTTACACGATGTGGAGTGTGTTGCGTGAAGTGAAGAATGGAACACAGGAGGCTTTTGTTGTTCCTTAAGGTCAAACTAACAAAAAAAAAAAAAAAATGCAAGTACAAGTGTGTGTGTGTGTGTGTGTGTGTGTGTGTGTGTTTCACTGTTTGATCTGCTGCAGTCTCTGACGAGACAGCCAGACGTTACCCTACGGAACGAGTTCAGAGCTCATTATTTCCGATCTTCGGATAGGCCTGAGACCAGGCACACACCACACACCGGGACAACAAGGTCACAACTCCTCGATTTACATCCCGTACCTACTCACTGCTAGGTGAACAGGGGCTACACGTGAAAGGAGACACACCCAAATATCTCCACCCGGCCGGAGAATCGAACCCCGGTCCTCTGGCTTGTGAAGCCAGCGCTCTAACCACTGAGCTACCGGGTGTGTGTGTGTGTGTGTGTGTGTGTGTGTGTGTGTGTGTGTGTGCAGTAGAGGAGGAAACCGTCGCGAATAATCCAGCCCAACCACCGCAACATTGTCATTCAGCAGTAACAGCCTGCATCGTGAAGTGAGGCAAACTGCGCGAGAATATTGCTGCTCATGGGTGCCCCATGTAGCACAGTACGCCCATCGAACCAACCACCTTAAGACTGTAGGTAGTCAATTGGTATCTGTACATACGGATAGTATTATGGCATTGTGTGGAAAAATATTGAAGGAACAAGAAAGGTTAGTGTTAGAACATGATAAACATTGGTGGTGTGTAGTGTTATTTTGCATGAACACCTTTGGCCCACCGCCGCTGCTGCTGCTGCTGCTCTCATCTTGTGAATTGTTTTCGCTTTGCCTACATTGAACTTTATATTATGTTCTAGTTTTAATTTGCTGTTTTCATTTTTTACAGGTAAGCGAGCGAGTACCTGTGCCGCGTCACCCACACACTGCAGTGAGGTGGGTCACACACACTCACTCACACACCACCACCACATCACATCACATCACATCACATCACATCACATCACATCACAGAACGACACACACACACACACACACACACACACACACACACACACACACACACACACACACACACACACACACACACACACACACACACACGTAAACGAGAGAGAGAGAGAGAGAGAGAGAGAGAGAGAGAGAGAGAGAGAGAGAATTTCACTTTCTTTCATAATAGCCGTTTGTTCACACACACACACACACACACACACACACACACACACACACACACACACACACACACACACACACACACACACACACACACACACACCACCGCCACCACAACATCAACAACAACAACAACAATAACCGGACACACTCGCATACAGAGAGAGAGAGAGAGAGAGAGAGAGAGAGAGAGAGAGAGAGAGAGAGAGAGAGTATTCACCTAGCTTAATAATAGCCGTTTGTTCGGGTAATACACTTCCAATTGATGAAGGCTCCTGGGAATATGCGGATTTACACGATATAAAAAAAGTTGTGGTTGGGTAGAAGCAATCCACGAACCGGGATGCACAGGTGCTGGAAGTGTTTGAACCCCTGTGATGGGAGGAGTGTGTATTCCTGTGGTAGCTGGTGGCGCCAGGGTGCAGCGTGTGGCCGAGTGTAGGCTGTGTGGCGTCTCTTTTTCAGGGATGAACGGTCAGAGATACCCATTTTAAACCACGCGTAACCACCGAGACCACCAGGCGCCTCAGGGTCAGCTTATTCACTTGATCTTGGACGCCCCTTGTGTTGGCGCGCGGAGCACAACGTGAGTCACGGTCAAGAAGGCTCTGTGCTGGCAGGGAAAGCCTTACGCACTGGGCTTCCCACCCCTGAAAGAAGCCAGCCAGTAAGAAATGTTACAAGCTACCGCTCATCTTCATTTGAATTTGTCTTGCTGTACGCTCTTCACCACACACTAATTTTCTCATAAATACCTTAATATACTATAGTTTGTTTTTAATTGTACCTATATGATGAAGAAAAGGCTATCTTTTCTTCTTATGAAAGCTTGGCTTTCACCGCTGCGATTGTCGTAGTGGAAGTAATGTTCATGGCATCCATAATTCCTGCTGGATTAGGAAAAGTGTGCCGGGGACAATTAAGGGAAGTAACGGACGGCATGAGGGCGGGGCAGAGTTGCAACCAGGCCGGGACCTGCACACAGAGGGAGTCTTCTTGGAGGGCACAGACACACGCACCAACAAGGAGAACATCCCGCAGAGTCCAGTCAACCAGGCTGATAAGGAAGGCGGACACGGGTACGCTTGTTCGAGAACCGATACCCCGCCAGACCGGCGCTTCAAACGAACTGTGTGTGAAGAGCAAATAATGCAAAAGAAAACAAGCGGAACGAGTTACATCATTTGGTGCGCTGCTACCAAGCATTGCTTCTCCCCTCCCTTTGCCGGACTGTTGCTTGGGCGCGCCGCACTTACCACTTGCCCTGTTTCGTGTGAGTGTCCAGGCACGGCAGAACCACCACTCGCTTTCGTCACTGCGGTAACCGTGCCTCAGCGGGAAGACTGCGCCACGCCCTCCCGACACCCGACACTAAAACGGCTGACTTGAATCCCGCATTCAATAGGGGACTGGCTCTTGGTGGTCACTCGGTAGGGCAGGCAGAGGAATCTGTGTTGTGAAGGGCGTCCCTCCTAGTGTTTTTATTTGCTTTCATTACTTTAACTCATTGAATGTTGGAGATCCTCGTGAACAGAACAGCATTAATAGCTTCCGAACTCTTCCCGGTCTTATTATTCTGCTCTTCTTTCTCTCTTCCCCTTCTGTCCCTTGTCTCCTCTCTTATCGTTCTTTTTCCTTCAGGCTACTTCCTTAAACATTGGATGCACTCCTCCCTTCATTATTCTACGAAATTGTTGAGTTTATCACCAGCCAGGCCTCTCTCCACCCTTCTCTTATCTCCCTCTGTCTCTCTGTAGTTTCTCTTTCTGCCGTATGGCCCTTGCCTTCTGGTTACTCTCTTTCCACCCTCCACTTTCCCCTCTACACATCTCTCCAAACCACTCATCTATTCCCTCGTGCCACCTCTCCTTAATTCCTCAACATTGCTCTCCTTGACGCCTCCTCCTCCTCCTCCTCCTCCTCCTCCTCCTCCTCCTCCTCCTCCTCCTCCTCCTCCTCCTCCTCCTCCTCCTCCTCCTCTTGTCCCAGCTCGTTCCTTTTAAGTTTGACTTGGTCACCATGGTGCTGAGTGAATCGCTTGAAGAAGCATCGTAGGATAGTGTAGGCTCGGCGGGTGTTTCGCATCAGCGAGGATAAGTAGTAGTTGGAGCAAAGGTGGCAGGAGGGAGGAATTACGGGCGTGGCGTGATGACTGTCAAGGTCGGGATGGTTGCTGCTGCTGTTGCTCGCGTAACGGTGTGGGTGACTCTCCTTCCTTCCCTCTCCTTTCCCTCCCTCTCCTACGCAACACAGCCCAAGGTCACTTGTTCCATATATTCTGTCGTGATCTGGCTCCTCCCCACCCCTTCACACGTGCCCCTCAACCTGTGGCAGGGGTTGGAGGAGTGTGGCGTCCAGCATCAGCGGCACAAGGCCACCAGTGAAGGTGTGGGAGAGGCTCTAAGCAGGACGCCTTCTTGTGTTTATTTCCGCCGCGGTCTGTGTTTGGAGCGAGGCTCACCCAACCAGTCCTGCCCAACCTCCATCGGCTTGGGAAGCGTTTACTCTCTCTCTCTCTCTCTCTCTCTCTCTCTCTCTCTCTCTCTCTCTCTCTCTCTCTCTCTCTCTCTCTCTCTCTCTCTCTCTCTCTCTCTCTCTTGTGTTCATAGTTTATATTATTACCACTAGTAAACTTAATCCAAGCGGTGATTGGGAGAATCATTTCCTACAGGGCGAGGAGGGATAGTGAATGGGCTGGGACAGCGGAAGGGTGTGCCGCAGTGTTAGCTCTAGGCTCGCTCATCATTTATGGCAGTAATGGCCTGCTGATTAGATATTGATGTCAGTGTGTGAAGAGCACGCAAGGATATCACTGTTGTAGCACTGTAGCCAAGGCGTAGTCTGTATTATCCCTCTGATGAATTTGAGATCTACGATAGGCGTCTTACAGCCCATAACTCAAACAAGATTTCCTGGCTAATGAAGGAAACCGTAGTGCGGCCTTTCGTTGCTGGTCCAGTGAGGCAGAGCTTAACGGGTGTTAACTCAGCAGGATAGATGGACGGCCTCAGCCTCTGTCATGGGTAGTGACGGCTCCTAAACTGGGTGGGATGAGGGTGGTGAAGGGAGGACGGTCTGAGGGACGGCCGTAATGGTCCAAAAATAGCATGCGGACGGCAAAATAGCCGAGGTGTTACTCACTGGGAAGGGCCGAGGCGTTCCTCCTGGCACGGTTCCCCTCACCACGCCCCGGGAAGCCCTCGGCGCCACCCCCGCGACGTCTTCCCGCTGCTTCAGCTGGAGCTTTTCTCCTGCCCTGCATGTTCCCTTCATCGTTTATAGGATATGTGCTCTCTCTCTCTCTCTCTCTCTCTCTCTCTCTCTCTCTCTCTCTCTCTCTCTCTCTCTCTCTCTCTCTCTGAATAGCTTGATCTAGCCTTTCTTCTTGCACTTTATCCCACTCTCTACCTGTCCCATGCTGGCGGTCTTCCCTGCATACATCTTTCCGTGTGGGTTCAGAAGAAGTACCAAAAGGAGTCCTGACTCATACATGCTGATCACGTTTGTTCCCCGGCGGGTTCACTACTCAGAAACATGACGTCAGGTGCGTCATATGTGACGTCATTGATAGAACAGGTACCAAGACGTGATTAATCACATTTAGTGTATAACCCTTTCATTTTTCAACAGTACTGCATTAATTATCAAAACTAAGCACGTTAGCACTTTTAATCCCGCCTCCGTGGTGGGTGTGGTGGTGATGGTGGCGGTGGTTCATCACTCAGAAGGTAGAGTTTAATTAGGCTGATGGTATCCGGCTGACCGCCTCTTGGGCTGTGTTGCCAAGTGGCCACTTTTGGTCAATTTTTCATCATTTGCCGCGAAAGCGACCTTTAAGGAGGCCTTGGCTAACACGTGCTGGTGGCTCAGCTGTGACAAGTGTAGGGACAGTGCATTGACTCGGTCAGGACTGGTGTAGAGGCAACGTAAGGGGCGTGTGGTGCGTGGCAGTATCACGGCAGGCACCTGGGAAAGATAAGGTGGAGCAGCGTGCCGAACCTCAGTGACGCTGTGTATGTGTGTGTGTTGTGACCGGGGAACCGCCTTGCCTTCTGCTCTTCACCTAACCTACGCCCACGCCCACCCTACCCTATCTCCTCAACACTCGCCCGGTCACCCAGTGCACCTGACGACCCATCTCGGTGAGTGTATATGTACGTACAATGTAGGCGCACATGTGTGGAGGCCGAATGTTTTCAAGTGGCACACAGATACAGGTGACACAACAAAGGCGGCATTGGCACTAGCAGATTGATAACGCCACTGCCTTAATGTCACCGCCTCGCCACAGTCCCTTCACTCCTTCCTCTGCTGACTTATATATGGTTCCCTTGCTTGAGTGACTGAAGACAGAACTAATACACTGGCCTGCCCGGCACCGTCCCATCAGCTCGTAGTTGCCACACTTCAAACCAGAACAACTAATCACACCCATTAGGATTAGAGATTACTACAAAATCGAGGACAGCAACTCATATATCGCTTATTTTCTCACTGTCCATGCAGCGTGTAGGAAACTACGAATACTTGAACCAGAAAAGAATTCGAGAAAATAAGCACAACTAAATACGTGAATGTAACCTTTATATATATATATATATATATATATATATATATATATATATATATATATATATATATATATATATATATATATATATATATATATATATATATATATATATATATATATATATATATATATATATATATATATATATGTTTTCCTTTAGAAATCATGATCTGTAATAATTACTCCACATTTTCTTATGTTTGCTGAACTCGCCAGAGTTGTTGTTATTGCCTCTGCATACCATGTGACACTGCCGGCCTGGCTTGTTGTTTGTGCCGTTCCTCTTTGCTTTAAAGTGAGTCGCTTGTGAGGTTTTCTTCTCTCGAGAGAGATTTGTGTAACGAGGATAGTTTCTTTATATATATATATATATATATATATATATATATATATATATATATATATATATATATATATATATATATATATATATACACACACACACACACACATATATATATATATATATATATATATATATATATATATATATATATATATATATATATATATATATATATATATATATATATATATATATATATATATATATATATATATATATATATATATATATATATATATATATATATATATATATATATATATATATATATATATATATATATATATATATATATATATATATATATATATAAAATGTTAGGCAATAGGCAATGGAGTTCGTTTGACCATTGATGGATGTCCACATTAGCAAACTAGGCCAAGGCTGTCGAACTAACCAAAGAGTGAACAATGAATACTGGACGAGTAGACAGTCTCATGTGAAACTTGGGCGATTACTTCACGCATAGACTAGCTATGTGACCCGCTGGCTGAGACCATACCACCATCATCACCACCACACACACCGCTGTGGTTTTGTGTCACCTCTATTACATCTTCACACCCACGGTGCCTCCAGCCTCCACCAATACAGATCACACCTCGGGAGCAGCAGCAGAGCATGTCCATAGTGGAGCGTTGCGCCATTTTCTGACGGGTTGAAGCCAATCCTTATATAGCCTGGCTGTGCTGAAGGAGGACGGCACAGGGGGCAGGGACATGAGGAAAGTGTCCAGCCCACTTACCACGACACTTTGACCCAGGACACACACACACACACACACACACACACACACACACACACACACACACACACACACACACACACACACACACACACACACATGTATAATGTTTATGTCAAAGGCCCAAGATATCAAAGGTGATGTAATGCTGAAAAAGTAATAGAGCAAACACTTCAATATATCTACGTACACACACACACACACACACACACACACACACACACACACACACACACACACACACACACACACACACACACCGCGGTAGCTTCTTTGCTCTTGGTGAGTAAATGAGGTTCTGCGTTTCTTCCTTTAGAGATTGATTCCCTTTGATATGTAAATTGATCGAGCAGCAGAAGGTTCAGGGCGATGTGACATGTTTTGATAAGTGGAAAAGAAAATCAGTCTCCCAACACGAACTGCGCGAGCCTCTGGGGGAAAGTATGTCGCTTGAATTTAACGTAATGACGGACGGGGCTCGCATGTTGGGAAGTCCAACAAAATTTTCCGTGTTGGATACCCTCGCACTCAATTGTTTCTTGGTATCACTGGTGTCAGAGCTGCGTTGGTTGTTTGGGAAGCCAGTTTTTGTTTTATGCCATGTGAAATTCCAGTGTATGAAAGCAGCACCTATATCCTCTTCTTGCAAGAATGGCATTGTTTAGCCGCCAAAACAGGAGGTGAACTAGTGATGCTTGTATTGAGATATGCTCGAGTCCGTTCTCGTGACGTCAAGGTCACGAGACTCTATGCCTAACAATATAGCCCTCGGGAATAATTTTCTTTGTGTACACACAGACACAGGTAGGATTAGTGTTAAGGGAGAACGTGGCAGTGGATGGAAGGATGGATGGACTGGGACCGAAACCCGAGGTCGAGGTTACACTAGTCTATTTCAGCAATGCTTTTTGTCTGCACTCTCAATTCAGCACAGACACGAGTGTTTCCAGGCCATCGCAAGGCGCAGGATGAAACTTGTTGACTTGCATCTCACTCTTGATCTTCTTTCCCACATGGTATTGCATAAAATATACGAATATTGCTTTTCATGTGAAGATCGAATTTATTACTTCCCTTCAAAGTGTGTTTATTATTCATTTGCGTAACATGTTAGGTCCCTGAGTCAATTGTCCCAGCGGCCCATGCATGCCGTTTTGGACACAAGGAGAGCAACCTTAAACTGTGTTGTTGCCCATCCGTGGCAAGAATCAGTGACGTAAACGAGTAACACTCCATCTCCCTGATGTGCAGCGAGGCTCAGCAGCACAGTGGCAGCAAATACCACACCGTACAGTCTCAATTTGTTTTCCTAGACCAGTGGTGCCCCGCCGTTAACGACCCGACCACTTCACGCCTGCTTCACAATCAGGCAGTGGCGAGACGCCGGCACCGCAGTCCGTGGCGTCACCGCTTTGATGCCAAGACTCCTTTCCGTCGATGCATGGATAGGCAAGCTGCAGGAAGGTCTCCACAATGCTCGGAGCACTGCCTGATCAACCTTTATGAATTGGTTAAGTGTGATAAAAACCCTGAAGGTCCTGGCCAAGCCTCTTTCATTATGTGTTTCGTTCACGACGGTATCCGGGCAGTTAGTCGTCTCCCTCGCATTTTGTCAACGCCATTATGACTTGATATTGTCCAATATTGCCGCACTCCCAATGGCAGCAACCCTTCAGGGTATAGACAGCAAATATGGGAGTAGATCAGTCTTCACAAGGGCCTAGCCGTTAGCCAGGTCGACGCAACACAGCTTAGTTACCGAGGATGGTCAGTACGCACATGCTCGACTGGCAAGATTCACGAGATACACCTTCACTGTACTCTGGTGCTGAGAGGCGAGGGGCTTTCAGTTCAGTGATGGAGAAGGAGGCACAAATTATTTGATTTCAGCTTTATTAATGCGCAGTTGAGGGCAGAGTAAAAGTTCGTCTGTTATAGGTAAGAGTAGAGCGATAAAAGGAAAGGCTGAACGATCGCAACGAGTGCAGAGTGCAAACTAGTGAGCCGGGCACGTAAGATGTAAGTACAGCATTGCCATTGTTCGATAAAGGTGTATAAGATTGTAGTGTTTGGTGAGGACGTGAGGTTTAAGGAGAAATGAACGAGGATGAAGCAGTGCTGGACCGCAGCCAACAGGAACCTCACAGGTTCGCTCCATTCATAATCCACTCATTCTTGCTTCGCGGTGACTTGTGAGACTCGTGAAGATTCGAACACTTCCAGATGTAGTGGAGTGGTCCTGGTCGCCTATCTATCCTCGATATCTCTGGCTTTTGGTCCCTTACACTCGCGTGGCACCTGAAACTACTCCGTATACCTTAGCTAGCGTTATCCTGGTACTGTCTGCCCTATATGAGGCACTGTACTCTTTTCCTGGCAGGTTCTGAAGGAATGCAGCACTAGGGTTTGTTGCACCGTTTATATTTTATATAAAGTGCTATTTCAAGATCACCAGCTTGAATGGAAGCAGCTGTGATGAAGAAAAGCTTCACAGGAGGCTGGCCGGAAGAAAAAATTGCCATGGATTTTGAAAATGAAGTACTAGGACGAAAAAACTACTTTAATAGTTGTAAATGGTTTAAAGATAATAATTATAGCCTGTATGTATATTCATAATGCAATATTGTATATTCAATATTTTCTGTTACTATGCTTGTGATGCTACTTCGTAAAAATGATAAAAAGAAGTTAACAGCAGTTTAATTAATGTCAAATATATTAATGTTTCTTGAGAGTCACAATGTTCAGAACAATATGATTACAATAAGGGAAACACTTTTGTGTTTGAAAGTGGTGCTCTCGATCAGGCATTTGAGAGGATTTCCTTTTCTTAATTAATTGGCAGTTAATCTTTACGAGTTTAGATCATATTAGTAAGATGTGGCATACTGAAATACATCCTTTAAAGTCTGGTAAGCCTAAGTCCATCATTACTATGAATCAAACAAAAATTGTAATTTAACTTAGAACTAGCCATTTCAGGCATGGGTGAATATTGGGCTCATCCAGCACGATGTGGGTGGGGTGTGTAAAGGCACGAGGGGAAACAGTATGTGAGATGAGGGGCGAGGCAGGTAGCGGGCTCAGGAGGTGGCTGGGAGGTGAAGGTTGGCCTGGGAGGTTGCCAAGACCTTGGCGCCAGAGGGTCGGCTCTCACAGGTTCACGGGAAGTCGGGACAGCTTTAGTTGCAGCATAATGCTGTGGCGCCGCCCCTCCTCCAGGTTGTTCCTGGACTGGGCGGTGCAGGGCAAGGCTTTTATGTTGTCTACATGTATCACATGATGCGGAAGATGTATCCGTGTGTGTGTGTGTGTGTGTGTGTGTGTGTGTGTGTGTGTGTGTGTGTGTATATATATATATATATATATATATATATATATATATATATATATATATATATATATATATATATATATATATATATATCTCTCTCTCTCTCTCTCTCTCTCTCTCTCTCTCTCTCTCTCTCTCTCTCTCTCTCTCTCTCTCTCTCTCTCTCTCTCTCTCTCTCTCTCTATCTATCTATCTATCTATCTATCTCGTTAGAAAAAAAACAGAGGGCGAGGAGAGGCTAAGAGGATGAGCAAGCAGCATTTCGTCATCTCAGAGGCTGCCTATCCCCAGTATTTACTGCTGACATAATAACTATTTACGGCATATTATAAAAAGAAACTGATATGCGACTTCTTGAGTATTGTCGGGCCGTGACCTCACTAGCTCTTCGAATGGGTCGTTCTGTATATTCTGTTTTGATCATTGCATTCTGTGCTTTTGTTACCGCTCATGTCGTGGGTAGATAGATGTATCTTACAGACATACTCACTGCCGTTCTTATTGTTTCTGTAATCAGTCATTAGTAATCGCGTATCCTTAGTTGCCTGTCTTATTATGAAGCCGATCTAATTATCATGCGTTTATATGAAGAGTTAAATCCAGAAATGGTGCCTGCCGCCTCAGCAAAGAGGTGGCAGCGTGGAATTGAACTGATGGTGGCACCAGCAAAGTGCTGTACTATGTATGTTACCTGGTCTTGAATTTTTAGGCACAGACTAAGTTTGCGAATTCTCAGTAAGCATGCTTCTTTTGCTTGACTCGCCGGCTCCGAGATGGCTGACAGCACTCGGTGTATCTTGGGGTTGCTTGCCTGAGTTTCCTTTGCAGCGTGGCGAGTCTCACCGAGCATGTGATGTGACTTCATAATTTTCCTTACCCGTCACTTTTCAGTGTTTATAACGATTTGTTAATTCGTAACTTCTTTACTGTTTCGAGTCTTGATATCCACAAAATTGATCCCAATGTATTATGCTTGTGTGTTTAAATAAACGGTTTTAACGTGGATCCAGAAGGCTGGGTGAATCCGTAAGCGAGTTTTACTGTAAATAGAAAGTAGGATCAGGCGTCCTTGAGGATGCCTGGGGCCAAACGACGCCCTAGTGAGCTGTCCGGGTCAGCAGCTTAGAGCAGCTCTGGGGACCCGAGTGTGTGGCCCAGTGATGGGCTTCGCCATGAAGTGAGGAATAGCTACACTACAGAGAGGCACAATGTAGGTGACGCAAACCGGCCTGGGCAGCATGCTCTCTTGGGCTGGGTCACGTGACCTCGCCTGTAGAGGTCGTCACTTTCACTTGGTCTCCCTGTCGCTGCAGCGATTCGCCTCACTGCGCGCCATCACAAGCACAGCTGTTCACAAAGTGAGCTTCTTTGTTGCCCACGTGCAGCATTTTGTAACTCAAACAACTCGTATCTGTCAGCAAGACTCGGTATCGTGTGAGTAAATGTTATCTGATCGGAGACACGTAGTAGTCTTGGAAGAACCGAAACATTTTCTTTGGTTCTCTGTCGTGATGCTGACTTGTTCTCCCACAGGCTAGTGAGTGGAACTTTCGAGCAAATGTCTGGTGTTGGGGGGGAGGCATGGAAGGGGCACCACTTTGGTGTTGGTTAGTCGGCCAGCGTCACCCGTGACTAAAGATGTCAGTCGGACAGATATGTGACCATGCTCAGATCTCCACACATGGCGCTGTCCTGCCAGGGATGATAAGGAAAGCTTTCAACTTATCCCTGGCTGGGGAAGGAGGGAAGAAAGCTCAAGACAACATTATCATTTCTTCAGCCTTCATGTGTATCTTTGTTTGTACGCATACTGTACTGGTTAATACAACTGAGATCTTCAACGCCTGGCAGGGAAGGAGGGAGGGTTGTGGCAGCCGTGCGTAGAGGCCCACGAGGGGCAATATGTGCTGGCGGTGTCATAACCCATTACTGTGGCAGCGCAGATGGGTACACTACACACACACACACACACACACACACACACACACACACACACACACACACACACAGAGCCTAACAACAAGGTTTACCACAACGCTCGGTTCTTACAGTCCAGATCTGTGATACTGGATTCATATGCTAATGCTGGACTTGATCAAATATTATGGCAGGGAAGAGGGTGTGGAGGCGGCGGGAGGGCGTGGTGGGAGCGGCGTGACAGTGGCTGCTGATCACTCGCCAACGCTTTCAATTTGCTAGAGTGAGAATGTGGCCGACGAGCTCCTCCTCCTCCTCCTCCTCCTCCTCCTCCTTAGTCGTCACTGTTGTCGTCTTCGTCCTCCTCCTCCTCCTCCTCCTCCTCCTCCTCCTCCTCCTCCTCCTCCTCCTCCTCCTCCTCCTCCTCCTCCTTAGTCGTCGTTGTTGTCGTCTTTGTCCTAATATTGCTGCTGTTGCTGTTCCTCCTCCTCCTCCTCCTCCTCCTCCTCCTCCTCCTCCTCCTCCTCCTCCTCCTCCTCCTTAGCCGCCGTTGTTGTCGTCTTCGTCCTGATATTGCTGCTGTTCCTCCTCCTCCTCCTCCTCCTCCTCCTCCTCCTCCTCCTAGCCGCCGTTGTTGTCGTCTTCGTCCTGATATTGTTCCTCCTCCTCCTCCTCCTCCTTAGCCGCCGTTGTTGTCGTCTTCGTCCTGATATTGTTCCTCCTCCTCCTCCTCCTCCTCCTCCTCCTCCTCCTCCTCCTCCTCCTCCTCCTCCTCCTCCTCCTCCTCCCTCTTATTGTCACACACACACACACACACACACACACACACACACACACACACACATGGTGAAGGGGTGGGTGGGGCCTCATGGGAAGATGGGCAACGGCCTTGTCCCGCCCCATGCGCCCACCCGTCACCTCAAGGACGCCCACTTCCACTCGTTTTAAAGACTTCATTCCAGTAACACAACGGAGGACACTGCCCCCATATCCTCTGGCGCCCGTGAACCTCGAGGCTGTCGCTACTGGATGGGGCAAGGATTGGTGGATAGGATGAGAGGGAAGACAGAATCGGTGGAAGATAGGCTGGTAATATCGGAAATGCGTATATATTTCCGTTTCATAGAAAAAAAGAGATCTCTGTTTATAAAATGCGTCATTACGGATATACATGTAGAAATTACTAAGAAATGTTTATCAATGTACATTCGAGGGAGTGGATGGCATTGCGTAATACACCAAGAATTTACGATGAAGCGTGTGATGCAATGAGACGTATATACTCACACTACACAGATGGGAGTGGTGCGCGTCACACCAGCACGTAGGACTGACAGCCTTGCCGACACTCACCCCAGCGGCCTCATTCGGGAATAAAAATGTATGCTCTCCTCGCCCTTACTGTGCACGCGCTGAGCTTCATTTTTTGGTACACAGCATTGAAAATAATTAGTGTAATGTGAACCCGCATTTCCCAGCGTGCAGAGTACCTCCATCCTCCCTTTCCCCCTTCCTTCCTTCCTCCCTTCCTCCCTCCTCCTCCTCCTCCTCCTCCTCCTCCTCCTCCTCCTCCTCCTCCTCCTCCTCCTCCTCCTCCTCCTCCTCCTCCTCCTCCCTGCATTCCTCTTTTCCTTCTCCCCTCTTCATTCATCTTTTAACTTTATTCCCTATCTAGCTCTCATCCCTCTCTTATATCCGCTAGTAACCCATTCACCCTTCTCCCCTCTCCCTTTGCCTCACCTCTACTTCATCCCCCTCATCCCTCCCTTTTCCCCATCCCTATCCCTCTCATCTTTCCTCACCCATCCCCGCCTTTCTCCCTTCATCTCTCCCCGCTATCCTCTATCTTCCATCTTCTCTCACCCTTACTCACGTGAACCATGGTGTGTGTGTGTGTGTGTGTGTGTGTGTGTGTGTGTGTGTGTGTGTGTGTGTGTGTGTGCGTGCGTGCGTGCGTGCGTGTGTGTGGCTCTGTAACATAAACCTACACCAGCGGAACATGGCAGAAAGCAAACTTGACGTAATAGATCAGTTCGCAGTAAAAACTTTTTTTTTTTTCTCTCTCTCCCAAGTCCGTACTTTAATGGTTGTTGATATTCAGCGGCAGTTAATCCCCTCCCCTCTCCAATAATCTCCGCTCTGCCACACCGCGCCTTGCACTAACACCACGTTCTTTCTCCATTTCCAGGTGAGAGTTGACACAGTGTATAAACTGTCTGGAGGATCGTGGAGCCTCACACGAGATTACGGTAAGTTTCTTGTTGTCTGTGGGTGTTGAGTCTTCAGTCCCTTGTATAATTTATTTGCTGCAGTGCGTTCCCCGCTATGAGCACCACGGCTCCTATGTAGACTGCCAGGTCATCTCTTCGTGCATTGGTTGTAGGTGTGCAGCAAGCGTTTGTGAGCGAGGAATGTGCGCAGGAAGACAGTGATTATTCACCGTGGCGCATCGTACCCCAGAACCACCACCGTCTCCAAGACCACTCACTGGACTGTGGAGCGCAGGTCGGTGGCTGGTCTGGTGAATAAAGTAAGGTTGAAGTACTAACAAAAAATATTAACTTTGAAGCTTTCACGTAAAGCCTATATCTGGTAGGCAGAGCTGACCCACTAGCTATTTTTGTGCGTGTCGCCAGACGTCTCCTTGACATCAGTTCTGGAACACAGTTGAGAATGGAACATTATAATAGAAAAGTTCCTTGTGTACAATGTACCATGCAGATCCATGGTGAGCAAGTGACTAATGCCTCCTTGAAGCAGTGGTGGTGGTGATGGTGATGGTGGATGCTGGCACTGGGCCGGCGCGGAACTCGTTCTGGAGGTTGATTGTGGCTGTGATGAGCGTCTAAACACTAAATGGTTCCGTGTGTGTGTGTGTGAGAGAGAGAGAGAGAGAGAGAGAGAGAGAGAGAGAGAGAGAGAGAGAGAGAGAGAGACGAACAAAGACACTAGTACTGTGCAAACGTAGACAGAAACGAGCAATGGCATAGACGGAGGATTTATTAATATTATGATTTTAGGCTGTTAAGTGTGGCAGTTCCTTCACAGACGTAGACCTCGTTTTTGTTGCATGTGTGAACTCTGCCTCTGTGAACGGTGCTATGCCAGTATTGACATTCTTACAGATCATGAGGGTCAGGGGGAGAAAGAGTAGCATGGCAGTGCTGACAGTTTGTCTTCCCTGTCTCAGCCTCGTTCTCTTTACCGGCGCGGCGCCAGGAATCTTCCTCTAGCCCTGCAGGACCTTACCTCAGACCGTCGGCTTTGTTCTACCTGAATCCTGCTGGAGCTTTCTCGATACCTGTATGTGAGTGAACAAATTACCTCGGTGAACACTAGCCGGCTACGCTCTTGCAGTGTGCCCTGTGGGTCTCCTCCACCAAGTGGCCATTAGCATCAAGGCACTCTATCTTATAAGTGCCTTTTTATTGTGGAGGCACCGTCCTCGGATCATATTTTTTTACGAAGATTACCGGATATTTTCCTCTCCCCATGGAAAGTGGTGGTGACTGTCATCTTGGAGTCTTTAAATAATTTTCACCATGGAAACTATGAGTCGGTTTCACCATGGAGACTGCCACATAATTTCACCTTGGTGGCTACATTTTCCCCCCACAAAGAATGCAATCATTATAGCCATGTAGTTTCACAATGACAATAAAATTTTTGTCAGAAAAACGTACGTCGGAGAAATGCCACCACTGTCGGAAGAGGGTAGGGGATGCTGGGCGGGAGCGTCATCCCTGGAACGGAGAGCGAGGTGCTGCCTGGCTGGCTGGATCCATACCGGGTGTCGGTGGCTGGAGCGCCCGCCACAGTGGCGCCAGACCGCTGCCAGCGCGGCGACAGGCCCACCCCAGCCTCCCTGCTCGCAGATAGGGATGATTACTCCTCCTCCTCCTCCTCCTCCTCCTCCTCCTCCTCCTCCTCCTCCTCCTCCTCCTCCTGGCACTCTTATGTTCTTGCATTTCATCCTCCTTCCTGGCATTGGCATCACGGCGAACACGACTTAATCCTATCCAAGCCTCGTAACGCGTCCACACAATGACGTATTGAGCACCAGCCGTCACGGAGTTCAGGTTCAGTCAGAGTTTGCACTGCTAAGGGAATGTTTGTCGCGGCGCGAAAGACTTCGATGTTCATCTGGAATGTAGTGCCTGTGGTCTACACGACGCTTGCCGTCAGCTTTATATTTCATTATTTGATGTACAGCGTCTTTTTTTAAGCAAAAGAATTGGTCCCTGTGACATGTAAAGTATAGAGATTTGTGTTTGAGGATGTGAAAGCATAATTTGTTATGGAAGTAATCGACATTTTCAAACAAAACGTCGGAATGGAGCTAGTCACACATGGCAAGTGCCATTGTTAGGGGTCCCTTTGTTTCATAGTGAAACTAATGTTTTATTATTCTGTTGTAAGGTAGGATGTGCACCAGGCTATTGGAGGAGCGGGAAGGGGGGAGCGCCGCGCCCCACCCGTCACTGTGAGGTCGTGAGGGGGCGGTGGCCCTGCCGGCGGCTGTGTGGCGCCTGTCCCTGCGCCTGCGGAGGCTTGCCGTTGCCTTTTCATCCTGGCGTTGATGATTTACTGATGCGTCTTAGTGCATATGTAGGTTTTCAAATGTAAGATGCTCCGGGCAAGAGCTCAAAGGAGATTTGCACTGGCTCAGTCTGAAGGGTATACTGACAGTTGATTTCATATTCGTTTTAGTTATGAATGGGTAACAAGGGAACAGCCTGCCTTGTTAGACTCGCCGGTTTGGCAGGCGTTAGGTCTGGTGTGGAGAGTCAGTGAAGATAGTGGCGGCAAACACCCTGGATACCGCTCGTATCTCCCTGCCCTGCTTATCTGTCAGTCGGCATCCTGTGGCAGGTTCCATGCTAGCACTCCCCCTTACAACACACACACACACACACACACACACACACTACAGTAAGCTAAGCCAGGAAGTTGTCGACGTTTAGAAGAGAGAACCACTTTTCCAAAATGAAATAGGAACTGAAACCAGTATATTTAGTATACTTATGATCTTCAAATGCAAAGCGACAAAATAACAGACTCAAGACACACTTATATAGCACAAGAAAGACATTCCATGCACCTATGTAAATGACGCAAAGAGTATATACCTAAGTTGCCCAAAGAGAAGCAGTGAGACGTGAATAGGGATGGAGGGTGAGGCGAAGCGAGTAGAACACAGTAACACATGCCGCTCGAAGGTAGACAGAGGATGTTGGGGGATAGGGAAGGGGACAAGACAACAGGACAGCACAGCATTCCTTCACCTCCTTTATATCGCACCCCATTACACGTACGGAGCTGCGAGTGCCAGTCTTGATGCTGTGTTTGGCGTCTCCTAAATGGTCGTCAGCCAAAAGCGAGGTGGTAATATCGATTTGTGTGTGTGTGTGTGTGTGTGTGTGTGTGTGTGTGTGTGTGTGTGTGTGTGTGTGTGTGTGTGTGTATAAACGAGCATATCAAGAGGAGGAAAACAGTGTCGTCATTATCAATAGCTTATTATCAACTGTATGGGATAACCTCTCTCTCTCTCTCTCTCTCTCTCTCTCTCTCTCTCTCTCTCTCTCTCTCTCTCTCTCTCCAGTATACATTGTGTCTGTGGAAACAGTTTATTTTCTTTTTTGTTTATATTTTTTTCCGATTTCAGTAAGTTCGTCTATTAATATGTGTTGTGTTCACGTAGCTACGAATATAACAGCTACTACTACTACTACTACTACTACTACTACTACTACTACTACTACTACTACTACTACTACTACTACTACTACTACTACTACTACTACTTTTTCTTCTTCTTCTTTTTCTTCTTCTTCTTCTTCTTCTTCTTCTTCTTCTTTCACGTAGCCACGAACATAACAGCCACCACCACTACTACTACTACTACTACTACTACCACCACCACCACCACCACCACCACCACCACCACCACCACCACCACTTTTCTTCTTCTTCTTCTTCTTCTTCTTCTTCTTCTCTTCTTCTTCTTCTTCTTCTTCTTCTTCTTCTTCTTCTTCTTCTTCTTCTTCTTCTTCTTCTTCTTCTTCTTCTTCTTCTTCTTCTTCTTCTTCTTCTTCTTCTTCTTCTTCTTCTTCTTCTTCTTCTTCTTCTTCTTCTTCTTCTACTACTACTACTGTCATCATCATCATCATCATCATCATCATCATCATCATCATCATCATCATCATCATCATCATTCCTATTTCTGTCCCTAATATTACCTCCTTTGTTGAGTGCGTTAAGGGGCTGGGCGGGGCGGTGCGGGGCTGCATGCTAAGGCGTCCCCACCAGGCGGCAGGTCCTCGTGACATCCTGTGTGTGTAGGTGGTGCGGGGCCGCCACTCCACGCAGGTCGACCTCCTTTTAGCTCTGGGATTGAGGACAGGATTCAATCTTTTATTTTTTTTTATTATTATTATTATTTACTTTATTATTTATTTTTAGCATCCAGGTGAACTCAAACTGGATCTCTTCTGACTGCAGTGTATTGGTGTTGGATTGTGTGTAGTTGGCATTTTTTGGGCATATATGGTGTCTTGTTATTGTTAAGATGTTAGTGGTAGTTTTGTCTTGTTTACGTAATTCAAGACGTGACCTGGCTGCTGTTTTGTTTTGTTTTTTGTTTTGTTTTGTTTGGGCTATTTTTATGAATTTAGTTATTTATGTATTTGTTTTAGTGTTTTCTGTTTTCCCCTCTTTGGCCTGACGTGACGTGCGATCTCGTTATTTTCGAATGTTTGAGTATTATTTTAGTCCGAAATTATTTGCGTTCACACACTACTCAAAGAAAAAAAAACGGTAAAGGGAAACTCGAATGAAATGAAGGAAGTGGTGCATTTATCGTTTTTTTCGCTAATTAGTTTATTTTTTTATTTCCCAACATTAAAATGACAGCTGTGAACATTAAGTTGGCAAATAAAATCAAATAAAACTAAAACGATAACATTGATAGAGAGAATATTCTCTCTCTCTCTCTCTCTCTCTCTCTCTCTCTCTCTCTCTCTCTCTCTCTCTCTCTCTCTCTCTCTCTCTCTCTCTCTCCGTGGTGGTGTGGGGGGAGAGGGGCTTGTTCCCTGGCGTCGCCTTTCACGCCGGGCAGACAGTACGGAGACCAGTGATGGGGAGGGTGTTTTTATTATTTATTGTTATTTGGTTGTCTATGTTGTTATTGTTGCTGTTATTATCTGTCACGGTTGTTATTGTTGTTTTGGGTGGTGGTGGTGGTAGTGGTGGTGTCCTTCCTCTTCGTATTATTATTATTATTATTATTATTATTATTATTATTATTATTATTATTATTATTATTATTTATGAAAAGACGAAAGCATAATAAAAGTTTTCAAAGTAATGAAAAATAATTACATGTAATAATTATAATAGAAAAGATAACTAACAACACCAACAACGCAGTATATACAAATAAAAGTGGATACGATTAAGGCTTTGGTTTCATTCCGAGTCAGTGTCCTAATGCCTTGCCGTCCGTCCGCTTCTGCAAGCTAATCTGAGAAACCCCAGCCCTAGTCAGGCTGGCCATGTGAGGGTCTAGGGTACCGCACACAGAAGCCACATGCATCCTGTCACGCTAGAGCAGGGACGTGTCTTTGAGCGTCAACGTACAGCTTAATTAACAAAAAACCTCAGTGATTAACTTATCTTGCACTCAGGCCCCGCCACACGTATTAACACTCAGCAGCGGTCCCGCCGAACCCTCGCTTTTCTGTCAAGTATTGTGTTTTAAGCTTGATAATGGAGATCACTGATGACTGAGTGTATTTGTTTATCTTTCATATGATTTTATCTATGAGAAAATCAGCACAGCTAGAGACTGCCTGGAAAGAGGCGCAGCTTATAGTCTCATATATAACTTAAGAATGGATTCTCTTGATATCATACTTATCGTATATCCCCTATAGGCCACTTAACATGTGTTTTGTCAGTTATTCTATTCCGCCAGACAAATGTTAGATGTTGAATCTTTCTGAAGGTAAAGTGCCTGATGGCCTGGTTTGTTGTCCTTGCCCATGGTTACCGCCCACTGCCGCTCAAGGCCGTGATGGGCGTGAGTGAGCCATTTACCACTTCCGTGTGTCGTCTCTCTACGTGTGGTGCGCGATCACATCCAAACAGTGGTCTTGTATTAGTGACTGCGAAGTATGAGGATGTCTCGCTTTATACGTGCTGAAGGCAGGCGAGGCGCCGCAGCGCTGTGTTGATAATTAAGATACAAGTCAACGGTTGCTGGCTGATTAGGGAAGGATGTGTGACATTTTTGTTTTCGATTCAAGCGAAACGTTTCAACAACCATATCACTTGTGTGTGTGTGTGTGTGTGTGTGTGTGTGTGTGTGTGTGTGTGTGTGTGTGTGTGTGTGTGTGTGTGTGTGTGTGTGTGTGTGTGTCACTGTTATATCTGCTGCAGTCTCTGACGAGACAGCCAGACGTTACCCTACGGAACGAGCTCAGAGCTCATTAGTTCCGATCTTCGGATAGGCCTGAGACCAGGCACACACCACACACCGGGACAACAAGGTCACAACTCCTCGATTTACATCCCGTACCTACTCACTGCTAGGTGAACAGGGGCTACACGTGAAAGGAGACACACTCAAATATCTCCACCCGGCCGGGGAATCGAACCCCGGTCCTCTGGGTTGTGAAGCCAGGGCTCTAACCAATGAGCTACCGGGTGTGTGTGTGTGTGTGTGTGTGTGTGTGTGTGTGTGTGTGTGTGTGTGTGTGTGTGTGTGTGTGTGTGTGTGTGCGCGTGCGCGTGCTGTTTGTAGTTAGTGCTGCGATCAAACAACATCAGCTTAGTTCCGGATCAGCGTCATGTTGAGTCGCAAATATGTCAAGTACACGAATAATAAGCTACGAGAAAGAATGAAATCCCCAGCTTGCCAGCCTTCTCCCCTGCCTGCCACCCCTCCGCCTGCGTAAGCCATCCTTTGAAAGAAGAGTAATTTGTGAAGGCCTGGCGTCAGTTAATCAGGTATTGTCTCCAGCACAATGCTCGCGGTCACGATGACAGGTTGCAGTGGAGGGGCTATAGGGGCAGTGTTGCAATAGGGAAATGATTCGTGGTGAAAGGTCTCGTCGTAATGAGTGTTAGTCAAGAGCTGCATCAAACCTTCACTCGCCATTCCTTGCTTCCATCCCCATGTCGTAACCCGCACCAGCGCCACCAGGAGTCACATCACGGAAAAATAAAAAAGATATATACCATATATATATATATATATATATATATATATATATATATATATATATATATTATTTATTTTTTTTTTTTTACTGCCATAATGTGTCTGTATTTCCATAGACTGGAAATTAGGCCTAACATTATCGTAGGTCAAGGTCAGTACACGTCCCGAGATTCTTGCCGAAAGATGGCGTCACGGAGCTGTACAACTTGCTCGTGTTGTGGCCTTCAGGACCTTGTCAATATTGCCATTATGAGTGTTATTTATGTCCTTGAAGATCGAGGCAGAGTTGTCAATGAGTGTAAAATTGGTTCCGTTATTATTATAGAAAAGGAAAAAATGGAGGGAGTAGGAAGAAGATCAGAACATTGTTGTTGTTTTTGTTGTTATGTGAGCAGTGTCCAGAAACTATGAGCTGGACTGCACAAGATTAACAGCTGCTATTCAAGTGTTAGGGCACGTGCTGCTATCGTTGTATGTCCTCACCACGACTCAAGCTTACCACAAACATCAGTCAAATTCAGTATACAAATCATGGCTCACTTATCTCCCTTCCGTGTAGAGGAAGTGCGTGGGAATGACAGTGATGAGGGAGGCGGTGCTGCGTTTCGGTGGTTCCTGTCAATACTGCTGTTGTTCATTTGCTTCAGGAACAGGAAGTCGTAAAAGTATGAACTTGCAAACTTGTGTTCGATTTCTGATGTTCGTCATCCCGTGTAAATCCGTGTTTATAATTTCCATCGGGGCGGCAAAAATTTACGATCCTCAGCTGTCGTAAAACCACATTATCACGGACCTCTGATACACACGATAACCGAGCGGTTAACTGAACCCCAGATCAAAAGAACATGACAAAAACATGCAAAACATGACTTCCGCAGCACACTGAATGAAGGGACCGTGAAAAGTTGCACATCACAAACCTCGAAGCAGAAACAGTACTACGAGTCGCATAACAGACACCGAAACAGTCACTACATCAACACAAACCCCGTCATCTTACACTCTGAAACATATAATACGAATGAGTATACCAACGCATCCTCAAACCTCGACGACCTTTTTCAGTGTAGACGGTGACACTTTACTTAGCAGTAACAGTTATGCATTAGAACCGGCATAGCGTAACAGACACCGAAGCACTCACTACGTCAACACAAACTCGGCCATCTTATAGGCAATACAATGACTATAGACTATACTAGAACTCATCCGTAGCTACCCACAAGGTGTGGCTCCTCTTGGGTGCGACGTTGCCACTACTATACCAGTACCTTCTTCAAAGAAAACGGAGTGATGATCGTTCTCTACTTCATTAAAAGAAGTCAGAAGAGACCCAAATACCAGCACATCCTCAAATCTTGATGACGTTTATAGTGTAGCAGAGTAACATTTGCTAAGCCGCACGGGCAGGTACAGAGGGAGGAGGAGCGGGTAGGAGAGAACCCAGGAAGAGTCGAGTATGGGCAGTGGCTTACCGTAAAAGGTGTTGCCTCGGCCTGCTCTTGTCCCGCATCCTCCTCATTGCCTTACTTGGGCGGTGCAGGCCAGGGAGGGGCAGGCAGGGGCGGGGCAGGTTGGGACGGGTCTGGGCGGAGTGACTGGCGATTTTTGTCTTCCTCCTGTGTAATAGAATAGGAAGTGATTCAAGGGAACTAGTTTTTCTCCCCTTTTTATTATTATTATTATTATTATTGCAGTATTTTTTACACACAGGTGGTGTGATGGAGGTTAAAAATATTTGGTTGGATGCAGAAAGAAACGTTGTATTCTTTTATTCATATGTATTTCCTTTATTTACCTTTTTATTTATTTATTTTCATTTTGTTTATTTATTTCATTTTCGTACGTCTCAGGGTGAACGATATGAAAGGATGTGACTGTATGATTCGGGGTGGATTCTTAAGAGAGTGATGTTAGAGACTATTGCAATGTATTTCTCTGTGTACTGTACATTGTGTGAGCTTCATATTATTAATATTATTATTATCATCATCATCATCATCATCATCATCATCATCATCATCATTGTTATTATTATTTGTTTGTATGCTGATAAAGTGGAAACACAGACATAAAACAGTAGGGATTATAATTATCAAACAGGAAGAAAGATCACAGGAGGAGCTTTTACTTATCCTCCCGCCACACATGACGCCATGAACCACAGCTGACACACACACACACACACACACACACACACACACACACACACACACACACACACACACACACACACACACACACACACACACACACACACACACACACACACACACACACACACACACACACACACACACTCTCTCTCTCTCTCTCTCTCTCTCTCTCTCTCTCTCTCTCTCTCTCTCTCTCTCTCTCTCTCTCTCTCTCTCTCTCGCGGCGCCACACTTGCCTTATGAAGTTGGATTAAAATTTAAAGTAAATATTTGTGAGATCTTGGCGATAAATGTTAATGTGTAACTTGTTTATTTGTTTATGTATTGTTTGGCAGGGAGACCAGCTAATGACGAAAATTTATTTAAAGATTAAGCTTATATACTATCCCGTTATCCCCCCAAAAGAGGCAGGAATAGAAGAACCAAGAGATAATAGCAATAATAAATTACCTTTAGATAGATGATAAATGAAAAAGGAAACATTAATACTACACACTTACTTCGTAAATCAAGAAAGTAAAAAGATTAAAAACAAAATGACACTTCCATGATGAGACATTCCTCAGTCTTACAGAAATTATGGTTCGGTTATTTATTGTACTAACTGCTATTTGTGATCATTCCTTAACTCTTGGCCACTCTGACACATTTTTTCTTGGTCTACAGCCACCTCCAGCTTATAAAGATTTCATATATTCGTTTTTTTTTTTTTCGTGTCGGGGATTGTATATCGCAGGGAAATTTGATGATGTGCACCCGACTCTTTAAGCCAGGGAGTTAACATATGCATATATTATCAGTATACTGGTCAAAAATTGCAAAATCCTTTCTTCTAATCCCTTTTCTTTATCGTAGACGCTTACAATGATATCATACATTGTTTTTAGTGTCGGGAATTGTATTATATCACAGGGAAAGGTTCACGCGCACTCGACTCTTTTACCCAATGGAGTTTGTTAGTATTTACAATTCCAGACGATGGACAGCTTAATATTGTGCCAAGACTAGCATCGTTTGCCTCTCCGCTTCCCTCGCTTAGTTCGTGGTAAATTCGGCTCTGTGTCACTGTGTGGGCTACGTGTCTGGCCTTAAAGAAGTGAAACACGCCCCAAGTGACACATTTGTTTGAGGTGTGTCAATGGGGAATGTTCATCGTGAAATAGTCAAATTACGTTCTGTTCTGTTGGGTTATCAGTTATTTCCTGTTGCGTTAGCATGTTATTTGTTGTGCAATTGTTAGGTTAGGTTATCATTAATTTCCTTAGGTTCTCGTTTACTTGTTGTATCAGGTTGATTAATTATACTTCGTTACTTTGCATGTACTTTTTGTGGAACTTAATTTGATTTCATAGGTGATTTTCCATTTTTCTTTTTTCATTCTTTTATATGATCTTTATTTTTTCCTTTGTGCTCTCATTTTCCTTCCTGTCATCTTTCCCATAACCTTTTAGAGAACGGGATTTGTTGTTGTTGTTTTATCGTCGTACATGTGATAGTTTGTCTTTGTTTTATGTCCTGCTTACTGCTTATCTGTCTCGTAGATTAGCCTTACAGTTTTACGTATTTTTTTCTCTTTTCATTGGTGATGCGAGAAATTATATGCCACATTTTTTTTTTTTTCCATTCATTGTCTTCACGTTTTCACCGTCGTCAGCATTGTCGTTGTGGTGCTACATCTTACCGTTTTAGTTTTAATGCTTGAATTTTGTGTTATTAACAGTATAATAATATATTTCTCTCTCTCTCTCTCTCTCTCTCTCTCTCTCTCTCTCTCTCTCTCTCTCTCTCTCTCTCTCTCTCTCTCTCTCTCTCTATCATGCCATTCACTTTATACCACATTTTTTTTAAGAAAATTAATATTGGCTGATTTTTCCTCCAATCCTTCCCTATCACATAAAATAGTGAAAGAAGAGAGGGAGGGTGACGCCGTGCGGGCCCGTGTGGCCTGTGGCAGCTTCTTGGGTGTGCATCTCCTCTTCTCCAATCACTCACAAGTCAGTCCTTTCTTATTCCCCCTGACCCTCCTCCGCGTACACCAACTTTTCTTCTTTTCTCTTCATCTTCCTTTGTCTTTTTTTTTTTTTTTTTCCCAGTCTGTTGGAGTAAGGGATGCTATTTGGTCGCAGTTCCCCGGGCTCTTTATATCTCCCTTGTCTCTCCCGTCCGCACCCCGCCGCTACTGCTCCCAAAAGACCCATTCACACCCCTCGTCCCGCCATAGTTTGCCGCTCTATTTGCACCAATTTAGTGATTGTGGTCTGAGATTGTGAGTGATCTGACGAACTCATGCGGGGCGGCGGTTGGCTGGCAGGGGTGGGTGTGGGAGAGGAGGGAGGTGAAGGTATGGGTGTGGCAGTAGTGCGCTGTTGGAATTTAGTGTTTATGGTGGTTGTGGCGCCATATCGGTCCTGGTGGTAGTAGGAGATGCAGATCTAGACTAGTGGGGGACTGCTATTCGCCTGCCGTCATATCTTCTTTCCTTCCCTTCCCTTCTCCCCCTCTTCCCCCTTCGCTTCTTCCCATCGCTTCCTCCGCGTCGAGGTGTAGACTCCGGAATAGGAATCGACAGCCGATATTTCCTTCCTTGCGCCGTACTTACTGGAGGCCGCCGCTATTCCCTCGCCTCATGTCCGTCTTCATCATACTCTCCTCAAAAAGGTTGTTCGTCCTACGCCCGAACATCCTGCGGCGCCCATCGATGTGGTGTTAAGATATCAGAGTGTTATGTTTATTCGTCAGGCCACATGTACTGCTCTCGTTCCCACCAGAACCCTGCTGGCTGCCCACTAACATTCACACGATCCTGGGCGAGGCATAGCTGGAGAGGAAGTGGAAGGATGTGGTGTTAAGGGTAGGTGGAGTCTTGCTGAAGTGTCGTAAGGAAATCTATTTCAGTGGGCGAGGTGAGGGCGGCACTGGTACTCGGGTAGTGTTTCAGCAACCTTCCGTGCCTTTATAGTGTAAGCTATGATATTTCCAAGACGCTTGCAGTACACTAGTTTTTTTTTTTTTTTTTTTTTTTTTTTTTTGTGTGTGTGTGTGTGTGTGTGTGTATGTGTAGTGGATAAGCCAGCCACCTGCAACCCTCCGCCTCAACGGCACTCCACCCCACGCTGCGCTCGTTCATCTGCACAAGAATGGATTAATTGAGTGATTGCTTGCCCTCCCCTCGTCGCCGGCTTCACTCGAATCCCCCACCGTTCTCCACCCTCCCCATTCTCATACTCAGAGTCATTGCAGATAATGCGGCATGAGACATCACGAGGCCGCCTCCCGGGTGCTGCTGAGGGAAGTGCCTCGCGTGGAGATAGATCGCGATGCCCAGATACCAGTGTTCATGTTTGTCGATGGTTGTTCTGTGCGGTGGCGAGGATGGACGGGAGGGAAGAGAGCTGAGGGAGGGAACTATTTATTGTAGGCACTTGGTATAGACGTGTGTGTGTGTGTGTGTGTGTGTGTGTGTGTGTGTGTGTGTGTGTGTGTGCGCGCGCGGTGGGCGTCATTAGCCTCCCCTCTGTCAGTGACGCGTGACGCCCCTCATCCTACCCTCGCTTTCTGTCCCACTCCCTCCCCCCCTCTTTTCTCCATCCCTCCTGCCGCTCCTCTCGGTTCTCTTGTTATTACTATTTCTTATTCTTCCTCACCCTTCACTCACGCTCATCTTCCCTCCCTCTCCTCGCCCGCCCTCGCCTTCCCTCCATTACGCCTCCCCGGCCGAGGACTGAGTGGCGCTCCGTCGTGCATCCGTCAAGGCACGCCCGCCGCGCCCTAGACGGACGTGTTCCATTCCCGCCCTTCCCTCCCTCCCCCCGCCCACCATCAGGCACCACGGCACTATACAGTCGTCCCTCCTGGCCCGGCCAGTCTTCCAGCAACTAGGATGTAAGAAGAAAAGTCGCCATTTCTCTTCCAGTTCACAAAGGACATGGCAGTGTGTTTGCCCCCCTTGGTCTGTGCATGCCTCGCAGGGCTTGGGGCGGCCAGTCATTGTGATCGTCTTAGTTGAACAGAATCTCCTGGTCAGTTTCTTGCGCACGATCGCAACTAAGAGGAAAATCGCTGAGTCACTGCCGTTTTACTGTTATTATACCGAGTCTCGAGTGTTGAGGCAGACCGTCACGCAGACTTATTACTGTAAAACTACGTTTTTTTCCCATAGAATAACTACTGTCATGAAGCTCCTTGTTTCTCATCTTGATAGCGTGACTTTCTTTCGTTAGAAACGCAGGCACGCATAAAACGTCTTGACAGCGACAGATAATTTAATCATCAACGGATTTGTATTTTTATCTCCGAATTAAGGTCAACTTTTTAGTGTTGAAAGCAAGATCTGCAAGGCTTCTACAGGAATCTTCCCTCACTCATCCTCCTCCCCAAACAAGAAATGAAGAGAGTGGCAGGAGGCCTCACGCCCCTGCCGAGCCTCACCCGAGTGGTGGTTAACCCGCCTCTATTGTTTCGTTAATTTCCTTCCATGAAGTATGAAAAGATTTCTGTGGGTAGCGTGTGAGTGAGAGTCCTTACACGCTTATACTGAAGATTCGGAGGCTCTCACGTATGGTTAGGTGAGTGTCTACTCGTGTTCACCAGGATAGTGAGAGCAAAGCTAGACTGTGGACTTGACATTAGTTGTTGGTGTATGGTGTAGGTCACGTGTTCAGAACCTGTGTATCCTTAGTGAGGGCACAATTCTACTTATTTTACATTAGAGAAATCAAACTTAAATCACCAGTAGGGCTTGCCATTGCCAACGGTGACATGCTAATTTCCTTCTCCTGACTATTGAAGGAGGACCCGTCGTTTCTTTCAACAAATACATAATTATGTATCGTGACAAGAGAAGCGCGGGGGAACGATCGCCCCCTGTCTCTGAAATATTCCTTCTGCGCTGTGTATTGTGTCACGAGAATAATTTTGTAATGCAGTAACTGTCAGCCAAGGGCCTCGCTCTCCTCCTCCTCCTCCTCCTCCTCCCATTCACTCCCTCGCTCTCACTCGAAGTGAGGGTCTGCACCTCGTCTCCCTTCCTCCCCGTTCCCTCCTCTCCCTCCGTCGGTCTCACACCCCATTTCCTGATGATCTTCCCCTCCTCCGGAAGTAGCACTACGAGGGCCAAATTGTGTCTACTTGCGCTTTATTGTTATTACCGTCCTCCTCTCCCCCTCCCCGTCAACTCCCTCTCTCGCTGTCTCTCTCTCCTCCTTCCTCCCTTTCTACTCTCCTCCCTTCCATCAATCCATCCATCCGCTCATTCCTCTTTTCACACAAGTCTCTCTCTCTCTCTCTCTCTCTCTCTCTCTCTCTCTCTCTCTCTCTCTCTCTCTCTCTCTCTCTCTCTCTCTCTCTCTCTCTCGTGTGTGTGTGTGTGTGTGTGTGTCAACTTTGGAGATGAGTCATACCAATACATCATTTTTTTTTTTTTTGGAGAGAGAGAGAGAGAGAGAGAGAGAGAGAGAGAGAGAGAGAGAGAGAGAGAGAGAGAGAGAGAGAGAGAGAGACAGAGAGACCTCAGTGCGTCTATACAAGTGAACTTGGACACTTCTTTCTTTTGTTTCTAAGAAGTGGGTGGTGTCGTCAGAACTGCTTTCAAGCTCTGCCACGTCTGCCCCTCTCTCATTAATTAGATAAGTGATACTAATGATAATTGCCAAACCGCATTTACTCATCACGTAAACAGCGAGCATGAGGACGTGCTGACGAGGATATTCGTGGTAATTACTTGGACGGGAATACAGCACACGGTAGATTTCTTCATTTTGTTACAGCCTGCCGCTAAACAGGTAGCGTAGCCTATGTATTGTATGTAATGTACCTTGGGCTTTTACAGTTACTTTTTATTTATTTTTTTTCTTATTTTATTGGTTTATTTATTTTATTTTAATTTTTATTATTCATTTATTTATTTATTTATTATTATTTTTTATTTGTTTTACGCCGTGGACGTTACCACCTAAATCAGCCATAGCGAAGTTGTTCTTTTGTATAGTAGGTGTTGCCCTGATGGCCGCCACTTCATATACACGAAGGTCTCTTTGCGGTTTGTTGGTTTTGCTGTAACCACAGGAGCTGCTGTGTGAATTGACCACGCCACGACGCTTCGTCCCGTCATTACGCTGCTTGTGTCTGGCGTCCTGAGGCACAGCTGTGCCCTCCTTGTTTTGTTTTGTGTCATAGTTATTATTGTATCGTAAGAAAGAGTATAGTAGGCCATGCAGAGACGAATGGTGGAATAAGAGATGTGTGTGAAGTTATGGTTCAAGTGGACGGAATCCTCTGTTTTGGCATAATCGGACACGCACACAGACAAAACACCGTAAAATTATCCTATGATATATTAGGGATAGCTGTTTCTCAGATCAGCTAAATTTATATATATTTTTAACGTTATGATATAATCACAATGACTGACAACGCATTAGAAATCCGTGAATCAGTTTTTTTTTTTTTTTATACCATGTGGGCTTTTCACGGGAATTTATGGGCTAAAGGGGATAATTTTTGGGGTACCTCCTATCTTAAAGCCCACCCGCTAGGAAGCCGTTGCCCCGAGTGAGGAAGCCCAACCTACACTCGGACAGGATTCGAACCCGTGCGCTTGGAGACCCCTCGAACCCCAGAGCACGCATGGTTCCACTGTACCACGGAGGCCCAGTTATGGTACAATGACATTCTGGCCGTAATTATATGAATTCCATGCAGTGGCGCGCAGGTGTGGGTGTGGCAGGTGGCAGTGCGGGTCGTGATCGCCGTGGAGTGGGGACTGACAAGGGTCACGGCAGATAATCTAAGACGATTACCCGAGGGGAGGAACACAGGATACTACCCCCACGTTCCCACCTCACCGTCGTCTACCCCGGGTGCACCCTGCCTCTCCCGCTGCCCGCACCAACACTGAGCTTTACTCGCCCCCTCGTTATCAGGTTCCTTCGCCCACACCGAAAAAAAAAAAATGCTTTTGTGTGTCGAAGAGGAGGAAGAGGAGAAGGGGCCTCGAGTTTCTTTCTTCACATGTCACCATCAATCTATGGACTCTTAACAGTTCGGAGGAAATACAAAGGGCGACTCCTTGGAACACTTTGTCAAGGCTTTTACTGTTAGCGTGAGACATGAGTCAGCGGTGGGCTGGGGAGCGGACGTGTTACTTGGGGAGCCGTGGTGCTTCAGTGATTGCGGCTGCGTGATGAGTCGTATCTTTCGGGGCTGAAGAGAAAAAAAGTCAACACCCGCGACCTGGTTGTGGCCATCAGCTGACCAACCAGTCATTGAGTTTCCCGGTGTGGGGTGACCTCCGCCTCATCCTGAACTTTGGGGCCGCCGTGGTACAGTGGAACCATGCGTGCTTTGGGGTCCGAGGGGTCTCCAAGCGCACGGGTTCGAATCCTGTCCACGGTCCGAGTGTAGGTTGGGCTTCCTCACTCGGGGCAACGGTTTCCTAGCGGGTGGGCTTTGAGATAGGAGGTATCCCCCCAAAAAGTACTCCCTTTAGCCCATAAATTCCCGTGAAAAGCCCACATGGTATAAATAAAAAAGAAAAAAAAACTCACTCCACTCATTTCTTGCTCAAGTGTTGGTCATTATTATCAGGGATTAAATAATTATTAGAATTGCAGCTGTGTGTGTGTGTGTGTGTGTGTGTGTGTGTGTGTGTGTGTGTGTGTGTGTGTGTGTGTGTGTGTGTGTGTGTGTGTGTGTGTGTGTGTGTGTGTCCCATTTAAGGGTATTGTGAGTGTAGTGTCCTGGTACCCGTATGACTGGCCCTGCCCGTCTGGCTCCTGCGGCCTACACCTTCCCACACCCATTGAAGTCCAGAGTGCACGGGATCCTCGCTGAGGTGTGGATGAAAGCAGTAAGCACACGCAGGGATCACGTCACGGGGGGCAACACTGTACTCTGCATCCATTAACAAATATTCCACCCAAAATAGCATCAATAACCAAATATTCCTTACTGCAGTACATTTTTCCTAGGGCTGTATGAGACAAGTAAGGACTGCTCGAATGTTGTGCAATGCTCGTGGGAGTGTTTGATGGTTTCTTACTCGGCGTTTGCATGTGTACCACTGCTGTGAGGTGTCTTCGGTAGGTAGACACAAGTACTGTACAATACCATTACACCTCCTTTACCTTCCTTCCGAGCATCACATGGAGACGATAAGTCCATTACTCTCCCTTTCTCTGTTCGAGTTTTGGAGATGTCGTGACAGAACTTCGCTTCATAACTTGCTATAACATTATGCACGTTTCCGAATGACGACACACATGACCTTGAGGCGGAGAGTTTCAAGAGGCGGGTGGACGTTCTTCTGACGGCGTGGAATTGTTGTCATCGTGCCCCGTGAGCTCTGTTTTGACGTGCTCCTTCAACCGATTGGAAATATGCACTAAACAGACAAGGAAACAGAACTGTAGCGTGTGTGAAGCGGCGGCGAAACTAACGGTGATAGAGTAATAGAGGGAGAATGAAGAAAAAAAAAAAGAGAGAGAGAAGAGCTGCAGTGGATTTGCAAGTTCATGGGCAGCGGGCGAAGCAAAGAGAGAAGTTCACGGACAGTGGGAGAGAGAGAGGGAGATTCATGGGCGGTGGGAGGGGTTCATGGACTGACATGTGGGAGTGGCAGAGAGACGTTCATGCACAGTGGGAGAGGCAGAGAGAGAGAGAGAGAGAGAGAGAGAGAGAGATTGGGGGAAGTTCATGGGCTGTGGGAGAGGGGTTCCTGGACAATGGGAGAGACAGAGAGAGGTTCATGGACAGTGGGAGAGGCAGAAAGAAGGAGGCTCATGGGTAGTGGGAGAGGAAGAAGAGGGGCAGTGGGAGGAGCAGGAAGAGAGGAAAAGGGACAGTTTATCGTAGACGGGTCAATTCCGAATTTGATGTTATCCCATGACTCCTTCCCAACGACTCTACCATTTAGATGTTATCACTCACCTCCACTGTCTATATTACTCCTCTCCCTTCCCGCACCTCCCTTCTTATCGCCCTCCTCCTCCTCCTCCTCCTACTTGCTAATATTCCTTGCAATTACTCGTTTATCAGATTTTTTTCAGTGTTTTCCTTATTTTCGTCTTCCTCCGTTATTCTTTTTTTTTTCCTTTACAGTACACACTTTCATTCTTTTTTTCGCTTTTCGTTCTGTATTAATGATGATAACTAAATAAGAATGTCTGCGCAGTCCATGTGTTTCTGTCATCGTTTGCTGCAGAATGTTGTTCCTCCTCCCCCGCGTCGTATACTTTCCCCATTTCTCCGTCATCCCGGTTCCTCCGAGTCACTCCCCTCTCTTATTTCCCCTCTTCCCGCCCTTGTTCCCCATCCCCGGCCAACCAGCTAAGCTCCTCTCTCGCCCATTCCCCTCTCGCTCATGTCTCATCCATTCCTTCCCTCTCTCCTCCCCTCCCCTCCCCTCCCATGCCTCGTCTCTCATCAACGCACATCGGCCTCACCCTCGCCCTCCATCTCGCTCGTCGTCACAGATTTACAAATGTATATTTATGGGATGTTTCAAGCACATCGCTGCGGCCAAGACCCTTCCTTTGTCCAATTATAGATCAATTATGGAGATAGGCCTCTGCCGCCCCTCTGACATCCCTCTCGTAACATCCCCGCCTCTATACCGCCCACAATCTAGCATCGGCCTCCAGCCTCCGCAGTGGTTGCATCAGGAGCAGTTAGTGCTGTACAGCTACGAGTAGAAGCGCTGCTGAGTTTATCAGGTTACAGATTTTGAAGAGTGGCGTATCAGTTCCTCCCATGCTCTCCTTTGTAGTGATGGCGCGGGGCGTGGCGTGGCTTGATGGGCTTCCACCACCTGGCAACCGAAAAGGCATGTTGTTTGTCACACTGATGGAGGAGTGCGAGCCATGTGTATCGCCACTTGATGAGATCCGCATGCTGCCTCACGCCTGCCAAGCCGGTGCATCGAAGCTGCTGTCCTGCCACATTCTGCCTGTCTTTATCCTGTCTCCTTCCCTCCCCTTGCCAGTGCCCAGATGGTGTGCACGGCCTGCCACCCCCTCTCGGCCAGTCCCTCGTTGACTGCTTTTGTAACATTTACTTAAACGTCACTTAATCTGGAGAATGGACGAGGCCTCGACACACTTCATTTATCCCTTGGTCCCCTAATTTGATCAGCGGACGTGGCTCGATATCGTTCCCCTCTCCTTCCTTTTTCATCGGCGCCCAAACACTGGTGGCGTGTCTGAGCGTGGCGGAGAGTATAAAATAAGCTGTTGTTTGCCAAGAACTAGAATACAGCACGGGATTGTCTTCGTAGTGTTAGTAGATGTGTGTGTCAGCATCTTATTTTTGCAAAAGTAATATTTTCCTTGGCAGTTTTCATGTGGCATTTGCTTACGACATCGTGTTTCTCTGGGATGGTAGGGAGTGTATCGCGTTAGGCTGTGTCAGGCCGACGAGCGTCTGTCTGTGGACCTACTAATCCAAGAGGGGTTTTCCCAAGCCGATCTTCCCTTAGCCGGCTACTGTGACTTATGTGACTGTGATTATGATTACTGGACTCATTTCATTATCGTTTCTATAGGGCAGCGTGTTCATCTAGGTTTTTCCTTTATGTATAACTACCTTCGTGTTAAACATGATAATTTATTCAACCATGTTATACGATCAATCATGTCACTTGCGCGACTTACTTATCATAGTAGTGCATCAGAAATGTATTATTGCACCCTATTAATGGTAATTAATATTTGTTCGTAATCTTGTTTCAGAATAGCTGAGCGAACGACCGAAGTGAATTCTTCCACCCCATCTGACTTGAGGTGAGTGTTTGGTTTCTCCATTCCAGGGCAAGGCAAGGCGCCACACCCGCATTCGTTATCTGAAACATGATGTATGGCGGAGCTGTTTGGAGGGCGTGGTGAGAGGGAGCTCCTGGCAAGAAGCTTTCTTAGAAAGGAATTACGCTGTAGTGCAGCAGCAATGCTTAAATATGTTTGTATTTTCTTTCCTTTACCCAGATTGTACGAAATGCTATTAGTAAAAGCATTCTTGAAAGTAACATCGCCTGATCCTAACTTGAAAAGTATTTCTTCGTTAACGAAACGCTCGTGTATTTGCCAGTAGTTGTGTACTGAATAGACAAGCCAAGAAAAATATCTGGAATATAAAAATGACATGCTGTCGAGCACTCATTGCAACCAGCAATAATCCTCTATCTGCAACAAAGTGTGTTCCTCTCACGAGAGCTTGGTCGTTGTAAAGTGTTTGTCCTTACTATTGTTCCTGTTGCTTGAGGGTGCCTATCTCAAGGCTCACGTGGGAGGAAGGCAACAGAGGCATGTGGACACTATTGATATTGCTACATTAAGATCTTAGATTGCGTCCGAAGGTAACTTCCTCCTGCGTGTGTGTGAAGGTTATTGGTCCTGGATGAGCAGCACGTTGACCCTTCACGAGGCGTGAGTCACGGCACCGGCATTCCCTTCCTTCCCTTAGCCCTGGTTTTGTTCTTCCTGCTCTCTACACCTGCAAAGCAAAACGAAAGTGGTATTGTTTTCTATTTACACTTTCGATGCTGAAAATATTAATCCTTTTTCATACGCATAAGGAAGTGTTTTAAACCATGAGATCAATTAGTGTAACAGATAAATAGCCGTCTTGAAGTCATGTTATGGTTTGTGGACAGTGTCCCTTCTCACTGTCGTTTATCAGTCTCACAGACATGTTTATTGTAGTCGTTTCACGTATCCAGGTGGCGGTCAGCCTTGAGAGTGAGGCTGCAGAGGTTAGAACCTCAGAAGTGACTCCAGTCTTCCCCAGTCTGGAACGGCCGCCGCAACACAGTGGGCGGCTGAGGGAACGAAGGAAGTAGCGCCGCTGAGTAATTTACATAGATTAATTCAGTGTCCCTGTCTTTATGTCCTCCATGAATTATGGGGGAGCTTCCGATGGCCGCGCTTTGGTTACTCGTGAGAGGAAGTAACATACCTCTGCTGGCATGATCCCCACGCGGTGCGGCGCTACTGTGCTATCAATCTTCGCTAGGCAAGGATTTCCTTCAGATATATGAAACAACAGTATCTCGTACTTGCAAATTTTATCAAGTACCTTATGTTGTCACGGCAGCCAAATACCATTTTCTTGTTCTGGTAACAGCACCTACCTTAGTAATGATAACAATGAAAAGGATAATAGTAATAATGATAGTATTATTATTATTATTATTATTTTTTTTTATTATTTTCACTATTGTTATTATTATTGTTATTACTTTAACAGTTTGATGATGCGGCAGTTTTTCCTTCGAATCACTATTTAGTTATTTGATACCTGTGTAAGCGTTGCCTTGCTTAACCTGTAGCATCAGGCTCCCTTATGTTGTCTACCACGTGCCGCACTGCCATGCTGACGTCAAATCTTGCAACCTGGGACGAATGTGCAGCGAAGAGCGCTTCACGCACAACCATCACCGTTTTCGAGTTCTTACTTATCTTGTAATATTTATTTATTTATCTTTTTTTTCACAAAACGCACACTCAAAGGATCTGAAAATGTTCTATAGAGAATCATTAGCTTACTTCCTCCAGCTGTGCAGCATAATGGCTTGCACATGTAACTACTTGGGAAGTGTTCCGGCTGGCAAATTGGAGCAGCTTCCTCAGCCTTATGGGGAGGCGAGCGCTGCCGCCGGTGCCGTCCACCTTTTCACGCCGTTCTGGCGCCGTCTGTTAGTTGTAAAAGGCCTGTGTTCGGAAACTTTAAAACTGTAACTCTTCAAACGTTCTCTCATAGAGAAAAGTTCAATAGATGTGTTGTGAGCTAACCGAAGATAATAAATATTAACATTGATCTGTGGGACCTCATGACTTCTTACATTACCTTATTTTATTAGTATTATAGATTCTAATGAAGTAACGGAAGAGTTGCTTTTCACAGCAGGACCTTTTTCTGGTCGCGGGAACTCGGGATTTTTTTTTTTTTTTTATAGTTGATAGGGAACTGGAGACTGGACCTCACCTCGCTAAGGTCAAAGTTAAGGCTGCCAAGACTGTTATTGATGTGTCCCGTTTCTTCCTGGAGTCCAGGAACTGTGCAGTTTGTTTCCCAAATGTTAGCCCCTTCTGTATGATGAGGATCATAAACTATAACTTTATCCTCGTTCACCAGGTCGTTAGATGGCGTGATATGGTAAAGAGGTATCATTTAAAAAGGCCAGAAGCACAACAGACAAGAGAAATCACGGCATGTATTCTAGGCCTTTAGAGAGAGAGGATCGTGCATATAGATATGAATCAGTGTCTTGTGTTAGCAATCACCCTTCCAGACTCATCGTTTCGAAAGGCTTTATCCGCCGAATATTAAGTTGTGCGCTTTGTGCGCGTGAACTTCCTGTTGTAATTCAGATCAAAAGGAACGCAGCTTTTTATATGGCATTCAATTCGTTAGTTCTTGCTAAGGAAGTCATTGAATGACTGGAAGACTACAGTCACATGATGTCCCTAGATTCCATTAAGGCAGCGGTGAAGGCGTGGGTTACGCTGTGTCAGTGAGGGGCCACGGAGGAGGAGCTAGGAAGTGGGAGTTGGGGTTCGTGGGGGGAATGGAGGGAGGGAAAGTGTGGGGTAGTGGAGGTGGCGCCGGCTTCCTGTTGTGCCGCCATGAGCTGTGGCACCCGGCGCCACGCGCCTCACTCTTCTGTCGTCACTCGGCGCCTTCCCTTGCCTTCTCGGACTGGCGCAGGAGATGTAGCTGAAAACGTTAGGAAAGTGGAGGTGCCAGGGGGAGGTGTGTTGATATTCCATGGTGGTGTGGAACAAAAGTTTAGCTGTGATGAGTTGACTTGTGAATTGCACCTCGCCTGTCACCCTTGCTAGAGGCTGTACCGCTCTGTTTTATTGGGGTCAAGCACTTGTTCGCAAAGGGCTTTCCCTCGCTATGAGCATTTATTACATGGCATACGTCGGTGGATTTCCCATGGCTTCAAAGACCTCCCGGGCAAGTATTGATCTCTTAATTAATTTTTCTTTGCTTGGAAGTATTATTTAACCAGAAAGTAACACTGTAGAGCTACTTTAACATTATCTGGCCATTCTAAATTGTTGCCAATCATTAGATAGACTGTTGTGCGGCCAAGGGTGCTGTGAGGAAGGAAAGGTTTTCCTGCAGCACCACAGCCTGTGAAGGATCACAACACATATGTAGGAGGCTGATTCTCTCAAAAAAGATGTTGTTGCAGAGTACTTTAACTTACCAACATTTGCTAACAGTGTATAACTTCAACGTGAGAGTGTTCGTTGTTCTATAAGGGAAACGAAGTTACTGGATTCACTCATGGGGATGTATTTTTCATTCTACCGTGTACTGCTCAAGATGAAGGCAGTGGCCTTCGAAACGTCCAGAATAAATACTTCGAGTCTACAACAGTGGGTTTACTGGCATGGATTCATTCAGTTTACCTTTGTTATTATTATTTATTTTTTATTTATTTATTTTCTGATCGATTGAAACATTTCCGTTTCCTGTCATTGGGAAATTATTTTAATGAGTCACCTGGCAGAATAACTCCTTTACTATATCTTCCTGGTTGAGACGCCACCCGAGAGTTAAGCGTCATGTGGCATGAGCTTCCGTGGGGCGGCGCGGGGCGGGTGCTTCTGCGGGAGCCCCGTAGCCCCGCCTGCCACCCCCGTGTGCCGCCAATCCTGTGACGTCTTCCTCCTCTCTGCCCACCACTCCTTCACTGACTCCGCCCCCTGTGACCTCGCTCCTCCTACATGTTGGCCCCCTTTCCTGCTCGAGAAACCTCCCCAAACACCCCTCCCCCCTTCTCGCGTCGCTCTTTACTTATTCCAGGCCCAAAACCTCCTCCCATCCCTCCTTCTTCTCTTAGGCCCCACCATCTCTTCTTCCTTTATACCTTTCGTCTTCTCCATTAACTGCTCATTCTAGACATCTTGTATTATCACTTTCCCTTCCTTCGTTCAAGATCTTCCTCCATCCCTCCTGCATCTCTTACGGCTCTAAAGTGAACTCATAAGCTCTCCCATCCCAACCTGCATGTGGTTGAGTCATCACTATTGTGCCTCGTCCCTCCCACAGGACCAAAGGGACTCGTGTGTAGATCAAAGAGAGATGCATAATTTGAGGGGAGAGTTGATGATTCTCTTGTGTTCACGCAGAGTCTCTGGCAGGCTGAGGGTGGACGCCAGAGTTGTGATAGGCAGTTCTTGCTCGCAGTGAATACAGTGGGTGGGGATGGGGAAGCTTGAAATAATGTGTTTCAACTTCACGGAATATCTGGAAACTCTACTTTGCACCCTCTATGTCCCCTCCTTCCTTCTTCCTCCCTCCCTCATGAAAGAAGTGGATTCTTCCAGGATTGTTGAGGCAGGGATTGGTAACATCATCATTCGGGCACATGGAGCGCCACGATTGGTCAGACAGCGTGCGGGCTTGTGTGGATTCGACGCAGTGATCGCTGAGCTTGTGGTGTTTCTTAGTCCCGTGAGAGGCCTCCCAGTGTCAACAGTACCTGAAGCAGACCGTGATACCACCCAGACGATGGCCTGTCCACCCTCCGTGAGCAGGTCTTGTGCTTGTGTGTTGAGGCTTCTTAAGGCAGAGGATTGTGTCATCAACTTTGGACTTTGGAAGATATTTTCATTGAAAAACATCGAATTTTACTTCTTAGTGAGTGACTTCGGTGAGTACTTGGCTGCAATCTCAGCGGAACCTTGTGAATTCTGCCCGAAATAACTTACTCGTAGTGTTCATTGAATTAAGGTTTGTCATGTTTTTTTTTTTTATTTACCTTGTACTGTTTCATTTCATAGATTCTTTACCGCTATTTGAAAATGTGAAAGAACCTGTGCTAATTACAAGCTAATGCTGGACACAAAATACCAGCAGAGGTGTTGCTTCTTGACTTGTTTTTATCGCCAGTAGTCCACCCTCACGCTTGGTAATCTACCCACCGCTCCCGCCTCTTAGGTGCTCGGTCGTGGAGCACGATGCATCACCTGATAGTGTAGAGACCGCGGGGGTAATCCCTCACATGACTTGCTGAACCTTAATGTGTCAAACGCCACCTTGGGACTGCCACGTACCCTCGGCGAGCTATGCCTCATTATATTATTGTCCGCATGGTTTGACGCAGCACTCGCCATGAGGTCCTCTTATTAATACTCGTCACTGAAGAATTTAGACAGCTGCCGCTCTTACTTGGAAGTTCATATTATCAGCAAATTATTTTCTCATAGGTCCCAATCAGTGATACTGTAGATGCGGGTGAATTGGTGCCACAGCTAGAGGGACATGATTTCGAAATGGCACCGTTATCCAGATGCACCTCTCCTGTTATGTTATCTTCAACAGGATTTTTTTTTTTTTTTTTTTTTATTTTATTTTTTTTTATTAAAGATTTGGAGCCTCTGCGATCTCCCTTTACCTCACCACGCCCAAGGCAGTAAGCAACAAAGCAGATGTCGTGCAAGGTTCTAAATTATGACATTACCTTCGCAAAAAAATGTAATGATTAAATAGAATAGTGATAGCAGATGATTATTTGAGTCCTTCAGTCATGCTAGTCCGTAATATTTGCTTCAAATCCCTTGCGATAGTGAATCTTGTCGCCAGTAATTATGTTTCACAGCTAGGGGAGAGAAAAGATGAATTTCTTCATGAAATAATGGTTGATCTCCAGTAAAGCATGCAAGAACTTCGGTCATTTTTTATGCTGCAGATATTGTCGTGCAGGATTTTGCTTTGAACGTCAGCCTCGTGCCCGTCTATAACAAAGGAACGACACTGACGCATCGTGTCGCCATCCGTTCCCCCAGGTTGATGTGGTTGGTGTAACAATCTGTAACGGCACCTTTCAAAAGATTGTTGGCTTTTTGGTATCGTTTACAGTAGACTGTGTGTATGAGTCAGGGCTGCCGTAGTGCTGCTTCAGAAGTGGTGCGAAATATAAACGGCCTTTTCTTTCGTGTCACCAACGCATCTTTCATTATAATAATTGTCATTTTATTTTGTTTCTGAATCCACTTACGTATTGAACATTAGCAAACTTGGATATTCCTTGATTTCATTGGCAAGAAGTTTTCCTTCCCCGCCGTCCCTCTCCAAAGTTGTCAGCTCTTAGTTCCATGCAGTCCCATGCATACAAATCAGTGTTGATAGAATATTAGCGGGGCGAGTGTCATGCACCCTAATCAGACCGATAGGTGATGATGCCGCACAGTGACAGATCATAAAGAAAGAGGCGCGAGCCAAAATTAACTTCTGTAAACATGATTTATTAATGTTACTTCAATACATTTAAGTCAAAGTGATGTCACTGTCAAGGTTTGCACTCGTGATGGTCTCATTGTCATTATGATTAGCCTCCGTGACAGTATAGCTACTAAGTAGTAGAAACAGTATAGTTTATATATATTGTTTGTTGCCCTTGGCCAGTTTTCCCTTGTGCATAAAAAAAAAAGTATGCGAGTCCTTCGTAGATTACCGCGTGCTGACGGTAAGAGCACCATTCATAGTCGAGGCGTCATAAATTTGGTTCACTTAGTTCAGTTTAGTGTGTTGTGTGTAGCTATAGTTCCAGGGGTATTCTTTATCCTTCCTGAGTTCATCATTATGTGTTGCCACCGTGACCAACACTTGCTTGTCCGCAGTCACTGTCTTGGTTGACAGGTGGTGTGGAAAATGTCAGTGTAGAGGCCGGTTTGTGGAGATACAATGTCAGTGTTACCAGTGTATGAGGAGCAGTTGAATAGAAAAATCTTTTATCGTTGTAAATTTCGTACCAGTGTTTAATTTTCGCTCCTTGAATGACTAATCATGTAGCTAATTGAGCAGGGATGGGGTGTTGTGCTCTTGCGATTACTAATGCGGTGATTTCATGGTCTTTTCTCCATCTACTCATTGCTTTGAGTGATTAACGCATATTGTCGCTTCTTCATTAATGTCACTAAATACTTGTACACCTCAAGCCTGAGAAGTGGGAGCGCCCGAAATTTTACTGAGCGATTGAACGAAGGACGAGTTAATATCAGACGTGTCAGTGTAGAGCACCAAGCTTTGACAAGCGTCTTGGAAGGAATGTTTGGAAGTTGCTTCACGGATCACGTTTGTGACACAGTCCATCTCTCTCTCTCTCTCTCTCTCTCTCTCTCTCTCTCTCTCTCTCTCTCTCTCTCTCTCTCTCTCTCTCTCCTGTTTGAAGGAAAAGAAAAGTAGAAAAACGTCATTCACAAATTTATTCGTATGTATAGCTTTATTACGGCAAATCATTATTCCTTAGAATATTATTTACAAATAACTAGTTTTCAATAGAAGCACAAACCACACTACGCTTCTGGCTATCTTATCTTTACGCTGCTACTTCATTGTGTAGGACTTAATCACCTTTTATTACTTGAAATTCCTTGTTAAGTTCATGAAACTGTAGTAATGTAATTGATATGAAGGATGGCGAGTCCAGCAATGACTTTGTACCACTCAAGGGCCTGGCAGCACATTTACGGCCAGCTCTTGTGGAGCAGGGAGAGAGAGCGCCTCTAGCCCCGGTGGTACGTAGCTCATGTTGTCTCTGTCAGGACGCGTGATGGTGCAGCCTTGATTCACGCGGGGCTCCCTCTATGACTTGGTGATGACAGAGAGCTATTGGAGAGGGTGATGTATGTCACTGCCGCCACATCACAAAGAAGCGTGATTGCTCAAAGGTTTCCATGGTGACGTTGTGACATGTCTTGCTCTCGCCACCTCGCTCCATACTCCACTATTCTCCCTTTCCGACAGATTTAAAGACTCTAGACTAAATCGTGTTCAGATAGAAGCTTGAACATATAAGTTTGACATTCGAAAATATATGAATAATATAAAGTATAAAATAATATAAAACTCCAGGTTCTTACATTTTTGCTTCGTATGTAAACTTTTTATTTGTTTTCATCTCCATTATTTAATAGGCCGTCATGAGATGCATATGATAATGGAATCCTCTGTGTTTTGTAGACTTTATATACAGGATGCTACGTCCTCTTGACGCGAGGTGCATGATAAGGGTCTGCGTCCTCTGCCTCCGGCATGCCGCCTTGCCGTGCATATGCGTCCTATCGTCTGAGGTTTCATGTTTCCATTTCATTTGCTATATTTGTTTGGCTACGACATATTTTATGAACAAAGTGAATGTGACTGAACTTGTTACTCGGGGCGAGGAAGCGTGAACTGCGTCATCATCTAACTAGACAGTTTAGACGGCGGGTGTGCCTGATACAGCCGACGAAGCATCACGGCGCCTTGTGTGTGTGTGTGTGTGTGTGTGTGTGTGTGTGTGTGTGTGTGTGTGTGTGTGTGTGTGTGTGTGTAATTCACCTCGGTCGCCTGCTGGTCACCCAGCTAGTCTTCCCCATTACGGAGCGAGCTCAGAGCTCATAGACCGATCTTCGGGTAGGACTGAGACCACAACACCCTCCACACACCGGGAAAGCGAGGCCACAACCCCTCGAGTTACATCCCGTACCTATTTACTGCTAGGTGAACAGGGACCACACATTAAGAGGCTTGCCCATTTGCCTCGCCGCCCTGGGATTCGAACCCGGCCCTCTCGATTGTGAGTCGAGAGTGCTAACCACTACACTACGCGGTGTGTGTGTGTGTGTGTGTGTGTGTGTGTGTGTGTGTGTGTGTGTGTGTGTGTATTTACCTATTTCTATTTACCTAGTTGTAGTTTTACAGGGACTGGGCTTTATGCTCGTGTGGTCCCGTCTCCATATCTACACTTATCCAATTTTTCTTTAAAATTATGTACACTCTTTGCTGACACCACTTCCTCACTCAAACTGTTCCAAGTCTCAACACATTTTTGCGGGAAACTAAATTTTTTTAACATCTCTCAGACATCTTCCCTTTCTCAGCTTCTTACTATGCGATCTTGTGCTTCGAATGTCATATTCTTCTCTCAGGATCAGTTTCTCATTATCCACTTGATCCATTCCGTTAATCAATTTATAAACTTGTATGAGATCCCCTCTTTCTCTTCTCTGCTCCAGGGTTGGTAGATCCATTGCCTTTAGTCTCTCCTCATATGTCATCCCTTTAAATTCTGGAACCATTCTTGTAGCCATTTTTTGTAGTCTCTCCAATTTCCTTATGTGTTTCTTTTTATGGGAGTCCACACAACTCCTGCATATTCCAATCTAGGTCTTATTTTAGTACTTATCAATTTCTTCATCATTTCTTTGTCCATATAGTGAAATGCTAATCCAATATTCCTTAGCAAATTATACGTCTCTCTGAAAATTCTATCAATATGGCTTACCGGTTGATTATTTTCTTCCATTGTCACTCCCAAGTCCTTTTCCTTTTTTACTTTTTCTAGTTCTACTCCATCTCCCATCTTATAGATTCCCACTGGTCGTCTTTCACGATTTTCCCATTTCCATGACATGGCTTTTGTCCACATTGAATTCCATCTCCCATTTTTTACTCCATTTCCAGATCTTGTTTAAGTCTTTCTGTAGTATTTCACAATCCTCTTTTTGTTTAATGACTGCACAGTTTCGCATCGTCCGCAAACAGATTTATGTAGCTGTTCACTCCCTCTGGCATGTCGTTTATATATACGAGAAAAAGTATTGGCGCCAATACTGACCCCTGTGGCGCTCCACTTGGACTTCATATCTTTAACTATCGTCCTCATTTATCTCCCCCTCAAGTAATTTTCCATCCATCTCAATGTGCTTCCTTTTAAGCCACCCTTCTCCTCTAACTTCCATAGTAATCTTTCATGTGGCACTTTATCAAACGCCTTTTTTAAATCTAAATAAATACAGTCAATCCATCCCTCTCTCTCTTGTACTTTATCAACTATTCTAGAGTAGAAACTCAATAAATTTGTTACACATGACCGACCTTTTCTAAAACCAAATTGGCTATTTGATAATTTGTTGTCTTCAAGAAACTCAATCCATTGCTTCTTTATTACTCTTTCACACATCTTGCATATTACACTAGTTAGTGATACCGGTCTGTAATTTAAAGGTTCTTCCTTCCTTCCGCTCTTATGTATGGGAACCACCTCAGCTCTTTTCCACTCCACTGGTGCTGTTCCATTTTCTATTGTGTGTGTGTAATTCACTGTTTGATCTGCTGCAGTCTCTGACGAGACAGCCAGACGTTACCCTACGGAACGAGCTCAGAGCTCATTGTTTCCGATCTTCGGATAGGCCTGAGACCAGGCACACACCACACACCGGGACAACAAGGTCACAACTCCTCGATTTACATCCCGTACCTACTCACTGCTAGGTGAACAGGGGCTACACGTGAAAGGAGACACACCCAAATATCTCCACCTGGCCGGGGAATCGAACCCCGGTCATCTGGCTTGTGAAGCCAGCGCTCTAACCACTGAGCTACCGGGCCGTGTGTGTGTGTGTGTGTGTGTGTGTGTGTGTGTGTGTGTGTGTGTGTGTGTGTGTGTGTGTTCGCTCATATGTTAACATCATTGGGATTTCTCATTTGTAAGGAGCACAAGAATTTAACTGGGCTGACCTGCTTAAGTCTTACTTCAAGACACTTCAAACTAAGCATAGATGGCACTGTGTTCCTATACATTGTAGACGACTTACCGTCCTACCAATCATTATGTCAGTTCAACATGCTGGAGTGTCTGGGTAGAGTGGTGAATGTGATGGGTTTATAGGAGTCTGAGATGGTACACGCAGAGACCTGGAAGATGGTGAACGGCATTGTGCCATACAGCTGACGATATGCCATTGTGGCCACAGGAGCAAAGTTTGGCACACAGTTATTAGTGATCTTTATAAACCATCGCCCTCATCATCATTGATCTCATCTCAAACACATTCTCACTCGTACTTGTTTTGTGAAACGTTTGCTCACCTCTTCTCAGATTGTACTTTCAAAGCTGATGTTCATATTGAAGTTGGCTCAGTTGTTGTTGTTGTTGTTGTTGTTGTTGTTGTTGTTGTTGTTGTTGTTGTTACTATTATTACTATTACTATTACTATTACTGCTACTACTACTACTACTACTACTACTACTACTACTAATAATAATAATAATAATAATAATAATAATAATAATATTATTATTATGTGTGTGTGTGTGTGTGTGTGTGTACTACTACTACTACTACTACTACTACTACTACTACTACTACTACTACTACTACTACTACTACTACTACTACTACTACTACTACTACTACTACTACTACTACTACTACTACTACTACTACTACTATTGATGCTGCTGCTGCTGCTACTGCTACTGTCACGTTCGTCGGCAGGACACAAGATTGTGGTAGAGTGCACGGTTACATATCGGTAACTTGTACGCCACATCACAATATATATAAGCGTGGCTATTAACTTTTCTATTGGTTGATGCATTCGCTATCAATGTAATCATCATTTGTATGCTGATGATGATTCTTGACTGTGTTGATCTTTCTGTGCTGATGGTGATGAGTGGTATTTCTAAAGAAGAGCTTTGTTGCCAGGCAGTCATTAGAGGTGATGGTGGATTAAGAACAGTAGTGTTGGTATTCGACTCGTATACGTAATGTAATGGAAGGAAATGTACTATTACGAAGTAACTGTGGTGTTGTTGTAAAGGAGAAAGAGTAGAGTTCTGTGTGACACATACATTATAATGTATTAATGTTGATGTGGGCGTTGTTTTTTTTATTTATTTTTTTTTTTATTTATTGTTTTTTAGATGTTTTTGGTGTTATGGAGATTAGTGAAGTCAGCTCCCAACAGCAAAATACACCTCCTGTGGCGACTAACTACTGGCATTGTTTTACTGCCACTGTCCCACTCACTCACATGTCGCCATTAACTTGTCCCTTCGCTTTCATGTGATGTGTGTGAAAGAATCCAGGATTCCGATGTCTAAGACAATGGACAAATGTTAGGATGTAGAGTAGAGTGGCGTCTGATGTGTTGGCACGGTGGCACCATCCCTCCCCAAGAAAGGATAGGGATGCATCTCATACTTTGATACAAGTGACTTATTGTTATGAATTATCCATTTATATGTTTTCTGCAAATTGTTATTTGCACTATTAGTATCATTTTAGAAGTCAGTTTATTATATTTCATGATTCTCTCTCTCTCTCTCTCTCTCTCTCTCTCTCTCTCTCTCTCTCTCTCTCTCTCTCTCTCTCTCTCATTGAGGCAACACAATAATTTTACCTAACATTGTGAGAATATTGATATGATTCCCTTTCATCTAATTGATTACTACATATACTTACACAAAATAATATGTACATACCTAGTAGTCACGATAAATCAGACCGCTTTCCTTGGTGAAAAGTTTAGTTTATTTATTCATTCATTATTATTTATTTTCAGTGGAGCATCCTATAATATATCAAACACTTCAGAACATATTTATCTCTCTCTCTCTCTCTCTCTCTCTCTCTCTCTCTCTCTCTCTCTCCATGAATTTTTATGATTTCACGGCTTGAGAATGAAAATGGCTTATGTTATAAGGTTTTTTTTATCTTATTTTATTTTGGCTGTGTGTAAATACAGTAAAAATTGTATATAAGCAGAAAATCATATCAGTGATATATTGAGTATATGTAAACATTGGTAGTGCATTTCACACCATATTTTATCATCCATAGTGCATGTTATCTGTATAGGAAGTCACCAGTGCCATCTATAGTTGATAATACAGTTAGATCTAATAACGTGCCAGAACTTGTTACGTAATTGCATTTCCTTGTCCACAGAGACGCTGCATAAATACACACTGGCAAGATGACTCTAGCACTCAAAATCCACATTGTGGAACAAAATGTCCGCAAGATGATGCAGTTTGACCCATCCACAGTGGTGTTTGAAGCTTGTCGCATCATTCGTGAGAAGATCACTGAGGCCAACTTGGGCCAGCGTAAGTGCAGTCTAAGATTGTTTTATAATTCATCCTTATATTTTATTGTTTTGAGAACATACCATCTTTAGTAAGAATGCTTGATATGCTTTTGAATTTGATATTTGTGTTGTAATTATTATTTTTAAAAGTGTTTTTACTAGTTTTAGTAAATGTTTAAAAGTACAAGTGCAAAAGTAATGCACTCTTGCTACTGAAATTTTATGTTGCCCTCTTTAAGTGTGTACATTGTAACATTAATCTAATTAGAAGTTTCTTGTACCATTTTTGCATTGGTGAGTGATTATTTCTTTTTACTTTTGAATTTTGAAAACAAAACTTAACCAACAAGAAAAGGTTTTTACACTATCATTGGCCACATTCTTCTATATAGATACTACAAAAATACTTGGCTTGTATGTAACATTACAGATTTCATTTCATAACTAATTCATTAACCATAAATGTACTTTTCAGCCAAAGACTATGGTCTCTTCCTGCCTGGAGAAGAGGGTTCAGGTGTGTGGCTTGAGGCTGGTCGCAACCTTAGCTACTACATTCTCAGAGATCAGGTGAGATGAAGGGCACATAAAAATGGCATAAGAGTTTGTAAATCACTGAATATAGAAATCTTGTACATTTCATTGATCACACACACACACACACACACACACACACACACACACACACACACACACACACACACACACACACACACACACACACACACACACAGATTATTTGTTGAGTGAATGACCCACAAGTGGTGCATAAAAGGATGACTGGGTGGGATTTTACAGGATGTATTGGAGTACCGGCGGAAGGTTCGTACTCTGAAGGTTCGCATGTTGGACGGGAGTATCAAGACCCTGATGGTGGATGACTCGCAACCTGTTTCACAGCTCATGGTTGTCATTTGTACCAAGATTGGTGAGTTTATATTTCAAACTAATTCATCTGCACAGCTTAATAGTTGATGTTATGGCTTTAAATCTTTGAAATAGTCTGATTAAAATTACTCATATGTACAGTACAACCAGCATTCATGAATTCAGATGAAGGTATGCAATAATTCTTACCTCTTCCCTAGTTCTTCAGAACTAAATTCTAGTATGTAGTTTACTCAACCTTAATCAGCTTACACACTCTTATTCATATCTTAGGACACTGATATTTTACTTCAGTTTTGTATTTTACATTCTTTAGAAGTCATGCTATATTAATGTGAAAGGAAGAGCACAAAAGCTTGCAATTTGTTGAACAAAATGTTACCAATGGGGCCCCCTGATCACTGAGCTAAAAGTGTGATAGCCCTTTGCCAGATAGCTTTACATGGCATCTAGTTACTGGACTTGACATGCAAAAATGTAAGAGTGATGTGGATAGTTTATTTATAAGCTTTGTGTCACAGGATGTTGAATTAGTTTGCTGAACAGTCTGTCTAGTCTCTCCATTTAACAATAACTATTACAGTTGTAATCATGTGTCTGATTTTTTTTTTTTTTTTTTTACATTTAACAAAAAATTACTCTCCTTAGCATAGATTGTAATGCAATATACTCAGACATACACTATTACCAAAAGATTTGTTACTTGTGACATGTTCTCATTGTAGGATGCATATGTATTCTCAATTGGCTTTCTTTGAGAATTTTATTTATTTAATTTTATTTTATTTTATTACCGAATATAAAGTATTATATGAATTGTTTTCCTTCAGGAATAATGAACCATGATGAATATTCACTTGTAAAGGAAAATGAACAAGAAGAAATAGAAAACAGGTCAAATTTTGGAACCCTGACCATGAGGAAGAAAAAGGACGGTGACAAGGAAAGAGATCCCAAGATGGAACAAATGAAAAAGAAACTCCACACAGATGATGAAAGTAAGTGATGTATAACTCAGGCTGCAGATGTCACTATGAGATAAGTAATGAACTTCTTCAAACATACATGAAAAAGGTTCACTTAAAAACCAGATACTTCAATAACTTCAAGAAGTCACTCAGCTTCTCAGTAAGGATTATTTGAAATGCACCTTGCATTAGATACCACTTCAGTATAGATAACCAGTTTCTCTCTCTCTCTCTCTCTCTCTCTCTCTCTCTCTCTCTCTCTCTCTCTCTCTCTCTCTCTCTCTCTCTCTCTCTCTCTCTCTCTCTCTCTCTCTCTCTCTCTCTCTCTCTCTCTACAAACAACTTATTTCAAGCATGTACTGTACATAAATTTTGATTATCAATTATCAGTGATTGATATGTAAATATTAAAAACTAGTTCTTGTGCATATGTGTGTTCTGATTATTTAGTGATACATGAAACAGGTACAATAAAATTTAGATAGTAAGCTTTATCTGCAAGCAAAAAGAGGGTTGCATAACTAATTCTTTCTGCTTTATGATTGTTTCAGTGTACTTTTTGATGTATGCATTTAACATTTTTGTTTTTGTTTGTTTGAGAATATCTCATTCAGGTTACATTTTACAAATTGTTTTAAGATAATGCATTCATTTTTAAGCTACACTTGTCCAGCTGAACAAACAAATTTATTTTCCATATCATTAAACTTTCTCTATAGCAAGGTAGTACATATGATTTTTTTTTTTTTTTTTTTTTTGTCAATGTGGTGTAGCTCCATTTTGTCCTTTTTTCATTGTATCAGTAAATTCATCATATTTTTTTTTAATCCCATATCACAAATGTGATTTGAATGTCCATATATTTATTTCACAGTGAACTGGGTGGACCACAGCAAAACACTGAGAGAGCAAGGCATTGATGAAACAGAAACCTTGCTTTTGAGAAGAAAATATTTCTTCTCAGATCAAAACATAGATTCAAGAGATCCAGTTCAGTTGGGTCTCCTGTATGTACAGGTAAGGTTCTCAGATAGTAGCTATCTGGACCATGTGATAAATTGAGAACATTACTAGATATTCTGTTTGTTTTCCATTAAGGAGAAAGTCACCCCATTAGGATAAGAATCCAAATAAAAGATCATATTAGGTAAAAAAAATAGGGAATTAAGACTTGAAACTTTCCATAGACTTTCAATTATTATCATGTAATTTGTCCATTGAAAAGAATGTCAGATCATTTCATCATGATACTATGACATAATTCTGTATTATTTGACTAAAAGTGTTTACAGTCAACTCGATTAATGCTAGAGACGTTGTGTCATTCAAACATGATTTTCCCTTAGAAAACAATTATAGTAGGGCGGGGTTACACACCTGGCCACTGGAAAAGTCTGCCTATTTGGGGAATTTGTTACTCAAACCTTAGAAAAAGCTTTCTATACATAACTAGATCATGGAAACAAAAAAAAAAAAAAACACATTTTCTCATTTTATTATCTCTGGTATGCAACATGCTCTCCCTCAGTCCCATCGCATGGACAATCATAGACAATCACCAAGGTCTTTTCTACCCTAGCATAACAATCTTCCAGCCACAGTCTTCCTTGATTTCTTGGAATCACTTTAGGTTGAAGGACACTTGCATGCCATAGTATAGCACATTAGTGAAAACACAGAAAAACAATCCACTCAGGTTAGCTTCAGACTGAGGAGTGAGGTCTTATATATACATTTGTGTTCACAAAACGTTTCCATTAGCTTTTTGTAAGCATTACCACCAAGAAAGGATTGTTTTGTGATTCACAAAGTGAAGTCTTGCATGGAGAAGAGAAGGCTTTTGTCTGCTGGTGATGGGTGGCAGCCACTTCTTGTTCTTCTTGTGACTCTCTTTAGCTTGTGTGTTGGTTTCACCATGTTATTTGTGCATATGCCCCTTTATTGTCTGCTATAACAGATATCATATCTTTGTATTGATATCCATTATAGCAGTCAATAGAGGGACAAACACACAAATATTGTAGTGAGAGCAACACACAAACTAAAGAGGATCACAAGAAAAAGGAGCAGCCACTACTAATCGCCGGCAGACAAAAGCCTCATCTTCTGCTTTGCTTTCAATGTTCCATTCAAGGTTATACTTTGTGCATCACAAAACAATCTTTGCTTGGTGATAAGGCTTGTAAAAAGCTAATAGAAATATTTTGTGAACATAAATGGATACATGAGACCATAACACCTTCTCAGGAGATGGTTTTACTGGCAATCTGCTAGCAAGTTTGGCAACAGTGTCTCCCTGTGTGTTCGTGGATACCATATCGCAGCCAGAAGTTGCTCCACTCGTTAACTTTCTTGGATCCCGGCTCAGTGTGATTCCCACCAGAAGTAGCATGAGTGCATTTGACATCAAGTTAAGTTAACCTGCATTAAATGGAATAAATAGCATTGTTTAATCGTATCTCCTTAAATATCAAGTCGCGTTAAATCAAAATCACATTATTCAGACTCACATTAATTGAGAGTCGACTGTAGATGCCACACTAATAATCCTAAAAGTTATTTGGGCTCTGAATGGAAATTTGTTAACCAAATCTCTCTCTCTCTCTCTCTCTCTCTCTCTCTCTCTCTCTCTCTCTCTCTCTCTCTCTCTCTCTCTCTCTCTAACTAACTAACTAAAAGGAATTCATACATACAGTAAGTTCTCGTTTTACACTAGTTTAGTATACGATAAATTCACAGATACGATAATTGACAGTTACTACCATTTTTTCAATTTACGATAAAAAAATCTCACTTACGATATTTGAAATTCCCGCCGCCTGTGATTGTGATGCTGCACTGCAACCAAGTCGGACCAACAACAAACCAGTCACTTTCGCGCCAGCACGACGAATAACAGTGAGACTGTGCTCGGTGATTTACTTACATTATTCTCTGCATATAAGACCAATTCCTGTTCAAAATGTCACCGAAACGTAATTTGGATCTTGGTGAAGAAGTGGGTAAGGGTGAACGAGCCAGGAAAAGTTTAATGTTGGAAATGAAGCTTGATATAGTCAAGAGAAAAGAACTTGGGGAAGGCTCGTCAGCTATAAGCTGTTCCCTGAATTTACCACAGTTGCTACTGTTTTGAGGAATGCTTCAAGTGTTAAGGAGGCAGCAGCTAATGCTTCAAGCCTGCAAGTAAAATTGCTGACAAAACATCGGGAACCCATTATGGATCAGATGGAGGGTTTACTTAAAATTTGGATAGACAGCCAAACACGCCAGCATGCCCCACTCTCGTTGAGCCTCATTTCAGAAAATGCCCTGTCTATTATTGAAACCTTGAAGGTTGAGATGGATGTTTGTTTACTTTTTTTGATTGACTTTCATACTGAGCTGGAACATATCTAATACATGTTAAAACGGGTTCGGTTTACAATAATTTCAGTTTACAATAGCTTTTTGAGGAACGCATTTCTAGTGTAAAACGAGGACTTACTGTATGTATACTAAACCCTTCCCTAAGAGATACATACAGTATATGTACGTACTAAATACTGTACAACTGAAAAGTGTAGACAAAGAAATTGATTTATGAGTTATAATATCAAGTACCCTTAAACCTAGCCAATAATGTTCAGAAGTCATGAAGAAGGCAAACAAAATAATTGGCCTAATCAGCATATACAGTAAGTCCTCGTTATACGGTACATATGCGTTCCTGAAAACCTTACCATAAATTGAAATTACCATATACCGAACCCATTATAACATGTAATAATAGGGATTGCGTTCCAGCACGTCAAAAGTCACCCATACAGAAATGAAAATACATGAAAATAATCATAAAGAAAAAAAAAATGTAAAGTAATGCTCAAAAGAAATACAGAAAATGTTTTTATTTAACTTTCACTTGCCATGTATTCTATCAGATGATGTCCCTCCAGAGGCTAAGGGACGGTAGGGATTTCAACCCTTACTCATCTTCCGCTGAGTGGGCAGACAAGGATAAGACGTCGTTGTAGATGGAGGACTGTTTGGTTTTTCTTGTTTTTTCATCATAGATTTCTTGATAAATCTTGACACTTTTCTCTATGTCATGAGCCACTTTGCTACTCCTGGCAGAATTTGGGTCACGTTCCTTCAGGGTTTCCAGAGCTTTTTCAATACCACCGAGACATTCTCTAAGAGTTTTGATGTCCAGGCCACGCACAGGTTCTTCTTCCTCGTCTCCCTCTTTTTCTGCCTCCTGTGATGCCTTGTCTAGTTCATCATTTGAGAGAGATTCAGCATGGCTTTCTAAAAGATTTTGAACATCATCATCATCAACTTCATCGAAACCAACCCCATGGCACAAATTTACTATGTCATTTCTGATCCCACTGATGTCTTCAGCAAAGCCTGGGAAGTCGTGCGCGTATTCTGGCCATACTTTATTCCACACCAAGTTCATGGTAGATGTCTTCGCTTCGTCCCAAGATGACTTGATGTTATCTAAGGCGTGCTTGATGTTATACAACTTCCACCATTCCCTGATAGTGGGCTTGCCAGGCCCATCTATGCCCTTTATCAGTTGCTGCATGGTTTGCCGCTGGTAGTAGGCTTTAAATGTTTGCCATAATTATTATGAATATATTTGTGCTTACAATAGACTTTTTAATATTCCATTTATTCATCTAATTAGTAATGCATGTAAGTAATATGTAATGCAGTTAGAAAAATGGGGGAGGGGAAGAAATAACAGGCTCCAAGGGTGGTCAAGTTAAAGTAATATGAGTGGTGGGGAGGTATGGCATGGATGATGTCATCACCCCTGCTCCCCCGCTCTCGGCCCTCTCGGATGACATGGGCTGATACCATATCTGTGAATTTTTCTTACTGTATATCGAATTAAGGTTAGTAAATTCCAAATAGCGTAACTGTGAATTTACCAGATAAAGAACTACCATATAACGAGGACTTACGGTATTTTGAGTATAAATTTAAAGATACAGTGCTCACTTTGTGCAACTCCTCAGTCCATCCTTTTTTTTGGAATATTGCATTCAAGTGTGGTGCTCTTATTCTCAAAAAGATATAGATTACGAGTTAGGATAGATTAACAAAAAGATACAAAGTTTAAGAAACAAAGTTTACTAAGAGCATGTTAAACAATTTCCATTAACACAAAGAAAATTTAGAGACAATTTCATACAAGTTTTTAAAAATCATTAAAGGCATTGAATACATAAAGAATAGTTAATACAGGTGATCCTTGCAATTCGACGGGGTTGGGGCGGTTTTTCATCGGTCGAATCAGCGTTTATTCGAATCGTGAATAAAATTTTCCCATAAGATACTTAAGAATTAGGGGGATAGGGACCAGCCTAGACCCCCTCAAAACATCACTATAACTTCTAAAAAACACTAACTTAGACTAAATCAGTACTATTAAGGGGAGGCAACGGCAAAAAAATGCAATTTTTTTTTACCCAAACCTCAAAATTGAGTTATTAATACTGTTGTTGTCCTTGAAATGTCTACAGTTTTCTGTGAAAATGGCAAGTTCTTATCTTAATTCCTTATATGTTTAAATCACCTTTATTTACACACTTTAAAGGTCTCTTTAAATGCCCCACCACGTGGTAGGCAACATGACGTCGTCACTTATGATTTTGTAGCATTTTTCAGTTTTTTTTTTTTTTTTTTTTTTTTTTTTTTTTTTTTATTTATTTTTTTTTTTTCTCTATTTTCTAGTGTATTTATGTTATAGACCTTCATATGGTAATATCAGGACAGAGCGGGAGGGAGGCGATTTGCCTTGTAGGCTGTGAGGTCGGCAGTCACAGGCAGTGTCTTGCCGGACGTCTTGAAATGTAGATATGTAGCGCTCTGCAGCTAATCATCTTTTGATTTTCCACACTTTCCCTGCACTTTAGAACATTGAAAGTCATGGGTCGTCAATCAAAGATAAAGACCAACCAAAGAGAAAGGATGAAGAAGCTAAATGATAGGAGAAGGAAGGAAGAGGGCAAAGATCTCAGTCGCTCGTCGCAGTGACATCCACCACTATCCACTCATGACCTGACCCTAATCACACACATGTCCTCTCCACCACCACTACCTCAGCTTGTTCCCTCAACCTCACAGCTGTCAGCTTCACCATCACAACCAACAACCGAGTCACGAGAAACAATAAGGATGCATACACGTTTTCGTCTTTTGAAAAGGAAGATTCCTCCTTGTGAAGATGAAAAATTCATTATTTTTCATTCACAGCTTGAAAGTCTGGTATCAGGAACATGTACCAAATGCTGGGGTACCAAGACAATGGAGGCAACAAATAACAGCTTTGACACCTACATCAATGTCACGTGTTCCACATGCAGTGACAGTGACACGCCAGTAACACCATGTCACTTGGTAGATGATGCTGGGAAGGAAAGAGACCTCACTGAGCTGAACTGCAAGCTTGTATATGAACTACAAGCTTGTATATGAGGTAATAACTGACCTTGGCTGTGCAGGATTGAACGGAATTGCCCAGGGACTAAGCATGTAGCCAACAAAACTAAAGTTATTGATATTTCGAGCGCAATATCTCCATTAATTTTTTTGTAATTTCAGATACAAAGGTATCAATGGAAAGAGGAAACGTAGGAAAATGTTTTCACTGTGAGACATTTCGAAAAAAACTGTATGTATGTCTCTAAAGAAAATTTAAAAAGGAAAAAAAAGAAGGTAGTTTCTTGTTATCAATATTTAAAAAAAAAAATTTTTCATATATGAATTACGATAACCAAAATGTTTCACGATGGAAAAAACCTACATACATCTACAGCATGTACACTTATTTTCAAAGTAGTAGGTTGAAAAACATTCGAGAAATAGCAAAGAATGCCGATGCTATTTTTTTACCGTTTTCAGCGCATATTATATTTTTTTCTCCAAAACCAATTATTGTATTTCAATAATTCTTGGTATACTTGTAATTGAGGTACTAATACATAAGCACACAAAATTTCATGAGAATCTGACCCCCCCCCAAAAAAAAAAAATACACCAAGTAAAAATCATCGCCTCCCCTTAAAGGCTTCATTTATATGTAACTTTTTTTTTTTTTTTTTTTTTTTTTTTTTTATATATATAACACATTAGGGTGTTGTACAGTACATTTTTGGAAATAAAAACACTTGCAGCGGTCTCTTGGTATTTGCCCCTGTTCTTCCAAATTGTTGATACTGTTGATTTAGGGACACCCATTTGCACTGCAACGACACTGTGAGCTATACCTGCCTCACACTTTCTTATAAGCTCAAGCTTATCTTTGAAAGGCAGGAAATTGTGCTTCTTAGGGCTGGGGCTGGAGGTGGCTCTCCGTCATCTTGAGTCAAACGAAACGCACGTTTTCCTCTAGCATCAATTTTTAGTCAGATTAAGATCTATGGTTTCTAATGAACATTTTTATAATAAAATTAATTTGCTTGTTAATTGGAATGATGCTATACTCTCAAATCAATAGAATCTTGATAAGTAGATGTAAATATATTTGTATACATATATTTTTTGTCTTAGCCTAGCAGTGAAAAATAGTTCAGTTGTTTGTTTACATTTCTCTGGCACTGTGACATTCCAAGTCAGAACTTCCAAGGAACAACTGGCCAAGATGAGCAGCTCAGTTGTTTATGAGTGGACAAAGCTGTCTGAAGAGTTTCTCATAGAGATCATTAAAGGCCAAATATAGCAACGGCTTGCTGGGGGTGAAAGGGCCGCCATATTTGTTTACAGTTGACAAATGTGACAAAGGCGGAAGCAAGCTTGTGTGTGACGAGTCTTCAGAAAGTTGACGGAAAAGTGCCAGTGTGACGCCGCCTTAGCAACGACACAGGGTAGCATCGATTTACACTTCTGCCTGGCGGGTTTGCAGTGAATTTGAGGTGGTGGCGGATTTTGACTGGGTGGGTGGCGCACGAGATATGAATGTCGAATTGGCGAGTCAGCCGGTTGAATTGGCGATAATTCGAACTGCAAAAGGTCGAATCACAAGGATCCCCTGTATTTCATGATAGATTTTTGTAATTACATGTGAGGAAATAATCATAAAATTGGTAGGATATGCTTACCGTATTTGACGGCATATAAGACGCACTTTTTTTCCAAAATTTTGGCTCATAAAATCACCCTGCGTCTTATACGCGAAGTTGAGACCTCCCATGGACTCCTGAGACACACTAACCCAGCTTACGATCAGTGCTTCTTCCTAACCTAAACTCCAGGCATCATTATTTTATTGCTTGTATTATTATTATTAACAGTATTAATGCCGTTACTTTAAAAACAAATTATCGTATTACGACTGAGTCTTTAAAAACAAATTATAAAATGAAAGCAATCTATTGTAATCCATGAGGCCGTGAGTCGTGTTTATAAGCATCAGCTGATCGGAAGAACCCCGCTCTTCATGCCATCTGTTGGCAAGAAACAAAACTACAGAATATAATCCATCTAATTAACGTCTATTCCATCCAGATTTTTGTTCCTTCTTGCTTTTTATTCATCTATTTTATGTCTATTCTATTACATCTATTACCAATCTATTCAATGCTTATTCCATTTACCGTATATACAGTTCGTGACCATTGGGGATTTGGTATCACTGCGGGTAAAGGTGTGAATTGTTTTGATTTTTTTTAGTAACATTGGAACACCCTCCCCATCATCATGGCAGTAGCTGGGAAAAGTCTGAGCTACATGATTTCTTACAAATTAAGAGTTGTAGAATATGCCAAGGAGAATGGGAATAGAGCAGCAGCAAGGGCTTTTGGGCCACCACCTACGGAAAAAATTATGCGTGTCTGGCGACAGCAAGAACAACAACTGAAGAGTGCAAAAAAAGTTTCTTAAGTTTATGATCAAATGTAGTGCCAGCTTCCTTTTATTTTAGTGTTCCTTTAACCCGTACAGCGTCAGCAGATCTGAGACTTTGTGATTTCGCCAGTGCTGGCCACATCATGGATTTTTTTTTTTTTTTTTTTTTGCTAAACCAGTCTTAAATGATGTGAAACAAATGAAAATGACAGTCATTCCTCCCAGAACTGACTGGAAGTGGTATTAATTGGTGCGAGATATTTTGCGCTAAGGTTAGCGACTTAGCAAAGCCTTATGTGACTAGTTTATTCACTTCCTCGTTTCTCACCAGTCGATCCCGAGTTGGACACATGCATAATATCGTTCCTGAGTTGAAAGAAAAACAACATGTCATGTTTTGCTGTTTGGGAGTGTTTGTGGATAAAAATAGACACGAGATATCGCGAGGGAGTGTTGCCTTTCACGGTGCAAATATTTTCCGAGTAATATGTACTTGTTTTTCCTTATAACAAAGCGATTGGAAAATTCTTATTTATGTCATACAAAGTTTTCACTACTACAATATAACAGTTACCTAAAACAACTGAAATGGTAAGAGTAAGTAATGGAAGTTACGCTTTGTTCATATTAGCGGAGTTGAGGTGTCAGTTTCCCGCTACACTTAGCTGAAGGCAGCAGAAACTGCTAAAGTTCAGAATTGTAATAAATAAATACAGGAAGCATTCATGCTAGCAGGGACGAGGAGGCAGCATGAGCAATGTCTACAGTGCATGATGGCAGTATAATGGTAGGTTTTGAGGACGCAATACCTCCGAAAACACGAGAAAGCGCGCCCACGTATCTCATACGTCTCTGACGCCCGGTTCACTCAGAGTAGCCGACGTATGTCGTACGTCTCTGACGATGTACGGGTTAATAAGATGGATTTTTTTTTTTTTTTTTTTTTTTTTTTTTTTTTTTTTTAGAAAAAAGTCTTTATTTTAGTGTTCAATGTTTATTGCTGTTGTGATGCTTTGCATGCCTGTAATGTGCTGTGAGACTGCTATCAAGAATATATGCTTGAATACACTAAAAACTCTTTTTCCTGAATCTGACCTGCTAATATGGGTGTGCGTCTTATATGCCAGTGCGTCCTATATGCCATCAAATACGGTAAGCTTTCATGATTTTTTTTTTTTTTTTTTTTTTTCACTGCATTTAATCTATGGAATGGGTTTCCTTAAAATACGATACACTACAACTACAACTACATAGAGACTTTTATCTTCTTGATGAATATTTTGCCTTTTATTTACGGCTGACAGTTTGTTAGAGATTAACTTCCTTACCATCAGGAAATGGGCCTCCTCATACCATTTATTTTCATTCTTTTCCTACAAAATTTCCCTGATGTTTTTTATTCTAACTTGCAAAAGGTGTTTGTTTCTGATCTGTTTCTTATACAGATTATGTGTGAAGGAGTAGAAGGTGGTGGAGAGAGCCTTATGCTTTGCTATCTTTTTTCTTCTATCACCTAAGTAGTCTTAGGTCAAGTTGCCTCATGAGGACCATGTGGTCTGTTGAGGCCTGCTTTTCTATTTAACTCATATGTAACACAAGTTGATAAGATCTTTCTTGATGCCACGTTCCCTCTTGTATAATGTCGCATTTTGAAATATGCCATTTTCCTATGAGATAGGTGCCTTTTTAAATAATTTTCTTTATATCTTCTTAACAGTGTCGTGATGCTATTCTGGATGGAACTCACCCAGTCACTGTTGACAGAGCTTGCAGATTTGCTGGCATTCAGTGTCAAATTCAATTTGGTGACCATGTGGATGCCAAACATAAGACTGGCTTCCTTGAGTAAGTTTATTTATTTTGAATTTTGAAGATTTAACTTGACATGTTGTATGAAGAAACCCTGCCATGGCTTACTATGAAGTACAGCTTAGACTTTGTTTTCTCACTTTTTCCTAATCACTAACCCATAAACAGTAATAGAATGTGACTTAAAACAGTTGAGTTATACTAGTAAAATTGTCATGTAGATAGTATGTATTTTATTAATCCATTAAATCAGATTGTAGCATTTCATATTGATATATAAATGTGCCAAAGAGTGGGAAGAAAAGTGTAGAAAAATATGACAATGTTGCACTTTAAAGACAAATGTAAATTCAGTTTTTCCAGCCAAGCGGTATATAGTTGTTAGGGAAGCAAAGTCCTCAGACTTATCTTCCTGATATTGTGTATGAATAATTTGGGTGTGCTTCAAGTAATTTTTTATGCTCAATGAAAGCAGGAGAGTGTATATTGCTTTCAATTTCTTACATTTTCTTTCCAGTTTAAAGGAGTTTCTACCCCAAGGCTATGTCAAAACAAAAGGCATTGAAAAGAAAATTTACCAAGAACACAGATTACATTCTGGGGAAAGTGAGCTTGATGCCAAGGTAATTCTCACCACATACAGGAATATGTGCCTCGTGATTTGTTTTGCATGAATGCATCACATCATATATGGTACAGGCTTATTGAGAAAACATCTCCACTAATAATTGTATTTCTTTTTAAAGCATAATGGTTCATAAACTTCTACCTTTATTTGAAAAATATAGTATTGTTATGAAATTTGTAACATTTTCTATTTTCAGGTTGTTTATGTTGGAGAAGCAAGATCTCTCAAGACTTATGGAGTGACATTTTACTTAGTGAAAGAGAAGATGAAGGGGAAGAACAAATTGGTGCCTCGCCTCTTGGGTGTGACAAAAGACTCTGTTCTGCGTCTGGATGAGAAAACCAAAGAAATTTTGAAAACCTGGCCCCTAACCACTGTGAGACGTTGGGCAGCATCACCAAATACTTTTACCTTAGGTATGCATAGAATGTTGATCAAATTGTGGACATTTCATATTGAGAATGTTTATCTTTCTACATCTGTATACCAAATCATCTCAAGCAAAGATGAAATACCTTTGGCAAAGCTCTGCCAAGCACATATGTTCATAATCAATATGACAATGAACCAATATGCATCAATTATATGGGATAAGGATCATTTATATCATGCATTTAGTTTTCTTTCCATCATAGTGCAGTAATATAATGGAAAGGTAGCTGTACAGTTTGAGGGAATAAGTGAATAGTAAGATAACTGCAGTGATGAAGTACACTCATTCCCAGAAGCATATATCAGATATATTTAATTAACTTAACATATTGTCATTCATACTTGCAACTGATCTCTGTATAATGCTGTTGTTTTTTTTTTTTTAATTTTGTGAAGCAGAATATTTTGTAAGAAAAAAATACATATAATTAAACAGTGTTGTTTGTATTTGTATGTAAATCTAGCATGTGTGTATCACAAGTCATAATAATTTCAACTTTGAATTGGCAGAATTAGATTGGCCAAAAAATATGTATTTATTAAGAAAACCAAGTCTAAAAATTAGATATTGTATTTTCAGATTTTGGTGATTACTCTGATCAGTACTACTCAGTACAGACAACAGAGGGTGAACAGATTGCCCAGTTGATTGGTGGGTACATTGACATCATTTTAAAGAAGCAAAAGGCCAAAGGTCACATTGGCATTGAGGGTGATGATGGCTTAACACTGATAGAAGAGATTGTGTCTCCATTCAAGTAAGAATTTTTCATCCTTTACAGCACAATTTAGCTTAATATTTTTTATCTCAGGGTTTATATTGATTGTGTGTGTGTGTGTGTGTGTGTGTGTGTGTGTGTGTGTGTATATATATATATATATATATATATATATATATATATATATATATATATATATATATATATATATATATATATATATATATGTATATATACACACACACACATTGTATACATATACATTGTAGTTGGTTTTCGAGTAATTTTTTTCTATGAAAGTTGTTAATTCAAGATTATGAATCTCTATCTCCTGATGGATTTTGAATTACTTTTCCAGTGTTGTGTATGGTGCCATGGATGATGAATCAATCATGTGATATTTTTATTTTTCTGTGTACCTCACCAGGGCTAGCATCATGCAACATGGAGGTTCTGCAGCACCAGGAGCTCAGTCTGTGGAGCAAGACTCTATTTCCATCCCAGCAGTGATGAGACCAGGGGTCAATGGTAGGTGTCTGTTGTTCTTATTAGTTACTATTGAAATATATTGAACTTTTTTAGCATTTCTAATTTCCTTTGTAATTTTTTGTTGAATTTCAATTTATTCAAAATATCCCAGTTTGTCAAAGCTAGGAAACAAAATAGAATCTGCCTTCAATTGTTATCATTATTATTTATTTTTTCTTTTCTTTTGTTTTCCTTTTTTTTTTTTATCTTTTTATCATTGTTAGAATAGTTTTTTTTTTTATCTTTTTTTTTTATCGAGGATAATAATAATGTTGCAGAATTAAGACCATATCTGATCATAATTGATTTATTTTTTTAGATTTCTTTCAATAGTTTGTGTTTCTTCATTATGATGAAATGAAGTTATGTGTGTGTGTAATTCCCGACGTCGGATATTCTTGGGTTGCCATTGATCGCTGGCTGTTTTAATACATGACTCGGTATACAACCAGCCAGCTCGCAAGAGAGACACATTCTAAAATGTATTGAGTCTTTGTACTGCAAAACATTAATTCCAAGTGCTTATCCTAACATTATCCATATGATCTGGTAATACACACTCTACAAAACTGTTATTATAAGCTTAATACTCACAGTCGCGGTTTCAATGCTCTCGCATTTTTTACTAGTCTCAACTACATATTTGGTTGGAAACATTTTTTCATATATTTCAACAGAGAGCACTGTTTCTCCTCTAAATATTACAAAGGAATATATTCTGTAATAATCTTGGTAGAGCAACATTTTAGTGGCCTAAGGCATATCAAACCGAAAAGACTAACTGAACTCGGGAACACCTAGTCCTCTCAAAACACCAAAACAACCCCGCGGCCCGCGGTTGTTTGGAAGCTCGTGTGGAGTAGGGTGACCAGACGTCCGGGACAGTCCCGATTTCAGTGACCTGTCCCCGGCTACTGCTGTCCCCGGTTTTCTGTAACTGAAAGATCACTTGATGCGTTAAAAACTACTCCTTTTGATTATGATAATTATGTCCTTTTATCATTACTCTTTTAGAATGTCAAGAATAAGGAGAAGGCCTTAGTTTCCGTGAAGACGGTGAAGTGTATAGCGGACACATTTTAACAGCTAATGGGTGTTCATGATCTCAGATATTTCATCAGGTAGAGATTTTTTTCTTTGCAACTTGGGTAAATAAGGCGAGAGAAACTTTTGATTGCTGGTTTAGAAATGGTACGGATAGTGTCCCGTTTTAGTTTTTCCAGTGCAAAACACTACATGTTTTACCTCCCTGAACTGAAAATGTCCCGGAATTTGTCTCAGAAATCTGGTCACCCTAGTGTGGAGTGTTCTTAGAGCTGGAACAGAATGCCGGTTTATACATGTGCTGTAGCTGACTGCAATTCTATATCAAAAAGAAAACCAAGGCGTGAAAGGATGGACTGTGTTTCCCAGGAAGAAAGACGCGGCTCGAAGAAGATTATGGGAGACACGATGTAAACGAGGCCCGACGTGGAGAGCTACCAAGGACCATGCTATCTGCTCAAAGCACTTCATAGATTGGTGCAAAGGACCATCAGCATCGCATCTAGACCCTGAACTGTTTGCCTATAACCGGTGGGGAGCAGATAGAAATCTGCTTGATGTTGTTTACATACGGAACGGACAATCTTTCACTGAAGTCATACAAGGATTTTCCATCAAAACATCGTGTTTATTTGATATTTGTCACATTTTCTGGATTTGATTGCTAATTAATTAACTTGAACCAATGAAATGTGCTTGCTTATTGTAAATAATGTAATTCACTCAAGGTGATGAAGTGTCCCAAAACTGAGACCATGAACCAAGCATTTTTGGCTCGTTTTGCCATATTACATTCTCTGTGCTTGATGAAGCTAATTAGAGATGTTCCTAATAAATAATTACTTAGTTTGATAGCACATATATGACATAAAAAAAATTTTCCAGCATACCGAGTTGAATGTGCTATATTAAGTTATCTGGCGAATCTGGCAGCTTTTCAGGACTTTCTGACATCGGGAATTGCATGTAACCACCTTGAACAGCAATTATTTAAAATAAACATTTTCTGTAGTAAGGTTGCTCGTGGAAGATGATTATCTAATATTCATTCTTTTCTGCACTGTATGTTATCTTTGGTCTTTCCTCTGGTTTCCTCCAAGCCTCATCCAATTGTGATACTCATCTGGAAGTTATATCTCTAAAGTGTACTTGTTTTCTTAAAATATACCTATTTATGTAAAATTCCCTGCCATCTGTATTAAGTATGCAGGGAGAATAGAAATCATACATGTTTTATATCACCTCATCTCACTGATGGTAGTAGCCAGTTACATAATAATGTGATTGCCACTCAAAATCTTTAATTTTTGTTGCATATAAAAGCAAAAATCAGGGAGTAGAGTTGATGTAATGCAGAACTTTTTCATGTTTTTTTTTTTTTTTGTGGTCAGTTTTGTAAAAAGAATAGATATCAGAGCCTTGTCCTCTTCTTTTACTTCTTTTACTTGTATGTTAAGTTTTGCATTTTCCTGATAGGTGAGCAAAGCTTCAGGCAAGGCTCCATGCCTGAGATCCAATCAGTGGCAGTCGTGGGCCAGATTGACCTTGCCCACCAGCCCCCAACGGTAAGCTGTGTACTCACAACATTATCTGCAGCTCATACTCTTGTGCTTTGCTAACCTACTTTTTACATATTTCAATTTTATGATTATTTTTGTCAATATAAATACTTTAATTTATTTGGGCTTTGATAGTTAACTGATCATAGCATTTATGTGCCTCATTGTTATTATATTTTCCATTATGGGACATGGTGTGAAATTATTTTGTTTTCATCAATATGTTTCATTAATCTTCAACATTACAGTTTTTATCTTATTTCAGTTTTCTAATTCCTGGTGTCCCCATTCTTCACTCAGTTTATCACCAGATTATTGATGGTCATTACAGTTTGATTTTATTACATGGTCAGTTTAAAATATCTAACCTTAGGCCAAAATGTGGCTCCATACACTTAGTCCATTTGAGGCGTCTCGTGCTGAAGGAGCGTAACCGCCACTAACATAGTTTTGAGAAAAATGCCCGTAAAGTGGAATGAAAATGGATGAAAACGTAATGTATTATACACCAATGGAAAGCTTTTAAAACCAGCTTTCACATAAAATGGGTATTGGGATGAAAAAATGCCATTTTCACAATAAAAAAATCACTCGAAACATCAACCATCAATAGAAATGGTGTCAAACCAGGGAGGAATTAACTGTTAGAAACTTCTATTATGTACTTTTCACGATCTTTCACTCGACAACGCTTCACTGGTTTAGCACTGATACGGTTAATTAGATAATGTGACTGGCTATCATGACTGTCCATGGCCCAAAAGGCATCAAATATCACTTTGATATTATCAGCACCAACCTTGGCAAAACACTTATTTTTGCACTTACGATCTGGGCCAACCTTTCATGCCGCCACTACCTTCCCTCCCTGACTCACATACTCCTCACCTCGGTTTCTCTTCACCTTCCTCACGTTTTTTTTCCACGTCTCCGGCCGTCTACGCTTACTCGCCTTAAGCACTGACACCTCCCCTCCACTCTAGTCACCAGCGTCACTCATTTTGGCAGGTAAATCCACAAGAAAAATGGCTGAAAACAGGGAGAGTTTCCAGGGAGATGCAACACGTGTTGTAAGAATGGCACAACCTGACTGAAGAAGCGGGATGGTAACGTGGCTATGATTGGCTGGGCGGTGGCTTTCCCGCAACCCGCGCTCCCATTGGCTAGCTTGCAGTGGCTCATAAGCTACTCCAACTCCGAAATTTCAGACCTCCTCCACACATTTATTGCTTGTTGGTACCTGACTCTAAACCCTCTGCCTTGGGGTCATAGAGGTGGCTAACAGGTATTTCTTTGTTGTCACGTGGCATACGAGACTGCCATCTATCGGGAACCGGTACTACCTCGAAAACAGTCAGGGTGGCGGTTAAGCTACTTCAGCACGAGACTCCTCATTTTTTCTTTCATTGTTGGAGACATTTCTGGAAGTTCTGTTCTATAGTGGTTACCTGGTACAAAATCACATTCTACATTGTGTTTTCTAGGTTTGAAAAATTAATTAAAAAGTTTAAAGTTTTATTACAAAATTTTCAGAATATTGTTAGCCACTGGTTGTCTTTGGTGTGTATGAATATGAATGTGATAGAGTAATGGCATCATGACTTTATGACGTCATGCATAGAGTTGCATTTAAAATGTCGTACAGGCCTTATTTCAAATTGTTTTGTAATATGCTTTGGCATGGACATACTTTAAACATGCCTAAAGAAACATAGAGAAAGCTTTTTTTCAATTTCTCCATACAGTAGAATCTCAAATCTCGATCATAATTGGGACCAAAAATGCTGATCGAGATTCAAAATATCGAGATGCAAAGTTAACTTCTTATAGAGAAAAATTTAATTGGGACAAAAGCTTTGGCAACTAACCTATATCAACTACGTTAACCTTGAATCTTACACCTAAAGTACTTACCACATAATACATTACAGTTCATATAATAAATCCAGTTCATATAATGAATCCACTTCACCAGATAATATTCCATTTCTGCCACTAGACCAGTGTTTCCCAACCTTTTCGCAGCGATTACCCAAAAATACAATTTCACACTCATCCATTACCCAAATGAACAAATACTCGTAATATAGGAAAAAAAGTAACTGTATTTCATACTTCAAAAACAGACAAAATAGAAACTATGCAATACAATAATGCAAATCTATAATACGAAAAGAAGTAATTTTATTTCATACATAGAAAGCAGAAAAAATTAATAGAAATCTTCATTGAAATTATATGAAAATGTAAACTGATTGCCTCATCCCATGCCAAACATCCATTACCCCAAAAATATGGGGTCATTACCCCACTGGGGTAATTTACCCCTAGGTTGGGAACCACTGCACTAGACGGTTACTTTCATTATAAATACACATGATTTGGCGCTGTCCGAGTGTGTTTCCTGTGAATATTTTTTTTTGCCAATGTCACTTATTTCTTCACTTCATCCTTCTTGCTTTTTAATGTGGAAATAGTACTCTGAAGAACACCTGTAAGTTTTTGTATTTCGCTAACTCTGTGGCCTTTCTCCAGAAGCTGCAACACTTTATCCTTGTCCTCCGCAGTGTATTTGTTAAGTTTTTTTCCCTTTCGGTAGTCACGTTTTTCACTTCTGGGTTTTTTCACACTTTGTTTTCCTTTACTCCCATTCTCGCCCTTTTCCACCTCCTGGACCTTTCCAATGGCCGTGGGAAACATGATGAATGGGATCCAGGTAACCACCCCAAGTAAACAACCTTGACCGCGCACGCCCGGGGTTTGAATGGCTGGGGGAGGCCGTGGGTGACTGGTACACACTACACTCCACAAGTTGCCGCTAGGTGGGAGGGCAATCGAAACAATCGCATCGCCATGCGCCATGTTTGTTTTGATACAATAAAATGAAAAATAGCGATCGAGAATCGTGTAATTTGATCGAGATATGTGAATCGTGGGTTTTTGATGGTGCAATCAAGGTGCGAAATATCAAGATGAGATTGATCGAGATTCGAGATTCTACTGTACGTCATGAGATATGATTTTTTAAAGTTTTTGCATTTCATGAGATCATCAAAACAGCATGAAAAGCTGTTAGTTTGCTTCATTAAAAGCTGTCTAATCACTTTAGGGAAAAACCAGTCTAACGAAATGTTATCCCAATCTCTCAATAAGTACACCAAATTTCAAGGTGGCATGTATAATGGTTGATTTTATAGTTTTTATATCTCGAAAAATCATGTTTTGAGATTTGGCTCTTTAAAGTTTTAAAAGTTTAGCACCCATGCTATATGTTTATCAAACTTAATAGATTTATTATATGTTGTGTGTTGATCTATAGAAAAACTGTACACAAAGAATGATCTAATTATTCCCATATTTGATACTTAATTTCGGGAGGTATTTACTTTGTGGTGACACTATCAGAATTCCTGGCTCTGGTTCTTTGTGCCTTTGCCAGTAGATTTAGCTCACTGGTGGGTGTCCTAAGAATGCTATTTCATAGAATTGTTGTTTATTTTAACTGTCAGTAGACACCTTCCCTCTTATCCGTGAAATAATCCTCTCCAAGTAAATTTTTGGTCTCAATCAAGTTCGGCACCTCAAAGTATGTACGTTTCTGCCTCTGTTTTCCTCTTTTCCTCCTCATTATGTATTTTACTCGTTTTTTCTCTTCTTTGATTTCATCTTTCTTAACTTCTGCTATTAAAAGTGAGATTCTCTTCCTGTCCCTTCCCACCAAAACCTCCTTTCCTGCTGTTCCAAATGCCTCAGCTCCACCTGCCACTCAGCCATCATCTTGTCACTCTTCTTTTCATTTATCTCTTATTCTCTTTTCTTTTTCTTCATTTTTAACAGCTTCTTCAGCTGCTGTAGCTTATTATGTTTATTCCCCATGTTGCAATAGGAAGATCAGCAAAAAAAAAAAATAAATAAATAACATAAGAGAGCCTGCAAGCAGGAGTATGACAATAACAATAACCTCTCCCTTCGCCTTTCTCTGTCGTACTGGGGTGCTGTATGGCAAGGCGAGAAGGAGGCGAGTGATTTAAGGAGCCTCACCACAGAGACCAATATTAGTGTTAAAATGACAAGGAAAAACAGGCAATGTACTGCAATACTTAGAGAGTGTGTATTGCGCCACGCCCACCTCGTGGTGTATGCCACTCTTGTCCCTTTAAACGCGTCAGAATGAGTGTTACTGTACATATAGGCCCATGATTCATATACCATTTGAATTCTGAATATTTTTCCTACAATAATCTGCAGGAATTGAAAAAAACAATTTTTCTTCATAATTCACTAAATCTCAACCACAGCATGGGCTTAAGTTTAGAGAGGAGCCTGCTATAAGAAATCATGTCTGGAAAATAGTGAGTAGCCTGCTGAACCTACTTGGCATAGAAATCCTGAAGATAAGGAGAATGGGCTGGAGTGTGAAGCTGCTAATTCTCTGATCCATTGTATCCAACATCTTACACCAGATTGTATTTTTTATGTGAAATCTGAGATTTTTCAATCCTGAGTTACCAAGCATTTCCTAGTAATTTCTACCAATAACGTAAAATGAAGATGCAACTGAAAGGTTCCTTATATGAGAGTCATGGAAAATATGTTAGTGACTCAGGTACCCATTCAAAAACAGTACTTCCAGAAATCTTTCAACAAAGATGATTTGAAGAACAAAGTATGTGGAGTCACATAGTACACTATTTGAAGGAATTTTTTGTCCTGAGTTTCCCTATGAAATTTTTTTTGTGATTCATTCTGAAAATTTTTAATTTCCGGCAGTGTTGTTTATTCAGCAATATCTATTATGGATGTAAAAGAAAAATGTCATCTAGTAGAATTTACAATTCATCTTGCTAGCGAGCCACATTGAAATATAATCTAATGTGTCATTTGGTATATAAATACATATGTTTATATATGGGTGTGTTTTTTTTTTTTTTTTTTTTTTTTTTTTTTTTATTATTAAGCAATTACTGTTGTTTGCACTTAATGTCTGTATGTGAGGACATAGTCATAGGTTTTAGTATAGTTGAGTGAAAACAATCATGCATTATTGGAATAAAGACTTGTAGATATGAAAACCCAGCAGGCATGTATTGGCCAAATTGTATTGGAACTGTAAAATAATATGAAGTGTGTTATCATAGTAACAGATGCAGCCATTCAGCTTTTAGTTCATTGCTGAAGTTTAGTATCACACATTCATTTTTTGTTATCATAACACTTAATTGTACATTATGTGCATTATTAATAGCTCCAATAATACAACCATTTAAATTTCAGTGTAGTAAAGCATCATTCAGCATAAATTTTAGAATTTCACCCCACAAACTGCAGCTGTACATTCATCAGTTCACTTTTCTGCCATGTTTTAGTTACCACTTCCATGCCTGTCATAATTACAAGTGTCCCTCTTGTAACAATGAGTTTTTACAAGGTAACATGTCCAGCAGCTTTCAACCTACATTCTGAGCATTTTAGTTCATACTTCTCATGGATGCCCTCGTAGTGTCAGTATAATTGGCATCTTTAACCTTTGCCTTAGATCACATACAGTGAGCAACATTACATTAAAGATTTGAACAGCTTTTTTCAAGTATAGATATGTATATTAATCAAAATAGCTTTCAAAAGATATCAAATACTTTTCTAAAGGGACTTAATATCCTAGACAAAATTAAAATTCCTGAATGTTATTATGACTTTCCTGTACAATTCTAAACTGAAGGCTCCTTTTGAATCCAAAAATATTTTTAAGAATTTGGTAGCTATGAATTTCTTACATGTCAAAAAATATTTTAGTTATATTACATATCTTTTTATGTGCTAAATTTGCAATTTATGTTGCCTAGTGCTTATAAATGAAAAATAGTGAGCCAAAGGTAGTTTTTAAGTCTTCATTACTTATATTGATTTGTCTCAGTTTTGCTTTAGGCTTTCTCTTATAATCACTGTTTGTTTTCATCTACATCCATTCCCTGTTCTCATTCCATGAAAGATTAGAAAACTAGGATGTAGATAATGGTACAGTCCATGAGAAAATTTACAGTACTTATATGTTCTTTAAGATCTTTGTAACTAAAAGAAAATCACCAATATACAAATACCCAGATCAATAGTTTAGGAGTTGTAGGTTGTGCTGTGTTTTGCATGAAATGTAAGACAAAATTTTCTTAGATGGAGTGAAGACATTGCCTTACTCCATGAAGCATTCAAACAAGTTTCAAGATTGAAAATTATCTAATTGGCCTTTTGTTTTTATTGCCATTGTTTTGTTTTTTTTCTTTCAAGCTCCATATCATGGAGTATTGAGAAAGCAAGTAGGTGTCACATGTCCAGCTGTCTTAGCACTTGTGGAAGCATGAATGGATGTCCTGCATGTTTAGAAATTAACAAGCTCGTACCTTGGAGCATTTAGACATGAATAACTTGATTAATTGAAGTATGAGAGTTATATCTTAGGATTTGTGTTTATTATATATTGTTTTTATCTATCCATCAATCTGTGTGTGTGTGTGTGTGTGTGTATATATATATATATATATATATATATATATATATATATATATATATATATATATATATATATATATATATATATATATATATATATATATATATGAGAGTTTGATATAGAATTTAACTTTATAGGCTAAACATCCTCAAGTAACAAGCGTAATGAGCAAGCCACAGAAAGCTCTTATGTCAACTATTGAGAGTGGCCAAGTTATCATTGAAGAATGTACTGAAATCTTGGACACAAAAGCAGAACTTCCTGAACTGGGCACAGATCCTGCATCTGTAAAATGGAAACAGGTTACTCTCGATTCTAATAAGCAGACAGTTACCAGTCAAATAGCTGCAATGAATGCTGCCACTGCTGAAGTTGTCACCCTGACTTCATGTGAGTATATTAAATTATGTGTCAAGCTTTGATGCCTTGAATCTTGTAAAAGGAACATCAATCAGAAGATAACCTTTCAGTCAAGAGTACTATTCCACAATACCATGTTTAACTAGATGTTATTATATTGTGTTATACATGCACAGTATTGAAAGTACCCATTGAATCTCTTATTCAATTTCTTTACAAAGATATTCTAAATCTTTCCAGTCAGCAACATAGACATTGTATTCTCATTTAGCATAGTGTATATTACATCTTTAGATATATCACAGATTTATCTTTTATGTTTCAGCTGTACATGAAGAAGTTGATCACACTGCTGTTGGTGCTGCCATCCATACTATCACTTCCAATTTACCTGAGATGACCAAGGGTGTGCGAATGATTGCTGCTCTTCTTGAGACAGATAGAGAATCAACTGACCTTCTTGGTGCTGCCAAGGTGCTTTGTTCAGCATTTTCAGATTTGATGGTTGCTGCCAACCCTGAAAGAAAGGAACCCCGCCAGGGCTTACTGTCAGCTGCTTCCCATATTGGAGAGGCATCTCATGCTGTCCTCCAAACTGCAGACATACATCTTGATCATGAGACACAAGATATTCTTCTTGGATTAGCCAAAGCTGTAGCAAATACTACAGCAGCCTTAATTCTCAAAGCTAAAGCAGTGGCATCACGTTGTGAGGATCAAGAACTTCAAAATATTGTAATTAATTCAGCCACAGCATGTGCCCTTGCCACATCTCAATTGGTTGCATGTGCTAAAGTTGTAGCCCCAACTATTGACAGTCCAGCATGCCAGAGTCAACTCATTGAAGCTGCAAAGGAAGTTGGTCGGGCTGTGGAATGCATGGTGCAGGTTTGTCAGAGAGCTACACAGGATGAGTCCTTGCTCCGTGAACTTTCACAAGCAGCAGCAGAAGTCACTAAAGCACTAAATGACCTTTTGAATCATATCAAGACAGCAGGAGAACAGAAAGGACGTATCAGTGTACATGATGAGGCAGTGGAAACAATTCTTGTCTCAAGTGAAAAACTTTTTGCCTCTCAGGGCAATGCCCCAGAGATGGTGAGGCAAGCAAAAATCCTTGCCCAGGCCACATCCCATCTCATACAGTCTATTAAGTCTGAGGCCGAAAGCCAGGCAGATGCTGATTTACAAAACAGATTATTGGCTGCAGCAAAACAGCTTGCTGATACCACTGCCAGATTAGTTGAAGCTGCCAAACAGTGTGCCTCACACCCTAATGATGAAAACAGACAATTTATCCTTAGGGAGGTTGCAGAAAGTGTAAGAACTGCAACAAATGTAGCTTCCAGTAATGCGCTCAAGAAAAAAATTATAAAACGCCTTGAAAATGCTGCCAAACATGCAGCAGCCACAGGAACACAATGCATGGCTGCTGCTCAAGGAGCTGGTCCACACAATAACAATCCAGCAACACAAGATGAAGTGATGGCTGACTGCAAGCTGGTTGCTGATGTAATCCCTCGACTTGTTGAGGGTGTAAAAGGTACAATCAACAATCCTGACTCCCCAAGAGCTCAGTTGGCTCTCATTAACTCATGTAATCAGTTTCTACAGCCTGGCACAAAGATGCTTGCATCTGTCAAATCTGCTCTTCCAACTGTCACTGATCAAGCTTCTTCCCTTCAACTGAATAATTCTGCAAAACAATTTGGTCAGGCTCTTGCAGATCTTCGGTCATCTATGGGAAAAGCCCAGGAAGCTTGTGGTTCATTGGAAATTGATTCAGCACTTGATGCCATTCATGGTCTTACTGATGATCTTGATGACCTTAAGAAAGCTGCAGAAATGGGTACTTTGCGTCCTCTGCCAGGTGAAACACCAGAAAGTGCTGCCCAGCAACTCACAAACTCAAGCAAGACAGTGGGTTCAACCATGGCACAGTTGTTGACATCATCAACTCAGGGAAATCAGCATTTCACTGGTCTGGCATCTCGTGATACTGCTTTGGCCCTCAAAGAATTTTCATCAGCTGTTCGTGGTGTTATTGCTACATCCAGAGATCATCAGTTAAGAGAGCGCCTCTTGATGGCTGCTCGTGAAGTTATGATTAGGAGTTCAGAACTTATTGAGGAAGCTCGTATTGTTGTCCAAGGTCCACAAAATGCTGCATCTCAGCAGAAATTGGCTCAAGTTGCTAAAGGTGTATCTCAGGCTCTTAACCAAACAGTTAACTGTTTACCTGGCCAAAAAGATGTTGATGATGCCATTTTGAACATCACAGAATCAACAAATGACTTGGATGCTGGCAGATTCCCTCAGAGTTCAAGACCATATGGTGAACTCCAGTCAGAATTGAGCAATGCTGCAGCAGAACTTAATAGTGTCACTTCAGAGGTTGTGACATCAGCTCGCATGTCAACACAACACCTAGCAACATCTTCCAAGAAGTTCTCTGGGGCATTTGGAAATCTCATGGGTGTTGGTATGGAAATGGCTGGAACTGCTCAAGATCGAGGGGTTCAGGGACAGATAGTCATAAGCTTAAAAAGTGTCTCTATGTCCTCTTCTAAACTGTTGGTCTCTGCTAAAACTGTGTCTGCAGATCCTAATGCTCCTAATGCCAAAAACCAACTTGCAACTGCTGCTCGAGCAGTGACAGATTCCATCAACAATTTGATTAATGTTTGCACATCAGCTGCTCCAGGACAAAAAGAATGTGATAACGCAGTCCGTGCAATCCAGTCAATGAAGCCTCTCCTAGACAATCCATCTGAAGCAGTCACTGATTTGACATACTATGAATGCCTGGATACAGTAATGGACCGATCTAAGAGTCTTGGTGATGCAATGACAGGTATTGCTAATTATGCTAAAAAACTTGAACATGACAAATTTGGATATGCAGTTAAGGATGTAAGCGAAGCCATCTGTGGATTGATAGAAAGTGCATCCCAAGCTGCATATCTTGTTGGTATATCTGACCCAACAAGTGTGGCAGGGCGACCTGGGCTTGTAGACCAGTCCCAGTTTGCTCGGGCCTACCAAGCAATTGTCTCTGCCTGCCAGACACTGACAGATTCCAACAGCAATCAGCAGCAAGTTCTGAATGCAGCAACCATCATTGCCAAACACACTAGTGCTCTCTGCAACAGCTGCCGAGTTGCATCAGCAAAGACAAATAACGTTGTGGCAAAGAGACATTTTGTGCAGTCTGCCAAAGATGTTGCTAATGCTACAGCTCATCTGGTGAAAGAAATCAAAAGTAAGTTAAAAAATTTAGCTTTCATTCCTATTAAAGTCTAAGATAGCTGTGAATTATAGGAAGATGTAAAGATTTGTAAAGTTATGGAGTCTTTTGATCTTCTCTTATATTGTATCATGTTTTCATTTTTCAAAAAAACAGTTCAAATTACTTGATTTAAAAAATGTGGATCTGACTTAATTTTTTTTTTTTTTTTTTTTTTCCTCCCAGCTTTGGATCAAGACTACAGTGATGAGAACCGAGCTCGCTGCAGTGCTGCCACTAAGCCTCTCTTAGAAGCTGTAGAAAACCTTTGCACCTTTGCAAGCTCCCCAGAGTTTGCCTCTGTTCCAGCCAAAATTTCTGCAAAAGCCAGAGAATCACAAGAACCAATCACATTTTCAGGAAAAGCAATCATTAATGGATCTTGCTCCATGATTGAATCTGCTAAGAGCTTGGCTGTTAATCCCAAAGATCCTCCTACATGGCAGTCATTGGCTAACCATAGTAAGAGTGTTTCAGACAGCATCAAAAGCTTGGTTGCATCAATCAGGTAAGAACTGGATAATTTTAAGTACACATTATATTTAAAGAATTAGGTAGTTGGAGCTTCTTCAATATGTTTGTAATGTATATAATTTTCTTTTCTTTTCAGAGACAAAGCTCCAGGACAGAAGGAATGTGATGAATCCATTGAAAAACTTAATGTGAACATAAGAGATCTAGACCAAGCTTCATTGTCAGCTCTAGATCAGAATCTTCCTCAGCATACTGATAACACTTTGCAAGTAAGTATTTTTTCTAAGGTCAGAGAATTTTTTCTTGAAAAATGGAATGTATAAATATAGAGAAAACTTTAATTCTTTAATTTACTGGATTTGTTTTATATGTAATGTAGCTTCTAAGACAGAAAATGTTTTTTGAGGTAAGAAAAATGATTATTGATTTGATCTGTAAAAGTTAAAAGAAAACTATGTATTCACCAGCAATGATTGTTAAGCATACATGCTTAGAGAGACTTCTGAGTGCCATAGTTATAAGAGTGCATGAAAGTATGGAGGAAAGAATAAGAATAGAAAGAATAGTGGCTTCAGAACAAAGATAATGTGCATCTCTGAAGTGCTTTCTAGAAAAAAAGAGGAAATTTGTTACATTTCATGAATCTAGAGGATGCATATTATTGAATAGGCAAGTTAAGAAATATGCGAAATGTCAAAAGTATCTGGAAAGTTCAGAATCACTTATTGATGTGAAGGCATATCAATAAAGTTACTGTTTGTTAGTATAAGTAGAGGAAGAATTGACATAAAATTTTAAGAATGCAAGCATAGGTAAAGAGCATCCTATTTAATTTCAGTTTTGATAAATAACTTTGTATTTTTGCTTTTTAGGGATATAATGAACAAGTTGAGAATGCTGGACATGCCCTTTTGAATAATATTGACAAAGTGAGAGCTGCTGCCAAGAGTGAAGCTGAAAACTTGGGCCATTCAATCACCCAGATGTCAAGCTACTTTGATCCCATGGTGAATGCTGCTATTAGTTCAGCATCAAACATGCTTAATAGGTAAGTTTCTTGCTGGAAATTGCTTTGATTAGATTCAAATATAAATATTTCTCATTTTCAGGCACCTTACTTAAAATCTTTGTTGTTGAATTAAAATTTGTGCAGTACAATTCTGTATCATACTCAGATCAGTTGATCTGAAAATGAGTTTCAAGGAAGAAAGTGAGTCTCTAACCAAAGACTAAAGAGGCAACTATAGCTGTTTCACAAAGTGAAGACTGGATGTGGTTACTTTGGGAGTTTTATGCTAGATATAGCTACTTTTTTGTTAATATATATACTTAAGTTTTTTTTTTAATATTGCCTGTGAGTTATTTAAGCTAACATTCTCAGCATAGGTAAATGTAGTAATTGAGATTCTGGTGAATCCGATTCCCTGCCTGCTTCCTCTTCCCCTTGCACCTCAACATCCACTTACCACGTCTTAACTCGTCGTGCAATAAGACGAGAACTCAATAAAACTGTTTAATGTGTATGGAGAGGGCTCAGGACATACATTTTAATGAGTCGCTTACCATATACAATCAGGCAAAACAGACACATCGCAGGGAAGTGACTTGCTTCCTCCAAAAATCTCCCTTTTGATATGCTATCTCTCTGTAACCACTATTCATAGATACATCTTGATGACATCACTAGAAAGAAGAAGATAATATTCAGTGCAAAGTCTCTTTCATTGTATATTAACCCCTTCAATACGGTGACGCCTATGTAGGCGTCATGAAGCCCCAGTAGCATATATGGTGACGCCTACGTAGGCGTCATATTTCTTTTCTGAGCTTTCTTCAGTTCAGTTGTCCCGTATAGTGTGTTGGATATCAACTACACACGCCGTATGCTGTCCTTGAAATCCTAGTGCTCCTCCCACCATCCTTGTTTCCACCAATCACTAAAGATAAGCTACATGCGTACCGCCTTGTATCTAAAATTACCCAATGGCATAGACTGTTCCCATCTCTCTCTCTCTCTCTCTCTCTCTCTCTCTCTCTCTCTCTCTCTCTCTCTCTCTCTCTCTCTCTCTCTCTCTCTCTCCTCCCTCCTCCCATTTCCCTTCCCTCCTCCCATCTCCCTTCCCTCCCTTCCCCTCTCCCTCTTGAAAGATAAGTTACATGCATCCCGCCTTGTAACATTCGTGAAAACACACACACACACACACACACACACACACACACACACACACACACACACACACACACACACACACACACACACACACACACACAAATTTTCTAATCTCTCTCTCTCTCTCTCTCTCTCTCTCTCTCTCTCTCTCTCTCTCTCTCTCTCTCTCTCTCTCTCTCTCTCTCTCTCTCTCTCTCTCTCGAAGAGAGAAGCGTCCACTTTCCTCTTCGAAGGCGATACAGTAACTAAAATATAGCAGCATAATACACAAAGACGACAAGCTTGCACGAGTTTCCCGCTCGGCAAGGCACTACCACCCGTATATCATACAGGCGGGCTTTTTTAACATCCGGCGTGAAGGGGTTAAGGTTAAGGTGTGTGGATACATTTAGAGTTGGAGGGCCAGTCCAGTAGGATGAAAATCACTACTTCCAGTCCTCAAAGAAGTTCTCAAACTGGGATTTGCAAACCCCCCCCAGGGGTTCACAAGATTTCCAGGGGCACTTGTAGGTATACATGAAGAGTATGGGAAGCACTGTTTAGCTTCCACCCATTAGTGGCACAGGTAATTTTATTTATAGTGGTACCCATATTGGATCCCATATTACCATCCAAGCTCGTCTTTGGTGTAACTACCTAGAACCTGGGTATTATGATGACTTGTAGGTAACTCTAAACCACACAACAAATGGCAAAGTTTCAAGGTGGTACATGGTGGGATTCAAACCTACGCACCACCTTACCCACTACGCCACTGCCTCCCTTAGATGGTTGATCTAATAATACCATTTGCAGTACCATTGCATACTGAGTTACTTTCAGCCACTAAATTAACATACCAGGGTTTATTAAGATGGTTAATCTAATAATATCCTTTACAGAACCATTACAAATCGAGTTAGTGTCAGCCAGTAAATTAACATTCTGTTCAATTTCAGATTACTGGGGTTTCAGGTAGACGGTCTTATAACTCATGGGGTTCATAATGAGAAAAGGTCAAGAACCTCTGCCTTAAAGAATTAATGGTACAGTAGGAAAAAGTCAGTTCTGATACAAATTTTGGCTCATGTGCTTTACAGTATAATCTGATGTTCAATTTTCTTAGCTTATAGATGGCTATAGATGAATAATTTATATATATACAGTAAGTCCTCGCAGATAGCGAGTGTTATAGACTGGCAAAACCCTCGCTACCTGTGAAACCGCTATCCAACAGGCAAACTTCTTACCTAAAAAAATAAAAATAGTCTGAGACTCCAAGTCTGACCCCGTTATTTTCCGTGTATAACCACCTATTTAATACAAAATTAGAACTACTATTACTACTATGCCTGCTCTGCCACTAAAATACTTCTCAGTAACCTTCAAAGAAGCCTTTATTTTTTATTTTTTATTTCATGTTACACACACTCGACTCTGGTACACCCATCACTTTCACAATTTCACAGGTTCTAGCTCCGTCTTCGATCGTATTGATTATCTTCTTTTTTTCCTCAACACTCCACTGCTTCTTAGGCTTACCCCACATAGTAAATTCCCTTGGTTTTGTTGCTTTCTTGCCCTGCCTCTTGTCCAGTTCATCCCGCTATTTCCCATGGGGGCCGCACCCAATCCACATTCTTAGACGAGCAGGACTATAGTTTACATTCAATATTCAACACTCTCTTAAGTAGTGAAGTATTCGGCGCATCGAAACCTTCGAATACGCGCTCTCCCTCACCAACATAGTCATCATCAGCTATCATTTTTTCCCTAATCTCATGTCTGCATTTTGATGGAATCTCTTCTTTACTCATGATTCCTTAATAATTGATTTCATGAAAAAAATGAGTCCACACTACCTGCCCAGGCCACTGTAAATACTGTACAACAGGTATGTAGTGAAGATCAGCTGATAGTCAGAACGGTGCCAGTGCGTCCTTCCTCGACCGCATCTCGTGTGTTTCACTGTTTGATCTGCTGCAGTCTCTGACGAGACAGCCAGACGTTACCCTACGAAACGAGCTCAGAACTCATTATTTCCGATCTTCGGATAGGCCTGAGACCAGGCACACACCACACACCGGGACAACAAGGTTTTAACTCCTCGATTTACATGCCGTACCTACTCACTGCTAGGTGAACAGGGGCTACACGTGAAAGGAGACACATCCAAATATCTCCACCCGGCCAGGGAATCGAACCCCGGTCCTCTGGCTTGTGAAGCCAGCGCTCTAACCACTGAGCTACCGGGCGTGTGTGTGTTACCTAGTTGTAGTTTTACAGGGCCTGGGCTTTATGCTCGTGTGGCCCCGTCTCCATATCTACACTTATCCAATCTTACTTTTTATAAAAGTATGCACACTCGTTGCAGACACTACTTCTTCATTTAAACTGTTCCACGTCTCAATACATCTCATGGAAACTATATTTTTTTATATCTCTCAGACATCTTCCTTTTCTCAGCTTTTTACTATGCGATCTTGTGCTTCAGATGTCATATTCTTCTCTCAGGATCAGTTTCTCATTATCCACTTGGTCCATTCCATTGTTCAATTTATAAACTTGTATCAGGTCTCCTCTCTCCCTTCTTTGTTCCAGGGTTGGTAGATCCATAGCCTTTAGTCTCTCCTCATATGTCATCCCTTCAAATTCTGGAACTATTCTTGTAGCTATTTTTTGTAGCCTCTCCAATTTCCTTATATGTATCTTTTTATGAGGGGTCCACACTACTCCTGCATATTCCAATCTGGGTCTTATTATAGTACTTATCAATTTCTTTATCATTTCTTTGTCCATGTAGTGAAATGCTACTCCAACATTCCTTAGCAAATTATATGTTCCTCTAAAAATTCTATCAATATGGTGTGTGTGTGTGTGTGTTTCACTGTTTCACTGTTTGATCTGCTGCAGTCTCTGATGAGACAGCCAGACGTTACCCTATTGAGCGAGCTCAGAGCTCATTATTTCCAATCTTCGGATAGGCCTGAGACCAGGCACACACCACACACCGGGACAACAAGGTCATAACTCCTCGATTTACATCCCGTACCTACTCACTGCTAGGTGAACAGGAGCTACACATGAAAGGAGACACCCAAATATCTCCACCTGGCCGGGGAATCGAACCCCGGTCCTCTGGCTTGTGAAGCCAGCACTCTAACCACTGAGCTACCGGGCGTGTGTGTGTTACCTAGTTGTAGTTTTACAGGGCCTGGGCTTTATGCTCGTGTGGCCCCGTCTCCATATCTACACTTATCCAATCTTACTTTTTATAAAAGTATGCACACTCGTTGCAGACACTACTTCTTCATTTAAACTGTTCCACGTCTCAATACATCTCTGCGGGAAACTATATTTTTTTATATCTCTCAGACATCTTCCTTTTCTCAGCTTTTTACTATGCGATCTTGTGCTTCAGATGTCATATTCTTCTCTCAGGATCATTTTCTCATTATCCACTTGGTCCATTCCGTTGTTCAATTTATAAACTTGTATCAGGTCTCCTCTCTCCCTTCTTTGTTCCAGGGTTGGTAGATCCATAGCCTTTAGTCTCTCCTCATATGTCATCCCTTCAAATTCTGGAACCATTCTTGTAGCTATTTTTTGTAGCCTCTCCAATTTCCTTATATGTATCTTTTTATGAGGGGTCCACACTACTCCTGCATATTCCAATCTGGGTCTTATTATAGTACTTATCAATTTCTTTATCATTTCTTTGTCCATGTAGTGAAATGCTACTCCAATATTCCTTAGCAAATTATATGTTTCTCTAAAAATTCTATCAATATGGTGTGTGTGTGTGTGTGTTTCACTGTTTCACTGTTTGATCTGCTGCAGTCTCTGATGAGACAGCCAGACGTTACCCTACTGAGCGAGCTCAGAGCTCATTATTTCCGATCTTCGGATAGGCCTGAGACCAGGCACACACCACACACCGGGACAACAAGGTCATAACTCCTCGATTTACATCCCGTACCTATTCACTGCTAGGTGAACAGGAGCTACACGTGAAAGGAGACACCCAAATATCTCCACCTGGCCGGGGAATCGAACCCCGGTCCTCTGGCTTGTGAAGCCAGCGCTCTAACCACTGAGCTACCGGGAGTGTGTGTGTTACCTAGTTGTAGTTTTACAGGGCCAGGGCTTTATGCTCGTGTGGCCCCGTCTCCATATCTACACTTATCCAATCTTACTTTTTATAAAAGTATGCACACTCGTTGCAGACACTACTTCTTCATTTAAACTGTTCCACGTCTCAATACATCTCTGCGGGAAACTATATTTTTTTATATCTCTCAGACATCTTCCTTTTCTCAGCTTTTTACTATGCGATCTTGTGCTTCAGATGTCATATTCTTCTCTCAGGATCAGTTTCTCATTATCCACTTGGTCCATTCCGTTGTTCAATTTATAAACTTGTATCAGGTCTCCTCTCTCCCTTCTTTGTTCCAGGGTTGGTAGATCCATAGCCTTTAGTCTCTCCTCATATGTCATCCCTTCAAATTCTGGAACCATTCTTGTAGCTATTTTTTGTAGCCTCTCCAATTTCCTTATATGTATCTTTTTATGAGGGGTCCACACTACTCCTGCATATTCCAATCTGGGTCTTATTATAGTACTTATCAATTTCTTTATCATTTCTTTGTCCATGTAGTGAAATGCTACTCCAATATTCCTTAGCAAATTATATGTTTCTCTAAAAATTCTATCAATATGGTGTGTGTGTGTGTGTGTGTTTCACTGTTTCACTGTTTGATCTGCTGCAGTCTCTGATGAGACAGCCAGACGTTACCCTACTGAGCGAGCTCAGAGCTCATTATTTCCGATCTTCGGATAGGCCTGAGACCAGGCACACACCACACACCGGGACAACAAGGTCATAACTCCTCGATTTACATCCCGTACCTACTCACTGCTAGGTGAACAGGAGCTACACGTGAAAGGAGACACCCAAATATCTCCACCTGGCCGGGGAATCGAACCCCGGTCCTCTGGCTTGTGAAGCCAGCACTCTAACCACTGAGCTACCAGGCGTGTGTGTGTGTGTGTGTTGTTTATACTTATCCCATAGATGGTTACTTATTATATGACAGCCATCATACTACATCCCAGGAGATTAATCATAGTACAGCTGCCAGGAATTAAGAATTCTCCCCTTGTGTTCCATGCATGTTGTAAGAGATAACTAAAAGGGACAGAGCAAGGGGGCCAGAAACTCCCTTCTCTGTTTTGCAAATGGGCAAAGCACAACCAATAGACAGACAGTACCATATAGCAAGGTAATGTTAGAAACCATAACCCAATATTGTTAATATAGGTTTAAAACTTTGTCACTGTATTGCAAGGTAGTGTAGCTATATCCTAGATTTTCTCAGAGATGATGACGTTTCTGACTTTATCTTTGTAACCTCCTGCAGACATCCCTCTTAAAAATAAGAAAGAACACAAAAGAAAGGAAACTGCCCACCTTGTTCATTTTCAGAGAATGAACCCAGATTTTAAACTATAGTGGAACCTAACTAACCTACTCTGGATGCTAGCTGTACCTCTCTGTACTGTTGCCACCTCAACCTCAGAGTGATGAACTTACCATGGTCAGCAGAGCATGGTCTGGGGGAATTCATGTTAAGTTAATTTAGATGCCACTATCACATGTCCTACATGCATTGCTAAATGTATTGGAAGATAAAAAGCATCATTGTTCCATCATCAAATTGAAAGCCATTCATGAAAACATGCAGTTGTATATATCAACTTATAATAAGGCATACGATGACAGTATAAATGCTTGTCAATTGTGAATGTGACAACAAATGTGAAGCCAAAATAGCCAACACCCTAAATACCAAGTTATTCTGATTTCTCTATAATTAATTTAAGTAAGAAGTTCACTTTCTCATGTGTTGTCATGAATTTAGAAGTCTTATGTTAAGCTATTGATATTTGTTTCTTAGCTGTAAGCTGTGAGCTGTGTTCATTACTGATAATTATCACTTTCTTTGATAGCAAGCAACAGATGTGTATTCTGGATCAGACAAAGACTGTGGCTGAGTGTGCTCTTCAGCTAGTCTACGCTTCTAAAGAGGCAGGTGGGAACCCCAAGGCAACCCATGCTCATCCTGATGTTGATGATGCTGCAGATACAATGAAGGAAACCTTGCAGGTTAGAAATATTAATGCTTATTACTGTTTTTTACAGAATTTTTGTACAAATAGTTTGCTAGCTGCATAATTATAATATGGTGCTAAACATTGCTTTAGTAGTTGAAAATATTTATATGCATTAAGTCCACTGTACTAATATTACTGTTTTATCAGAGACTACTGAAAAAAAATTAAGATTCTAAACATGAGAGCAAATGACAAATGCTTGATTTTATATAGGTATGGAAGCATGTGCTTCATTAAATTTGCTTTAAGGGGCACAGTGAAATTGGATTTTTTTGAATTTGTTTTGAAATTTGTCTTCTGAATATTTTTCACTCATCCGGTGCTTGAGACAATAAACCATCGTTCTGTGATGTTTAATTGCAAAAATTAAATGTCATTTCTCCCAGGAAACCATTTTTAAAAATGTCCCACACTCTTGCGTCATTGCCTGAGTCACAAGGAAAAAATTATGTATCACTCAATGTTTGTTTCAATGCAAAAGATTTTATATGAATATATTTCTCTTGATAAATTTCATCCTTTGGCATCTTTACCACCAGCAGATAGGCAGTGTGGTGCATTTCCTCCTCACAGTCAGTGTTTGGTGAGACATGGAGGGATGAGGTAGTCACGTTATAGCTCTGTACTTTATCAGTAATAACATTCTTACAGGAATGAATTGACGAGATTTAGTATCAGAGACTTCAATAAGAAGTAATAAAGCAGCCAAGACAACGAGAAATAAACACAGCTGTCACCGATAGCTGTGATAAGCTACAACTCAGATACATGTCATGTTCTCTACAGTACACGTGGTCCACGCAGGCCACTATCACTCATGCCTTGCCTCGCCTGACTACACGCTGCCTCACCCCACCACCAAACACTCTCTTGTCTGGCTTCATAAATGTTGTAAAATGCATAAACACTCATTTCATGACTACCCTTACCATCACAACTAGTCTATTATCATTATACAACAAAAAAAAAAAGCGTGACAACAGTAATACAAAAGATAATTTTGACATGGAGGTATGAAGTTGAACCAGGCAAGTAATAAATAACTTCATAGTGTCCCTATCTCACCTCAACACACTAATCAAGACTCAGAGATGTCCAGACCAGTCGTAATATAGCAAATTGCCATGACAGTGCTGATGGTGCCTTGCGACACCCTGATTTACGAGTGAATAATATTTTCTAGAGAAGTCACCTTTGTATCCACAATCATGTGTGAAAATTTCTTGTCTATCAGATGAATACAGATAGCAAAACAAGGATGAAATGAGAAAAAATCTTTTGGAGCAAATATGTCAAAAAGTGGTTTTTACAATTCAAAACTTTTCTCTAAATCGGTATAAACTCTGATCCACTTTTGTTTGGTATCATTTTAAAGTACAATTCAAAAGCAACGTTTTGTTGGATTTAGATTTTTTATAATGTTAATAGAAAATGACATACAGGAAAATGAAAAAAAAAGTCCTTTAAAAAATAGAAAAACTATTCCCAACAAAAGGTGCATATACATAATTATGTACAAAGTTTATGATGATTTTTTTTCATGCAATTAACTAGAAAATAAAGTTTGTGAAAAAAACAAAACAAAAGAAATGCATTGTTTGGGTACCATTCACCCAAGCTTGATGAAATTTATAGAATGACCTTACATGTACACCCACAAACAACATACTTAAGTTTTCAAGCCAATTGGACCTACCATAAGCGAAATATGACTCGTGTTAGGTTAATTTGCCATGCTCCTTAAAAATCTGTTGTTATTTTGAAATAACAAGTGAAGCATTGCTTATGGCTAATGTTTTGTTAATTAGTATAAATGATTTGTACAATTATGGTATGATAACTCAACCATATTGCTTCACCAGGAACTCTTGTCAACTGTGGAGACCATTGCTACAGAAGCTGGAGTGGTGTCTGGTCTTGTTGAGAGTATTACCACTTCCATGCATCACATTGATGATATCTATGCTGCCCCAATGGAGGAAGGAGATACCTTTGTTGATTACCAAACACGTATGGTGACTGCTGCCAAGGAGATTGCAAAGCTAGCACAGGATATGGTATGTTACAAATTTTAAAATCTTGTGTCATAAGCATTTTTAGAAGCAATTTTAAGAAGCAGAGTGCAGTTGAATAACTTTTTGAGGCAAACCTCTCTCTCTCTCTCTCTCTCTCTCTCTCTCTCTCTCTCTCTCTCTCTCTCTCTCTCTCTCTCTCTCTCTCTCTCTCTCTCTCTCTCTCTGAAAATTTTCATATTTTTACAATTTTCAGGTTGGAAAATCATCAAGTGATGCTTCTCAGCTGGGTGCTCTGGGAGCCAGTTTGTCTCATCAATTTAATTCTCTAGCCTCAGACTCTGCTGGTGCCATTCGACAGTCATCCAATGTGGATGTTGGAAATAGGCTGCGTTCAAGGTACACTGCTTTTAATCTTACCACTTGTGTGATCATTGTCATAATTTTATAAAGCTACTTTGTGGTTTGGGACACAGCAAGTCACAATATGACTAAGTTGTAAGGAAACCTCAAGCTATAGCTACAGCAGTTCCAATATATTAATAGAATCTACCATATATTGCAGCCTATAGGTTAAGTTTTTAAGGTAATTTTTTTTATAGTCAAAACTAGGAGTTGACATGTCGGTTAGATATGAAATAGCAACCTTTAAATATATTTGCACCAGTAACATCAATACCAGAAAACTGCTCATGAACTTAGTCTAAGGGCTGTGTTTACACATGTTATTCTACCAAGACATGGTGAAAACCAGAAACTGCTACTCATGAGGATTGCACATGCTCCCAAAAGGAATATGTTTGAGTAATGTGAATGTTTCATACGCAAGGGACTCTGGGAGGCCAGAAAGGACTCCTGGCTTGGGAAGAGAGCCTCTTCCTCCAGACACTCTGCAGTAGATAGGAACAACAACGTACCTACACAAATACCGTAGTTTATTATTATAGAATATTTTATTTATTTGGAAGCTAAAAACATAATAGCTAAATTAATCTAAAATATTTAAGAACCCTCAAAGTCTTGTTCAACAGTTAAAAATAGATCATCATATGTGGCTGGTGGCATTGGCTTCATCAGCAAGAGATTCAACATCTGTTTCCTTGTCACTGTCATTTCACATGTCATCTTTCTCTCAGTGAAAATTGACTGCTTGTTTATGTTGAAGTGCTTGAAGTTGAAGGTGTTTACAGTCTGTTTTACTTGTTTTATTTATCTTAGTGTAGATAAAACAATTTACAACCCAGTACTTAGTGACTCATACTGACATTTGGCCAGGCTAAGTAATAGTTTAGGGGAGTTTTTCTGTATAGTTCAACATTTTGGGGTTAAATTATTAAACTTGACTAATGTGCCAGATCAACTTAGAAGTTGCAATATATGGTATGATACAGAGCGTGACTGACCAGCCTGGAGGGGATGCTATGACTGACTAGGACAACATGTTATGCAGGGAGACACCATAAGTGATCCCAAAACAAAATAACAGCATGAATCATCTTAAGTGAATGAATAAATGAATTGACAATAAACAATAGTAATAAGTGACAATAATAACAATAGTGTTACATAACTAATTATTGGAACTGCTTGTGACCAGTGTCAGGTTTATAGTTGTCCAGTTATTTGGAGCTATCTAGGCTGTTGTGTTGTCTGTCTATTCAGTAAAAAGGAGGCCTTAAATCTGCACTTAATATTTACTCAATTTTGCAGAAATGAAAGGCCAGCAGCTATGTCATTGTGTGAATGTGCACATGCATAGAATTAGTACATGAATTTTCAAGTTTGAATATTGAAATATTGCATTGTATAATTTCAGTGTACATGAACTTGGTCAAGCTTGTATTGATATAGTGAAGGCTGGAGGGGCCTGCCAAGCCGCTCCACGAGATACTTTCTGCCAGCGTGATCTGTCTGAGTCTGCCCGTCATGTTAAGGAAAAGGTAACATTTTCAATCTTCATAACAGTTGTGAAAATTAAGATTTTTTATTATTTCAGAACTTTTTCTCAGGATAGAAATAATCAATATTCTTGAATTTCATTCCAGGCTTCACATGTTTTGGCTGCCCTTCAAGCTGGTTCAAGAGGTACTCAAGCCTGTATCAATGCAGCATCCACAGTGTCAGGCATTATTGGTGACCTTGATACCACCATTATGTTTGCCACTGCTGGTACACTCAACTCAGAGAAAGAAGGGGAAAACTTCTCAGATCATCGTGAATATATTCTTAAGACTGCCAAGGTATCAATTGTCATGTTATGTTAATCATATGTAAACAAAATATTCCAAGAGATGGATCAGAATTATTAATCCCAAAGTTACCAGAGGAAAGAATGATGAAAATGAGATAGCTATAGAACCTTGAGCAATGTGAAGCGACTATGATATTATAGTGACTCTAGGACATGAGCTATAGGATCTTGAGTAGTGTGAAGTGACCATGATATAATTGTGACTCTAGGACATGGCTGTGAAACAATGTTTGGGATGACAGTGAATATTTCAATTAATTGAAGAATAGCATGTAAGATTTATGTATGTTAAAGTCAACACGAATGGGTATATGAATAATTGCATCTGTCTTTGCATACATGTAAGTTTATTACGAACATGTGACCCAAAAAAATAATATTGCGCAAATTAAATATAATGAAAATGACAAGATGCGACAATAGATTAAATACAAGAAAATGTAGATGCATTACTAATTTTGAGTAGTTATCAACTTGAGGCTCTTGATCCCCTCGTTCCATCCCATTTTTAATACTCTTTTAAGGCACAAAGCATTCTAACCTAACTGCAAAGTTTTAGACCTGGTCATGTCCTCCCTACTATAGGGAAAACAAAATTGTTAGCTGTACTGTATAATCAAATTATGAAAATTAAAGGCATGAATTTACAGCCAGTATACAAAAACATGTTTCTCACTAATATAGGTTGGCATTATTGTGATAATTTATAAAGATGCAATAATGAGATATAATTATTTTTGCCAGTACTTGGTTTTTAATTTGTTATAATCAGTTTTTTTGTTTTTGGAGCATAAGCATGATGAAGATTTGAACTTTCAAATTAAAATGTATTTATTTTACTTAAAACAGTGCTTATCATTAGTTAAAAGACAAGATTTTTCTGTTATCTTAGATAAAAATAAAGATTTATCAATTTTCTTCACTTAACATGTCAGTATCTTTATCATTAGTATCAGAATTATCAGGTTATCAGGGGATATATTTATTGCCAGTTATTGATTAATGGTTATCATTATAGATTTATTAATTGTAGCGCGTCCTGCTATAGTGATGTAGGCGACAGACAAACAATGGAAAGGAAAAAGCAGCCTTTGAAAGTCCCATAGCTTACTGAGCTGCACATGCACTATACAGCACTATACTGCCCTTGCCTCACATGGATATCTTGCTATGCACTTTGGGAGTGAAAAGATCTTGAGTTTTTCTATTATATTCTCACTTTATGAACTTATTTTTTTGGATTTTCAGAATATGTAAGGTACCTCATGACAGCTTGAATGCCAGAACTCAATTTCCACTCAGATGTCGCTTACCCAATTATAGCAGGAGGCACCACAACTATGATAAATTTTTCATTATTGCACCAAGCTATGTTCACTAAATCATATGAGGTTTTTTTTATATTAAGGTTTGAGTGAACTCATATATTATTTACATTTTTCTGTGATTGTTTCTGGCAGGCTCTTGTTGAAGATACAAAAACTCTTGTGACTGGTGCAGCATCATCACAGGAACAATTGGCTGTTGCAGCTCAGAATGCTGTTTCCACCATTGTTCAGTTGTCAGACATTGTGAAAAGTGGAGCCTCCTCACTGGGAGTCAATAATCCAGAGCCACAGGTAAGTTCAGTTACATATCTGTTTCATTTTCCTTCAACTTACACTTTTTGTTTTGCTGACAAGTGTGACAATATTCCTATTGATTTCAGTTGTACAATGTGTATCAAGATGATTGGATATCATCATCTTTTTATGTGCTATATATCATCTCTTACATTATCATCCACTACATTTTCAAAAATGATTCATATCTCAGGAAATTTCTCAATCTTTTTATCTTTAGACACATGGTTTCAGTATTTTGGAAAATTTGATTCTACTTCCAGTGTCATAGTGTTCATATGATGATACCCTTCCTAACTGAAGTTCGTCTACAGCATTTGAAGCCTTTTAAGAAAATATGAAAAGGCTTTAATTTGTGACCTTGGTATCAATGTAACTAAATATAACATTATATGCAAAATTATAAAGAAAAGATGCTGCAGTACAAGTAAAAATAAAGAAAAGATATGTCTGCATATACCATCTCTATGATTTGTGTTTTTTTTCTTTCTCTAGTAATACTTCATTTCTTTTCTTGCATACTTTTGAATTTTTTTTTTCTAGTACTTGTGAATTTTCTTGTTATCCATTTCACATAGGCAAGGCAAAAACTGGATTTATAAGTAAGTAGTGGCAATTTTCTATCAGTGAAAAATAATAGCACTATAAAATGAAGATGCAGGACAGTTCTTCCATTGTTTATGCATCTCTAAACATTGTACTCAAAGGAAGCACAAATACCAACAGACCTTTTGGTTCTTATTCATTGTAAAGCAGGGGTTCTCAGCCTTTTACTTGCTAAGAACCTCCTAAGTTATAAGAACATCTACCTAAACCCGTAATAATCTGGCATCAAACAGAATGTTAATTAGTGACAGACACTAATTCAATATGCAATGGTACTTCAAAGGATATTGGGCTTGCAAACCCCAGGTTGAGAACCTATAATATAGAGCAATAGATTATATACATGATTAATGGTTTCTGATTTTCTATGCCTTTTTTATGAATTATGTAACATTTTTAATTGATATAATTGTTTCATTATATCCAGAAAAACATAGCCAAGATATTACTTTTAGAGCTGGGGTAATTACACCACAAAGAACCTCCATATAACACACCAATAAGTGTCATGACAGACTGTAGAAAGTATTGAACTTCCCTTGACTTACATGGTTGCACAGCTTTCATGAGAGTTCCACCATAAAACCTAGTAATTACTGGCTACACAAAAATTTGTTCCTTGCAATCACTTTTGAACCATTACACTCCTGCTTCCATGAAATTTCAAATTAGTGTTTCTAGTTTTCTTAGAAAATAGCATTGATACAAATGTTTTAAGAAATTTTTTTTTAATGATTATATATATATATATATATAAAACCAGTAAAAAATCTAAATGCAACTCTTTCAAACTCAGTTTTACCGTTTAATTTACTTGCCAGGTCATGTTGCTGAATGCCGTCAAGGATGTTGCCATGGCTCTGGGAGACTTGATCCATGCCACAAAGGCTGCTTCAGGCAAATCCCAACAAGACCCAGCCATGACAACCCTCAAGGAGTCAGCAAAGGTAAGGAATATTTAAGTGTACATTTGTGTAGGGTTGGGAGGCATGAGATGAGAACTCAGTTGAAACATGATTATAAAGTCACAGAAATCACTTTTTTGGCATTCTTTATACATTCATAAAGTTATTGCTGTGAGAACAACAAATACTAAAACACCAACAGTATGCACTTGCATTTAGACTAACCTTGATTTGTAATGAATCCTTGTATATTAAATAAGTCTTGCATAAACTTGATCTAATCTTACTCTTAGAGAGTGTGTTACAAAAGAAAATTAAGAAAAGTTGAATAATTAAGAAAGCTAAGCATTGTGATATGTGTTCAACTTACCACTACTGTCATCTTGGGCCAATAATTAGCTCATATATTTGTTTGCTTTGGAAAATATTGGTTATACACAACCAAATTCTTGAAAGTGACATGAGCCAAGAAACATTTAGTAATTGTATCAATAGAAACATTGAGGGAGGGGAAATTCCAGTTAGTGTTGACTTACAGGTGGATTCTCTCTCTCTCTCTCTCTCTCTCTCTCTCTCTCTCTCTCTCTCTCTCTCTCTCTCTCTCATAGTAATATTTTTGATCACTTCCTCCTTCACAAAATTTATATATGTACTTCACACTCGTTTGCCACACGCTAGTGAAATTGCAAGTTTTGGTAATTGTATGGCCTCCTTTCTTTAGAGCAATCATCTAAGCAATTGTCTCACTCATTGAATCCTTAGATTTCGACATAGTTGGCAAATAAAGCACTACTAAACACCCAAGTCATGTAAATCCAGAGGACTGTCACAGAACAGGACAGTGCAGAAAACGTCACTCTACTGCTGCCAGAGGTCGACTATGTGTGTGGCCTTGAACAGGAAAGATTCCACATCATAGAATGTTGGCAAATTTTTGTTTAATTTTACTTGAAACTCATAAACACCATTCTTTTTTTGCCATAAATATGCAACCATGTGCCCAGTGGAGACTACTATGAGTCAGACCGGGAGTGGCTCATGTCAGACCAAGAGGAGGAGTTAATTCGTCTGCTCTCCGTTGAACACATCCCTGATAACCGTCACCTGACCAGTGATATTTTGATAGAATCAGCTTAGAAGAAGTTTCTTAATAATGCTGAAAACATTTGCTGGGAATGAAATACATATCTTTTATTTTGTTTATGACTTTGGGTCATGATTCATGAATAAGAAAGCAAACGACACTAATCTTTACTTTGTTAAACAATATCAGTCCCATTGGCTTTAGCCACTGTAAAATTATACATAATCTGTTTATTCCTCTGAAAAATGACAGTTGAAAAATTTGCCGATAAATGAGACTGAAGTGTTAATTATTTTTCAAGTTTGTTTATATCATCTCAAATGTAAATATCTAGATTTGTCCATATTGATATGTTTAGTGGTAACATTATGAAATTAGATCATAGAATTTTGCAAATAACCTATGAAATGAATTCTTCAATTAAATATTGCTTTTCATTCCCAGATTTTTTTTCAATGCTTCATTTTAAGATGTCTTAATTTCACTTGTGCGCTATTCCAAAGCACAATGAATTTTGTTATGAAGTCATTGAAAAGTTCCCTCCTTATTTACTTTCACTTGTTTCACTGCCAGCGCTTGCATCTTTTTATTTTGTCTTATCAGATTTATGTGATGCAGTTAATAAATGTACATACATTATTTTTTAGTGTGATTCCTATATTGTTTTTATATTCTCACAACACAATTAAATAAAGGAAATGTTCATGCAAATCATTAAGAAAAGTGCAGTAATGCTGAATAATTTTACATAGAATAAACCTGGAAAATGGAAATCATACATGTAAAAGATGTATGACTAAATATCACTGGTCATGATGGTGAGAGGAAGGTGAGCTGGCCCTATGGAGTGGTCTTGTCACTAACAGTTATCTGTGTGTTTGTCATGTAGTTAGACCCTCCCCATAAGTAGGAGGCTTTTATTGTAGGAAACTAATGGCATGGTGTCACCCTGCTAACATGATTCCTAGATTTTGTGTTCATTATTGATATCCAGAAATTTATGACAACGTTCATACAACAGCTTGTAGATACTGAACATGGAAATGTGCGCTTGTGCTAAGTCTTCAACACTTAACTGTATGACTAAAAATGTGTTTTGTTAGCATATGGCAAATTCATTTCTTAGCTTTTCTAAGCAAAGAAAAGCTCCGCTCTTATTTGATTAAACTGTTCCACGTGATAAGTAGATCATTGCTAATTTTGTTTCTTGTGTTACTTAATGCAAACCTACATCAAATCAAACAAATTAAGAAAACTTCAGTAATTAGTTTTAGGTACTATACTACTGTTACATTTCTGTAAGTCCATGATAATTTAGTTACATAAATTATTTACCATTCTAACAGCAATGGTAAACGCATAAACATGCATACACAGACATATTAACCCTCAAAGCGCATCAGGCGCAATCGTGGCTTTTACAGTATGCCATGTCACACCATGATTGTAGCTCTCTTCAAAAATATATTCTGATCATTTTATGATTTTATACTTAGGCTGTGCATCATACATCAAGTCCTGCCTTTGATCCTTTGTTTTCAATGTGGTGCATACTTGTCCAATCACATCTCAGCTTTTGCAAAGATTTGTTTATGTTGTGAGGCTTCAGATTTTCCCACTTAGAGTTTACTTTCATGATGTGAGGTGTATATTATTTATTTATTTATTTTTTTTTTTTTTTTTCCCAATTTTTAGGCAAGACAACAGACATATATTTCCATATGAGATGATATATGACAATACAAGGTCATTGTTTTTTATTTTGTTTTTGTTTATTTTAATTGATTAGGATGAGAGGAGAGCAAGTGGTGTAGTGATAATGATGTTTCATGATGAGTGTAAGATAACACTGGAGGAAATTAAATTTGATGAGCATGATGAAACTAGTTATGAGGAATTTGACACAGATGACTTACCTAGTGGTAGACTACAGAGTCATGACAGTTATGCTATTCCAACACCAAATAGTGTAAATGACATTAAGGATGATGACACCAAGTCAGCTGGGGCATAATCTGTAGGGACAGGAGGGTGGACATCAGTGAACCTATTGCAGGAGTCAGTGGACTCCACATTCATCCAAGACTAATGCTATGTCCACTGAATATTTTAGGATTTTTTTTACCACTCATGATATAGATTAAATAGTTCTAGAAATGGATAGGTAGGCAGAACAATGGTTTTATAAAAATGCTGAATTTGCAAGTAAAAAAAAAAAAAAAAAAGCAAGGTCTATGGTATATTTATGGATTAAAGAAAAAACAAACCCTGGAGAAATCATATTTCTAGCAGTAATAATGAATATGGAGCTAGTTAGAAAACTAACTCTTATGTCATACTGGGACTTTATAGTCTATCCAGTCAACTCCATGGCCATGGTTCAGTGCTCACCTCAGTAGAACAAGGTTTCGGCTGCTACTAAAATTGTTTATTTCAATGATAAGGAAAAAAAACAGGCCCATCTCTTGTGTACCACTTTGAGAAAGCTTGCTTTGAATCTTTCAGTGAAAAAATGCAGGAAATTAAAGAATTTTCATAGAAATATATCCATTTATCTTAGAGATGTACTGATGCATCGGTATCGATATTGGCCCATTTTTTGGGTATCAATATCGGTATCGGTATTGGCTTATTTATGCTGATACTTCCGATACCTAAAAGGAATTTACTACTTAGTGATATATTCGATATAAGATAATGATGATAGCAAATTAATATAATACGGCGTATTAAGTTTCTGTGGTGATTATCGTATGTCATAGAATACTGTTTTCTGTGGTAATAAGCCACAACCCTTAAATTGGACGCGTATGAAACGCGTATAGGCTGAACTCCGGCATCCTGTCACACGGTCGGTCAGGAGTCACCAGTCACCACGCATTCTCACTGTCTCTCAGTCAGACGCTGCTCCTCCACCCACACAAAGTTCACACAGGTGAAAAGCTTATGTTTTTTAACTATACAGTCAATGATACTTGAGCATCCATGAAAATGCTAAAATTATATATATATATATATATATATATATATATATATATATATATATATATATATATATATATATATATATATATATATATATATATATATATATATATATATATATATATATATATATATATAAGAATATCAAACTTATATTGAGAATATATATATATATATATATATATATATATATATATATATATATATATATATATATATATATATATATATATATATATATAGTTAGGCATTTTGCATTATTGTAAATAACAGCATATTCTTATTTGATTTATAATTAACAGTGCTAGTGCTAGCCTTTTCCAAGATATCATACTGGAATAGGTGGAAGCTCGAATTATATATGTATATTAATTTTAATGCAAGTTTAATTTTTGAGTTACTTGTGTTAACCTAAGGATGTAAAAATTCCATAACTAAGAAAGTAACGATTCTGTTTTGTAATCATGTGCATTGTGTATAATTTGTTGCATATTAATTATTTAAGATCATAGCAATACACTAGAAATTTAGAATAAACTAAACTTTTTCTATTTAATTGAAAAGATTAGGTGAAAGCTCATTTTTCTGAATTGGTCTACTAATGTCTAATGAATTAATATCAAAGGGTGTCAGATTTAATTAAAGAGAAACATACACAACAAAATAAGTTTCTTTTGCTAATATTTTGTGTCTGTTTTACAATTTTAATAATTTTAAAAATATTTTTGATCGCCAAAATATCGTTAATAAAATTAATAATGAAAATGCACAAGACCAAATGGTCGTTAAAGTAGTAAGAAGTAAGAATTTAAAATAACTGACAAGAATCAGAAGACTGAGAAGATATTCATTCCAATTACTGAGTAATTTACCTTTGCAAATGGCTTCAAAAAAGCTTCTAGAATTGCTCCTATTTCACAAACGTTCTCAGAAGGACTTACAGCATCCCTCAAAACAAAGCCTCCCATCTGATAACGCTCGCCGTCCACCAACTCATCCTGGTGTCCAGTGCAGTAATCACTATAAGTAGTGGTATCGGTATCGGTAGTAGTATCAGTATCGGCCCAATTAGGTGGTATCGTTATTGGTATCGGAATCGGCCAAAATTTTGGTATCGGTACATCTCTAATTTATCTCCCTCAAAATTTTTCTCATTTCATTTTTACATGCATATATAAGTTCCATTGCTTATTTATGATTATACCAAAGAAAAGAGCAACTTCAAAGCTTTCAAATGATATATAAGCAAGGGAATACCTGTTAGCATTGATTATTCTTTTTATGTACAAAAAATAATACTGCCCTCATACTTCATCATGCACTATAAGGGTTAATGTGTGTTTCTGTATCAGAACTATACACAATCAATAGTCATCAGTTGACTTTAATAATATCTTACATATCTTAGACTTCATTTATAAAACAATTTGTCCAGCTGCTGGAATCCTTGAATATCAACAAAATCAGTCATCATAGAAACAGGTTACTTGATCATTGGTAGGGTTTGTTGGATTATAGGTGGTCATCTAGTTTTATCATGGAATTGCCAAAGTTTAAGGTGGCTATGCTTGGAAGAAGAATGCTTGTGTTCATTTTTGCATATCCATACATTTGTCACAACTACAAACTTTACAAATCAACATTTCAGTGATTATGGCAGATTTTTCACCTCTTCCAGTCTCTAGAATTATCATTAGCTGTCCCTGTAATCATTCTTTTATTGTAGCTCCATATCTATTTAGTCATTCTCTCTCCTTTTTTGTTTTTTATTTTTGTTTTGTTTTGTTATTTACACGAATTTCCATATTTCAAACAATAGGTCTTCTTTACTTCTGTTTGTGCTTGATATCACATATATGCAATATTTTTTTCTTTTTCATTTGAATTTCCTTGAAGAGAATTATTAGATTTTCATTGATTTTTAAGTTACAGTATTTACGAAAAGCCTTGAGGCCAAAGACCGATATAAATTCTTTTCACAGTAAGTGGAGGAAGCTCACAACTACCTTCATGAGAAGGTAAGATACTTTTGAAACACTTAACTGGCGTAGCTGTTCAGCTCTTATAGAAAGGGTGGTTTGTCGATTTGGCGTTCTAAACAAAGGCTAACTGTGCTACTACTTTGCTTTTCTTTCAACCTCTCAACATGTGCAAAATAACTTTAAGTGAGGGGAAATGGAAGGAAATGTTTACATTATACAGAGCTGGCCATGATCTCTCACTTATTTCCACTCAAACAGGAGTTAGGCGCAGGGTTTTCAACGACACTGATGAGAATACTGCATTCAGCCACATTTCCCAAGTCTGGCATGCCTAGTAAGACCATTCTGAAGACCCTTACACTATCTTCAGGCATATTGTTAAAGAAGTGAGGTTGATAGTACAGAAAATCAAAGAAAAAAAAATGCCAACCTGTCAGACTTGGGAAGAGGGCCAAGTGTAGTAACCTCACCAGTATCCTTGAAATGTTCCACTAACTCTTGTGTTGTCCTCAGCTTTATTTGAGTGGAAATAAATAGATCATAACTAGCCTTGTATAATGTAAACACTTCCTTCCATTACTTCTTGCTTGTAGTCATTTTAGGCATGTTGAGAAGATGGAAGGAAGCAAAATATACTTCCACAATTAGCCTTTGCACAAGAAATGGACAAACCACCCTCTCTCTACAGGAGCTGAACAGTTACTAAGCAACTTAAATACTGGTTGCCTGGCACCAGGAGAGTGTAGAAGCATCAAAATATCTTACCTTCAGAGGAAGTTGGTTGTGAGCTTTCTCCACCTACCCAGAAGAGAAATTACATTGGCCCTATGACCTCAAGACTTTCCCTGCATTGTGTAATTGTACCAAACTTTTTTGAGAATTGGGAATAAATTTATCAGTAGAAAGACTATTTATTTGAGGTACAGGGTGGAATATATACATTTCATTATTTTCCCCAGAACTTGTTGGTTCTTTATAAGATACTTTTTTTTTATTTCTACATAAATTCAAAGAACAGTGTCCCATTTAGTTCCATCATGTCTACTATGTCCATGAAGCCTACAAACAATTCACTCATTTCCTAAATATTTCTTGACAATTATTTTTACCTCTGACACAATGTACTGTATACATTTCCTTTCTTGCATTTTCTTGTTACTTTTGTACCTTATATATATATATATATATATATATATATATATATATATATATATATATATATATATATATATATATATATATATATATATATATATATATATACAGTAAGTCCTCGTTAAACGGTACATATGCATTTCTGAAAACTTTACTGCATATCGAATTTACCATATACCATGCGTTCCAGCATGTCAAAAGTCACCCTTACAGAAATGAAAATACATGAAAATAATCATAAAAAAAAAATTTATAAATAGAAAAGTAAAGTACTGCGCAAAAGAAATAAACAGAAAATGTTTTTATTTACCTTTCAATCATCATGTATTCTATCAGATGATGTCCTTCCTAAGGCTAAGGGACAGTAAGGATTTCAGCCCTTACTCATCTTCCACTGAGTGGGTAGTCTGCACTGTCAGAAGCAGATGTAGAAGGGCCAGCTGTAGCAGGGTCGGCACGTTTCAATGGTTTGAAGAAAGATGATATTGAAGAAGGGCCAGCTGTAGCAGGGTCGGCAGGTGTGAGAGGAACGGCATGTCTGACAGGCTTGAAGAACGAGTCGATGGAGGACTGTTTAGTTAGTTTTTCTTGTTTTTTCATAGATTTCTAGATAAATCTTGACACTTTTCTCTACGTCATGAGCTACTTTGCTACTCCTGGCAAGATTTGGGTCACGTTCCTTCAGGGTTTCCAGAGCTTATTTGATACCACCGAGACATTCTCTAAGAGTTTGATGTCCAGGCCACGCACAGGTTCTTCTTCCTCGTCTCCCTCTTTTTCTGCCTCATGTGATGCCTTGTCTAGCTCTATAAGTTCATCATTTGAGAGAGGTTCAGCATGGCTTTCCAAAAAATCTTGAACATCATCATCATCATCTTCATGGAAGCCAGCCCTATGGCACAGATTTACTATGTCATTTCTGATCGCACCGATGTCGTCTTCAGCGAAGCCTGGGAAGTCGTGCGCGCATTCTGGCCATGCTTTATTCCACACCAAGTTCATGGTAGACGTCTTAACTTCATCCCAAAATGACGATGTTATCTGAGGCGTGCTTGATGTTATAAGACTTCCACCATTCACTGATAGTGGGCTTGCCATGCCCATCTGTGCCCTTTATCAGTTGCTGCATGGTTCGCCACTGGTAGTAGGCTTTTAGTGTTTGGCATGATTATTATGAATATATTTGTGCTTACAATAGACCCTTTAATATTCCATTTATTCATATAATTAGTAATGCATGTAAGTAATATGTAATGCAGTTAAAAAATGGGGGGGAAGGGGAAGAGATAAGAAGGTGGTCAAGTTAAAGTCAGTACTGCGAGTGGCGGGGAGGTGTAGCGTGGATGACGTTATCACCCCTGCTCCCCCGCGCTGGGCCCTCTCGGATGACATGAGCGGATACCGTATCTGTGAATTTTCCTTACCGTATATCGAATCGAGGGTAGTAATTTCCAAATACTGTAACTGTGAATTTACCGGATAAAGATCTACCGTATAACAAGGATTTGCTGTACAGTAAGTCCTCGTTATACGGTACATATGCGTTCCTGGAAACCTTACCGTAATTCGTATTTACAGTATTCCGAACCCATTATAACATGTAATAATAGGGAATGCGTTCTAGCACGTCAAAAGTCACCCCTACAGAAATGAAAATACGTACATGAAAACAGTCTTAAAAAAAATGTAAAGTACTGCACAAAAAAAATAAACAGAAAACATTTTTATTTACCTTTCACTTGCCATGTATTCTATCAGATGATGTCCTTCCCGAGGCTAAGGGACAGTGGGGATTTCAACCCTTACTCATCTTCCGCTGAGTGGACAGATGAGGATAAGACGTTATTTACACTGTCGGAAGCAGATGTGGAAGGGCCAGCTGTAGTAGGGTTGGCATGTTTCACTGGTTTGAAGAAAGAGGATATGGAGGAAGAACCACCTGTTGCAGGGTCAGTAGGTGTGACAGGGACAGTATGTCTGACTGGCTTGAAGAACAAGTAGATGGAGGACTTTTTTTTTTTTTTTTTTTTTTTAGGGAGAGGGCCATCCAAGGGCAAAAAAAAAAGAAAATATAAGAAAAAGCCCACTTGAGTGCTGGCTCTCTAAAAAGTGGGAAAGCGTCAGCCAAAATTGGGTAGCAAATGCCTCGATACCTCCCTCTTAAAAGAAGACAAGTTGTAGGAAGTCAGAAATACAGATGCAGGGAGGGAGTTCCAAAGTTTACCAGTGAAAGGGATGAATGATTGAGAGTACTGGTTAACTCTTGCATTAGAAAGTTGGACAGAACAGGGATGAGAGGAAGAAGAAAGCATTGTGCAGCAAGGCCACAGGAGGAGGGGAGGCATGCAGTTACCATGAAAATAGAGATAAAAGATAGAAAGAGATGCAACATTTCGGCTGTGAGAAAGAGGCTGAAGACAGTTAGTCAGAGGAGGGGAGTTGATGAGACGAAACAGCTTTGATTCCACCCTATCTAGTAAAACTGTGTGACTGGAACCCCCCCCAAACATGCGAAGAGTACTCCATACAGGGACGGATAAGGCCCTTATACAGAGTAAGCAGTTGGAGGGGCGAGAAAAACTGGCGGAGATGCCTCAGAACACCTAACTTCATAGAAGCTGTTTTAGCAAGAGATGAGATGTGAAGTTTCCAGTTAAGATTATGAGCAAAGGACAGACCGAGGATATTCATTGTGGAAGACGGAGACAGTTGAGTGTCATTGAAGAAGAGGGGATAGTTGTCTGGAAGGTTGTGTCGAGTTGATAGATGGAGGAATTGAGTTTTTGAGGCATTGAAAACTACTAGATTTTCTCTGCCCCAATCGGAAATCTTAGAAAGATCGGACGTCAGGCGTTCTGTGACATCCCTGCGTGATCTGTTGACTTCCTGAAGGGTTGGTCGTCTCTGAAAGGACATGGAAAGATGTAGGGTGGTATCATCAGCGTAGGAGTGGATAGGGCAAGAAGTTTGATTAAGAAGATCATTAATGAATAGTAGAAAGAGACAAAACCCTGAAGAACACAACTATTAATAGATTTAGGAAAAGAACAGTGGCCGTCTACCACAGCAGCAATAAAGCGGTCAGAAAGGAAACATGAGATAAAGTTGCAGAGAAGGATAGAAGCCGTAGGAGGGCAGTTTTGAAATGAAAGCTTTGTGCCAGACTCTATCAAAAGCTTTTGATATGTCTAACGCTACAGCAAAAGTTTCACCGAAATCTCTAAAAGAGGATGACCAAGACTCAGTAAGGAAAGCCAGAAGATCACCAGTAGAGGGACCTTCGCGGATGCCATACTGGCGGTCAGACAGAAGATTGTGAAGTGACAGATGTTTGAGAATCTTCCTATTCAGGATAGATTCAAAAACTTTAGACAAGCAAGAGATTAAAGCTATAGGACGGTAGTTTGAGGGTTAGAACGGTCACCCTTTTAGGAACAGGCTGAATGTAGGCAAACTTCCAGCAGGAAGGAAAGGTAGAAGTCGATAGACAAAGTTGGAAGAGTTTGGCCAGGCAAGGTGCAAGCACAGAAGCACAGTTTTTGAGAACAATAGGAGGGACCCCATCAGGTCCATAAGCCTTCCGAGGGTTTAGGCCAGCAAGGGCATGGAAAACATCATTACGAAGAATTTTAATTGTAGACATGAAATAGTCAGAGGGAGGAGGAGAGGAGGACAAGCCCAGAATCATCCAAGGTGGAGTTGTGAGCAAAGGTTTGAGAGAAGAGTTCAGCTTTAGAGACAGAAGAGATGGCAGTGGTGCCATCAGGATGAAATAAAGGAGGAAAGATGAAGAAGTGAAGTTATTTGAGATGTTTTTGGCTAGATGCCAGAAGTCACGAGGGAGTTTGAGTTTGAAAGATTTTGACATTTTCTATTTATGAAGGAGTGTTTGGCAAGTTGAAGAACAGACTTGGCATGATTGCGGGCAGAGATATAAAGTGCGTGAGATTCAGGAGATGGAAGACTCGAGTACCTTTTGTGGGCAACCTCTCTATTATGTATAGCACAAGAACAGGCTGAGTTAAACCAAGGTTTAGAAGGTTTAGGTTGAGATAAAGAATGAGGAATGTATGCCTCCATGCCAGACACTATCACTTCCGTTATGTGTTCTGTACAAAGAGATGGGTCTCTGACACGGAAGCATTAATCATTCCAGGGAAAATCAGCATAATACCTCCTCAGGTCCCCCAACTGGCAGAGGCAAAATGCCAGAGGCACCTTCGCTTTGGGGGATCCTGTGGAGGGATTGGAGAAATAGGACAAGATACAGAAATAAGATTGTGATCGGAGGAGCCCAACGGAGATGAAAGGGTGACAGCATAAGCAGAAGGGTTAGAGGTGAGGAAGAGATCAAGAATGTTGGGCGTGTCTCCAAGACGGTCAGGAATACGAGTAGGGTGTTGTACCAGTTGCTCTAGGTCATGGAGGATAGCAAAGTTGAAGGCTAGTTCACCAGGATGGTCAGTGAAGGGAGATGAAAGCCAAAGCTGGTGGTGAACATTGAAATCTCCAAGGATGGAAATCTCTGCAAAAGGGTAGAGGGACAGAATGTACTCCACTTTGGAAATTAAGTAGTCGAAGAATTTACTATAGTCAGAAGAGTTAGGGGAGAGATAACAGCACAGATGAATTTAGTTTGAGAGTGACTTAAGTCATTGCCAGATGATGGAAAACTCGGAAGATTCGAGAGACTGTCTGGTTTTTCTTGTTTTTTCATCATAGATTTCTTGATAAATCTTGACACTTTTCTCTACGTCATGAACCACTTTGCTACTCCTGGCAGGATTTGGGTCACGTTCCTTCAGGGTTTCCAGAGCTTTCTCAATACCACCGAGACATTCTCTTAGAGTTTTGATTTCCAGGCCACGCACAGGTTCTTCTTCCTCGTCTCCCTCTTTTTCTCTCTCCTGTGATGCTTTGTCTTGCTCTATAAGTTCATCCTTTCAGAGAGGTTCAGCATAGCTTTTCTCTACGTCATGAACCACTTTGCTACTCCTGGCAGGATTTGGGTCATGTTCCTTCAGGGTTTCCAGAGCTTTCTCAATACCACCGAGACATTCTCTTAGAGTTTTGATTTCCAGGCCACGCACAGGTTCTTCTTCCTCGTCTCCCTCTTTTTCTCTCTCCTGTGATGCTTTGTCTTGCTCTATTAGTTCATCCTTTCAGAGAGGTTCAGCATAGCTTTCCAAAAGATCTTGAACATCATCATCATGAAATGCATTGAAGCCAGCCCTATGGTACAGATTTACTGTCATTTCTGATCGCACTGATGTTGTCTTCAGTGAAGCCTGGAAAGTCATGCGTGCATTCTGGCCATATTTTATTCCATGCCAGGTTCTTGATAGACGTCTTCACTTCGTCCCAAGATGACTTGATGTTATCTAAAGCGTGCTTGATGTTATACAACTTCCACCATTCCCTGATAGTGGGCTTGCCAGGCCCATCTGTGCCCTTTATCAGTTCTTGCATGGTTCGTTGGTGGTACTAGGCTTTAAATGTTTGCCATGATGATTATGAATATATTTGTGCTTACAATAGACCCTTTAATATTCCATTTATTCATCTAATTAGTAATATATGTAATTAATATGACATGCAGTTAGAAAAAAAAAAGGGGGGGTGGGTGAGAGAGGAGGGGAAGAGATAACAGGCTCCAAAGGTGGTCAAGTTTGTCAGTACTGTGAGTGGTGGAGAGGTGTGGCGTGGATGACGTCATCACCCCTGCCCCCTCGGATGACATGAGCGGATACAGTATCTGTGAATTTTTCTTACCATATATCAAATCGAGGGTAGTAATTTCTAAATACCGTAACTGTGAATTTACCGGATAAAGAACTACCATATAACGAGGACTTACTGTATATATATATATATATATATATATATATATATATATATATATATATATATATATATATATATATATATATATATATATATATATATATATATATATATATTGTGTGTGTGTGTGTGTGTGTGTGTGTGTGTGTGTCTGTGTGTGTGTCTGTGTGCGTGCATAGAAAGATAGATAGGGGATGAAGAGATTATTTCCCTCACTTATGAATTTGAAAAAATCAAAATTAGAAATAAAGAAATATATTTTGTACCAGAAATGAAAGGAAACATTATACAGTTTACTTCTTGCAATCACTTTTTTTGATGCGCATTCTCATCTTCCAGTACTGGGAAATCTATAACAAATAATGACAATTTGTATCAAAATAATGATACATTCAAGCATTATTTGTTTACTTTGAATGTTTATTATTATGTTTACTCTGAATTGACAGGTAATGGTGACCAATGTAACATCACTTCTGAAGACTGTGAAGGCTGTGGAGGATGAACACACTCGGGGAACCAGAGCCCTCGAGGCCACCATAGAGGCCATCGCTCAGGAAATAAGGGTAGGATGGCATCCCATAGTTGTCACCATGCTGAAATATAGTAATTTTGGTCATTATAACAGTAATAAATTTGTAAATAATTATGACTATATGTATGTATTATTTATGTACAAGTTACAAGGGACAAGAGTATATGAATAAATCGCATTCATTGATATGTTTAAAAACCCACAAGTCTTTTTGTAAACATGAGATTCACCTCTCTTGTTTGCCCAGTCATCAAAGAAAAACTTGTGAACATTATCATAAGATAACTGATGAGTCTTAAAGCATAAGATTCTATCCAGAAATCTGAGAAAAACTCAGGTAGAGGGCTAAGGTTTTTATAAGAAAGTATGTTATCAACTCTACCACAGGAACATCAAGCACATCATCAATCAGTCATAACTGCCTTCACTATCTTTCATGTCTTTGTATATTTTTCCACTCTACTATCACTAATGATTATTTGTGGATTTCCCAATTCATGGATGGCTTTGTTACTTACTCAGTGTGAATATCAAAAGCTGCCCACACTACTATCACAACTAAATTTTTAGCAGATCTTCCAATTATGGATATCTTTCATGTCAAATTTTATATGAGTAAATATTAAGGCTTACTCACTCTACTATCACCACCAATTATTTATTAGCAGATTTCCCAATTCATCAATGTCAATATTAAGGGAAAGCAGATTTAAAAGGTTGCTTATGGAAAAGCAATGAAAACTATAAATGGCATTAATTCATGCCATGTTTTTGTTGTTAACTTCTTCCCAGCAGAGGATCTATATATAGATGTTTCAAAATTGGGACTTTTCGTCAGATCGTCTATATACAGGTTTACGCGATAGATGCATTCCAAGAGTCATCGCATATATCAAAATTCGTGTAAAACAAACATGTAATTCTCATAAGAAACAGTAGATAATAGGGGGGACGCGGAATGTAGTCCAAAAAATTTTGTACAAAATACTCTATTTATTTGGCTAAATTAACATGTTTTTATTACTTACCATTCTAAATACTAGAAGTGTATTTAAAGTAAAGGGAAAAGTAAGAAATAATAAGAGAAAGCAAAAAATAATAAGAGAAAACAACAAAACAAAGAATACATAAACAAAACACACTGTCACTGCCTTCACCACTCACCCCACAGTCAGTCACCATCTTCCTCTGAGCTTTACCACTTTATCAAAAATCCACTTATCAAAAATAACCCCACATGCAGAAGATAAAGGACATTTTGGGGCCATATTGATGAATTATAGGCAGATTGAAGAGATTCCATCTGTACTCAGTGCTGGCAGACTGCAAATGAGGCACGAGATGAGCGGGAGCTGGATCCAAGATTCTTTAACAACATCAGAGCAACCTCCTGCCGCGAAATGGCATTCATGAACGTTTAGAGGGACAGTGATGAGGTTGCTCTCAGGTTGCTGGGAAAACCACCTCTCAAGGTGGTGTTACTGTTTTATATATGCATTTATGTTCACAAAACAACATTTCTATTAGCTTTTTACAAATCTTGCCCCCAAGAAAGGATTGTTTTGTAATGCATAAAGTGAAATCTTATATGGAATACCAAAAAATAAAGCAGAGACAAGATCGGCCACAAACGAGGCGGTCGCGGCGACTCGACTGCTTCTTCTTCTTGTAACGCTTTTGGCTTCTGTGTTGCTTTCACCACAATATTTGTTTCCACTCCTCTATTGCCTGCTATAATGGATATCATATCTTAGTATTCATATACGCTCATGCCACGTGGATAACCTCGACTCCGTGGCACTGAGTGATAGTGAATTACTAATGAAATACTGCAGTACTTCATTAGTAATCCAGCTCCTGGCAGCCAATGAGCACTTTTAGGCAGGCTTCCCCTGCCAACAGCAACAAATCTTTGTGAATGCTATTTTATGAAGGTTGGTATGTGAGCAGGAGGTTGCTATGGAGGTTGTCTGTACCAACATAAACAACAACCTGCTACTTGGATCCAGCCCCGGAACTCCCACCTATCGGCCAGCTGCGGAACTCTCTGGCACACAGTTTGAAATTGCATCTGGCACTCAGTTTGAAAATGTGGTTGGGCCAAATCACGTATAAGCAAATAAATCGCACAAATAAAATTAATTATAATATTTTTTCGGTTGCATTATAACAAAAACGCGTAAATCGAGAGTTACCTGTATAGATGTTTCTTCTAATTTTACTGCACTAAGTTGTAGCATGGTCTATATATAGATAATTTCATACAAGTAACTATATTCACAAAATAAATCATTATTTGGCATCTCAAATACTCAAACACTGGCCAACATTGCCTCTCAAGGCTGGGCACCAATTGTGTTTTGTTGGTGGTGTATGTGCTATGCACATAAGCTAATATTGCAAATATTCGTATTTTTCAACTTTCTTTTGTTATGAGTATCATGTCAAAGAGAAAGATCTGTACTGCATGCTGGCAGCGTTGCCTAAAAATCAATAGGTGCAAAAGAAGTACAGGCAACCCCCCTCCTAACCAACGTTCACATAACGAAATTTCGCTACAAAGAAACGTTTCCTTTTACTACCATCTTCTCATAACAAACACCAAACTCGCTTTAACGAAATTTTATCCAGATAATTTTTTCCAAGTTCGAAAGCCCCACCATATCACGCAAGCTGACAGGCTTTTGAATACACCAGCGCCTCTCATGGACAAAATGCACACCACTCACTTCCCTACACTTCCCCACTCTGAGTTCAAAACAATAACAGAGTCCAGCAGCAGCTCATTTTTCCTCGCTCAACATGCCACCAAAACACCCTGCAACTAGCCCTGCAATGTTGCCTAGCATTGCTAAGAAGACCAGGAAGTCTCTTACTCTTGAAGTGAAGCTGGATATTATTCAGACACTAGAGAGGTGAGAAAACTAAAGTATTGCTCGCCACCATGGCTTGACTCCATCTACTGTCTCTACAATTTTCAAGTCAGCAGACTTAGAAGGCCGGTGAGACCGTATCTTTCTTGCAAGCTAAAAGAACCACCCGAACTCGTGACTCTGCAATGGACAAAATGGAAAGCCTTGTGGAATTGTGGTACATAAGTTTTGTATGGGGTACAATGATGCATCCTTCGTTTACATACCACAGGTTGCCGGCTAGCGTTTTTTCCCACTTCACTCTCCCTCCCTTCATTAATTTAAGATCATCAACATTATAAAGTTACTTACATACATGTACATTATAATGACTTAGTCTTAAATTAAACTGCTTAAATGTTTAACTTCATAATTTTTACTTTCATTAAACCTTTTACTGTACTATGATGCACTCTCACTTTATTTACTCTCAATGGAAGTTCAAGTCAGGGGTCAAACTTGTTATAATTGGTTCGCTTAACGAAAATTCACGCAATGAACGTTTTTTTAGGAACGTAACCTGTTCATTAAGCGGGGGTTGCCTGTATATGAAAAATATGAGGAAAATGGAAGTAAATTACATACAGGTCACAAGTCCTGGATGTGAGTAACTCCAAACATTCGTATGATTATATTGACATACATTATCATCAATCAAACACAAGTAACACATATATTTAGATTTAATTGTTTGTTCAGTTGCAGCAGAATCTATATATAGATGTCACTTATTCAGTTTTGCAGCAGAGTCTATATATAAATTCAATTGTATGTTCAGTTTTGGGGCAGAGTCTATATGTAGATGTCACTGAGGAATGCTCATTTGTGGGGAAACTATATACAAGTAACTCTTGATTTACACGATAGATCCATTCCAAGATGCATCGCATATATCAAAATTTCCTTAAAACAAACTTGTAATTCTCATAAGAAACAATAGATAATAGGGGGATGCAGGATGTGGTCCAAAAAAATTCGTACAAAATACAGGCAACCCCCGCTTAACGAAGGGGTTGCATTCCTAAAAACCTTCATTAAGCGAATTTTTGTTAAGCGAACCAATTTTAACAAGTTTAATCCCTGACTTGAGCTTCCATTAAGAGTAAACAAAGCAAGAGTGCATCATAGTACAGTAAAAGATTTAATTAAAGTAAAAATTATGAAGTTAAACATTTAAGCAGTTTAACTTAAGACTAAGTCATTATAATGTACACTAATGTATGTATGTAACTTTATAATGTTGATGATCTTAAATTTATGAAAGGAGGGAGAGTGGAGCGGGAAATACATTAGCTGGCAACCTGTGGAATGTAAACAAAGGGCACATCATTGTATCACATACATCATCATCCACCTGTGCTTCCTCTGCTTCCTCCGCTTCCACGGGATCATCCACATCCTCTTCTGGTACTACATCTTCCACTGGTGTTTTCTTGAAAAACTGCTGCATGATGGTCTGGCATTTTTTCTTGGAAAATTCTTTTTGCATCACTGTGTAGCAGAAGAGTGTGTCCATGGCAGCGGAGCTCCCACCTATCGACCAGCTGTGGAACTCTCTGGCGCACAGTTTGAAATTGTGTCTGGCGACTCAGTTTGAAAATGCTATTGGGCCAAATCACGTATAAGCAAACCAATCGCACAGATTTAATTAATAATAATATTTTTTTGGTCGCGTCTTAACAAAAACGCGTAAATTAAACATGCGTAAATCAAGAGTTACCTGTATACAACATATATGGACGAAAGTCAGTAGAGTCTATATATAGACAATTTTTTATTTTGTAGTACATTCATCTGCCCTGCTGCCGGTTAATTTTCTCTTTTAATTGCCTTAGTTTTTTGGCCATCCTGCAAGAGTAGTAGCAAAGGAGGTGGATCACAAGTACTCCATTTGGTTGTGTTTCCAATCCTTAAAATGATCTACTGCCTTCATTTGCAGTGTAACTAGCATGGGTAGGTGGGACTGTGCCAGTCTAAAGGATAAGTGTTTATCCGACTGATATCTGTAACCATCATGATTGACATAAGTGACCATGATGGTGTCAAAGTTGACAATTAATTACTGTTGTATGGCCATAACTGTTCCAGCACTGATTGATGCTGCTGGGATATTAAATCAAGAGAGTCAGTAAATCATTAGTGTACCTGCATATGAATAAGCCATGACTAGCTCATACAGTAACAAGTCTAATCTAATATCAATAATTCCAGGCATTTGATTCTGATGAGAGTCCCAAAACAAAAGCTACACCTGAAGATTTGGTTCGATGCACTAAGCCAATCACACTGGCAACTGCCAAAGCTGTGGGTGCCGGCAATAGCCTCAAGCAAGAAGATGTTATTGTTGCTGCCAACATGGGTCGTAAAGCCATCTCTGATATGCTCACCACTTGCAAGGTTAGTCAACCTCATTCTAAGTTAGAGGTATATGATCTGTTATCTCCAAAGCCTGAACCTTTTCCTTAGCTATGTTTTCAAGAAATTCCAAAATTTCAACTTTTTCTAAGCTAGATTTTCAAGAGATCCTTTTTTTATATGAAATTTAGAATGACTATGGATAACAAATATAGTTCATAGAAACATAGAACATGATTCCCTTCAAGGAATAGTTTCAGTATTCCCAATAGCAGGGATGGGCAAACTTTTCAGTGCTAGAGCCACATTAAAAAAAATCACAATCTTATAGGGCTGCATACTATATTAACCCAAAATCATTAATATCTAAAATACAAAATTAAAGACTTCTAAAGAAAAAGCCACTCTCATGTATGTGCACTCTTCCCACATCTTGATCACTTAAATCTCTTTCATTACCAGTTCTCCTAAGCATTTTTCCATCTCTTCCTGTTGAAATATTTTTTCATATTACATGTAATAGTGTACCAAAATGGAAATATTTTTATCAATTAATTACTGTTATATAGGCTGCAGCATGGTGTGCCGAGACAACAGATCTTCGTTCCAAAGTCATGACTTCTGGACATGATCTGGCTGTGCAGTACAGAGAGCTCCTTCAAATGGTGATGCAACTTTTGATGAAGGCAACTCCTGAAGCTCGTAATGCACTTACTGTTGTCTCCCGCAAGATTGCCCATTGTGTTACAGACCTAGTGGCCACAACAGAGCCATTGAAGGGTAAGAAAATCAACGTACACTTTGTGCTTTTGGATGGCTTGGAAATTTTATTGGTTGATTCAGCTTGGCATTTATTGTTGCCTTTAATGAAGATCACATAAATACTCTTGTGATATAGGAAATGAATTAAATATAGGCAGCAATAATAAGATAATGCCTGCTTGCCTGTTTAGGGGAAGACTACAGTTTGGTTAAATGGTGTCGGGACTTTACATATGTGCCATTTGCTGAGATGACATGCTAAGAATTTGAGCCAACTGCCACAAGCATGAACCATGGCATTGGTTTGATTGCATGGATTTTATTTAATATTAAATAAAAGTTTGCATCTGTATCAAGGGTTTAAAAAGTAATTATTTCAGTTTAAGAGACTAAACCTTTTCCTGACAAACTTTTGATATTCCAAGGAAAAGGTATTATGCTGTGGACAGGTGGAAGAAAAAAGGATATATCTTCAAGCTCTTGTCATGCTTCTTTATTTTCAACTATATACAAAATTGTTTGGCATTATCTTTATTCCTTTTTTAGAAAATAATTCAGTATATTTGGCTTTAAGCATCAATTTTTGAAGCATGTATAGTTGGATGTATTCTTTTTCAATCTATGGTGGTATCATCCCACAAACACATCTGATTGTGTCCCATCTACAGCCCACTTCAAATGGCACGAGGCTGGTGTGAGTCCCCCCTGTGGTGAGTGAAGCACAGTTTTGGCCAATACCTTGTAGACTGGCCCTGTGCATGTAATGTGGCCATGACTCCAGCAGGTTTCTTACTGGACAATTACTTTAATCAATGTCTTGTGACAGTTCTTTATTTAGTCCCCATTCTTAAAAATGTTCAAACACTGTACTTGACTCATGAGTAAGAAAGTCATCGTCAGAAGACATTGGTGTCAAGAAGCTTTGCAACTGTCAAGATCTTTGGAATGATATCTTAGGTGAACTCCTTTGGCTTGGACTTGTGTATGACAATTTCTCTCCAATTATTGCTTGGAATAATAATTTATTTCTGTGTTTGACATCATTTTCAGCACTTTCTTCAAACTATGGAAGCACCTACCAGCAGTGTATAAAGTTTTATCTCTTTCAGCTTAGTAGAGGGTTGATGGCTCATGAATGCTTCTTCTTATGTAGTCTTCAGGTTTACAATTGCTGTAAAACTTCTCTTTCATGATACCTTTTAACATTTCTTTTGGTCATGATACATATGAATGTTTATGCATAAAAGTTGCTATAATATATCTTGAAAACAGGGTAATTATTTTAATACAAGCTTAGCTGTTACTTATATTTTTACTAGAGAGAGAGTAGAGGACATTCTTGGGCATTTGTATTCTAATGATTTCATATGGTTCATTTTATATTTCTAAATATTTTCCATACTCCTTTAACTTTTAAGTATCCTTTATCTACATTTTGAAAATTCAGAGATAGAGATCAAAATGTAAAGATGAAACACTAAACATATAATGCTAAACAGATAGGCTTATGTCTCAGCCAAGTACCTGAAACCAACCAATATCTACAAGTGGAATAGGATACCTATCCTTCTATCAGTAGGGACTGCTTAACCTTGCACCCTAACCACCAGTACTTGCTGATCTTTTTATTTTATAAATTGTGCACATTTACTTCATTCTTATATATCTATACAAATTAATGGAAATTTTACACAAATTTTGAGTTCCTTCCTCTCAATGAGTTAAAATTATTTTAAGCAAAGAATTATTGGAACAAATTAATGAGATTTTACATTTTAATTCTGCTATTTGCACTTATTTTTTCTAATTTATGTAGACTCCCATTAATCAAAATTGCATTGATTTTAAAGTCAATCAGTGTAGGTGAATGGAGATGAGAATACTCAATAATGATTTATTTTATTTCTTATATTTTTACATTAATACAAATATAATTGTATATTACCTGCTCCATTTTTGTTAGCCTACTTGCAACTTGTAAAATAAGAAGACTAAAACTGTTTTTGAGAAATTACTACATACACCTTATTAGATACACATCCTATCCTTCACTCAAAATTCAAATTTAATTATGGTGACACTTACAACAGCCTCTGAGTCCCATTCTGAGGAGGGATCCATAAATGTCCCCAGGTTGGATTGCTTTACCAGTATCAACCCTAAGTGTCTTGATACTCCCCTCAACTTTTCTTTTAATAATTTCCTGGTCTTCAATCTAATTTTCAATCTGTAGTACACCACCTTTCTCCTCTAGTAAACCTTGTCTTCTTCTCAGTGAAACACATGTATCTAAGACAACTGATAGTTGCCTTTTTTCTGTTTCCTCTTACTTTCTTTTATCCTTACTTTTGTGCCCATGCTCTTGAATCTTACAAGCCCTACCATATGGCTATAATTAGAGTCACTCTCATATTAGATACATCTGTACTGTACTATACCTCTCACCTAATTCCTCTGACTATAAGAAATTCTGATTACATAGAACAGTCTGAAAGAAACTCAAGGTGATCTCCATTCTCAAAGACTTCACCATCAGCTCTTGCATTCCTCTCCCTTCACTGACCATCCTAGTGAACTGGTCTTTAACTTTGCTATTCTCCATGGCTTAGATCAACTGGTGTAACACCCTATTCTTAATCCTGACTGTCTTTGAGATGTGTCCAACCTTCTTCACCTTTTCCTGACCTTTAATTCTAATGCTTATGCCATTACCCTAGCTTCTCGATTGGGCTCCTCCAATCGCAATCACATACTTGAATGTTGTTCTATCACTCCAATGCCTCCTTAGGATCCCACAAAGCAGAGGTGCCCCTCATGTTTTGCCTCTGTTTATTGGAGGACCTGAGAAGGTATTATGTCAATTTTCCTTGGAATCATTACAGTTTCTGTGTCAGAGACCCATTTTTCTGTGCTGAGTGCATAACAAAGGTGATAGTGTCTGGTATGGAGACATACATTCATCATTCTTGCTCTCTGTATATAATAGAGAAGTGGCCCCATAAAAGATATTTGAGCAGTCCATCATTTTGATTTCATGCACTTTATATTTTTTACCCAATATTTCAAGATCCAACTCTCCTCCAGACTTTTGGCATCTGGCCAAAAACATCTCCAATAACTTTGCTTCTTCATCTTTTCCTCCTTTATTTCTTTCTGATGGCACCACTGCCATCTCATCTATTTCTAAAGATGAACTCATCATTCAAATTTTTTATAAAAACTACTTTAGATGATTCAGGGCTTGTTCCACTCTCTCCTTTTCTCTGACTACTCCATTCTACCTATTAAAATCCTTCATAATGATGTCTTCCATGCCCTCACTGGCCTAAACCCTGAGTATCTTATAGATCTTATGTGGTCCCTTCCTCTTGTTATCCAAAACTTTGCCTCCACCCTTGCACCTTGCTTAGTCAAAAACTTTGAACTCTGTCTATCAACATCTACCCATCCTTCTTGCTAGATGTTTGTGAACATTCAACCTGTTCCTTAAGAAGCTGACCATTCTAATCCCTCAAACTACTGTCATATTACTTTGAATTCTTGGCTATCTAAAGTTTTTAATCTATCCTCAACAGGAAAAATCTTAAACATCTATCACTTCACAATCTTTTATCTGATTGCCAGTATGATTTCCATCAAGAATACTCTACTAGCACCCCTTACTGAGTCTTGGTCTTACAGATCTTGATGAATTTTTAGCTATTGCTTTAAACATATCAAGGGCTTTTGATAGTCTGGCACAAAGATTTGATTTCCAAACTACCCTCCTACAACTTCTATCCTTCTGACTTCAACTTCATTAACCTCTAAAACTTGGGGATGTTGGGAGTTTTCGCTCACGCTAACTCAGCAGGTTTGGCGAGAAACACACAAAATAAGCCTGTATTCACATACTGATTACGCTTGGAAATTCAATACATGAGTGAGTACAAATGGTGTTCTGCCCACAAGCAACTCTTCCTCTTTGCAATGCAAAAACCCAGAAGTCTCTAGATGCTATAGTTACCAAAATATCACAGGTTGAATGAGGTGGTATCATCGGTGTACATGGCCTTGCGTCTGATTGGGTCCAGCGGCCTTGGCTAGAGCGATAGAAAACGGTCCCATGCATCACTAGTCCTACTGCAGTCTTGAGATAAACATCAATCTTCTGCGTTCTGTCAGAAGTTTTTCATTTAGAAACTTTTGATGACAATGATGAAAATAAGGAATCTGGTGAGATTGCAAGTGTTAGTGAGCCACAGCAATCCATTAGTGGATTCACAGGAATCACACAGGAGAAAAGTTACAAAAGACGTTTTCATGGATGGTGACTCATCCTCCAGTGACCTCCCTCCTCCTCCCTACTCTTCACTCCCCTCCTCTTCTAAGTTATCCATCACCAGCCTTCACTTACAGTATGTACAAAACAAAATTATAAAAAAAATACATTGAAAATTCTTAAAACTTGAGGTTTTGCTAAGATTGGAATGAATTACCTGATTTATAAGTATCAATAGTCAAACTTTTTATTACTCAAAACAGCCATTTGGAACAAATTAAGTTTGAGTATTGAGTCTCCACTGTATTAGTAAGGCACGCGGGAGAGGTGGCGGAATCGGACACCGTGAAATCACTGTCACTCCCACTATCAATCATGGGAGTTGGTGACACAGTGACGTATAGCATATGTTTACTCCTGATGAGTGTTGCCAACTCACAAGCAAAGAAAGCGGGAAGAAAATAGCCAAAATATAGCCCAAAAATGCCTAAACAACTATCGACGTGCCCCAAGTCTTGTATGATGAACATCTATCGACATGTCCCGAGTTTTTCAGGTTAACAGTAGTGTTCCACAGAGTTCTGTCCTATCCACTTTTAGGCTGATGATACCATAGTGCACTTTCCCATGTCTTTTTATAGACAAGCAACCCTTCAGGAAGTAAACATATCACACATGGAACCCTCAGAATGCCTCACTTCTGATCTCTAAAATTTATGATTGGGGTAGAGCAAACTTAGTACTGTTCAGTGTCTTAAAAACTCAATTGCTCCATCTATCAACTTGACACAATCTACCAAACATTTATCCCTTTTTTTTTAAATGACACTCAACTTTCCCCCTCTTCTTCACTTAACATTCTCATTTTTTTTTTCTTTACTTATAATCTAAGCTGGAAACTTTACATCATGGCTCTGACTAAAGCATCTTCTATGAAGTTAGGCATTCTGAAATATCTCCCAGTTTTTCTCAACCCTTCCCCCCCCTACAAACTGCTAACTCTGTCCATCCTTGTATGGAGTTTGCTTCACATAAATGTAGTGTTTCATTCATGGAGCTCTTCTAGACAAGCTAGAATCAAAACTTTTTTGTCTTATCAACTCCTTTCCTCAAACTGAATGTTTTCAACATCTTTTTCATTACTGTAATATGCCATTGTTATCTTCTACCACTATTTTCACACCAACTACTCTTCTGATCTTGCTAATTGCATGCCTTTCCTCCCTCCACAGCCTCAATGCACAAGGCTTTCTTCTTTCTCTCACCCCTTTTCTGTCCATCTCTCTTATACAAGAGTTAACCGGTTTTTTCAGTCATTAATCTCTTCTCTGATAAACTCTGGAACTCCCTGCCTGATTATGTATTTTCACTTTTTTATGACCTGGAACTCTTTCAAGAGGAACGTTTCAAGACACTTATCCTCTGATTTTGATCAGCCCTTCTGACTATTTAGGATCTGGCATTTCAGAGGCCCTTTTTTATAATGTTTTTGTTGGCCTTGGCCTATGCCTTTCCTACATAAAGAAAAGTTTCACAAAAAATAGATGTTTAGAAGATGAAGAAAATTACTAGATCCTCGTGTAAAAAAAACATCCTATACAATCCAGGTATAGTCTAAAAGTAAGCAAAGAAGCTAATCTTTTAGTGCCAACATTAAATATACACAGAAGTTTTAAAGAACAGAGCTGTTAGCTTCCAGATGGCATGATCTCAAAACAAATTTTTACACCAGTTTTTATAAATGCATCTATTTTCTGCACTTTACCTATTGATTTAGTCACCATGTGGACAAGATTTATTAGAAATTAAATGTTAGTGCGAGGGCATCATTAAAATGGATAAAAAGTGTGGCCAAGAATATAGAAGAGAGGGATGACAGATAATGCTTTGATTGTGCAGTAAGGGAATGGTGGAATAGAGAAAATTGGAGACCTATGTTACTCATCTGAGAGAATCCCTGTAGTGGTGCAGGACACCAGAATTATCAGAAGTGCAAGGAAGTTATTACTATTTTTAAATTTAGACATATGTTACTGACTCCATTTTCATTCAATTTGAAATTGCCTTCCTTCATTGTATAGCCTCTGTTCACCCTGCAGTGAAAAGTTGTAGACCAGTCATGGATTTAAGTACTTGCTGTTCATCAGGTATATCTGTCCATCAAGATTATGGTGTGTGTGTGTGTGTGTGTGTGTGTGTGTGTGTGTGTGTGTGTGTGTGTGTGTGTGTGTGTGTGTGTGTGTGTGTAATTTTAGCAAAAGTAACAGACCTATGCTCAAATAGATGTTGAGCATGATTGTTGTATCACTGAAAGCCTGAATTGTAAATATATTATGTGTAGTAATCCATTTCCTACCACTTGCTTTCTCTGAGAATTCCTTTTAATTATACATTTTATATTGTTTCTAATGCATGTAGTGTGTGTGTATGTATGAGTGTGTGTGTACATATATATATATATATATATATATATATATATATATATATATATATATATATATATATATATATATATATATATATATATATATGCACACACATACACACATATATGTATACAAATGCACATATCTTAAAAAGTTAACTAATAGCAACAGCTTTTACATAGATATTTGGCTTATGCTTCATTAGAATAAGACATTAATGTTTTAACATGTACTTTGTATTCAGAAATGTTTGGTGTTTGAAGATCCACTCAGAGCAAAATGTGAACAACAATGAAGAAGTTATTAGTTATTCTAAAGCCACATCATCAGGTTAAGAGGTTACTTGTAAATGTTGTGTCCAGCATTATAGAAAAGATTAAAACATGCTAATTTGGTAGGTGATGAATAACTTTTAAGAACACTTTCTCTCCAACGATGAAGAAATACCACACTATGAATAAAAAATGTGAGGGCCTCATCAAGTTTACCCCACAATTATGTTCCACTGGCCAGTTGCAATTATTACCAAAGTTTATTGGAGTGAAAGCAAATGTGGGTGAAGCACTGTATATCTTGATGCTCTTCTCCTTAGACAGGAAGAAGATAATAATAGGCTGCATTATTTTATATAAGGGAAGATCAGCATCAATTTGACAAAGAAATTTAGCAACTTAGTATTTATGTACTTTGCTTAGGGTCAATGAAACACTTTGCTAGAAGTATAGTACAAAAGAAAATATAATTAGTTGAGCAAGTACAAAATACTGCCAATTGAATGTGCTTTCCAACTAGGATAACTAAAATGCCAGGTAGTCAGAATTGACTTGGATTTATAATAGGAAGATGGCCATGCACATCAAACATTAGTAGTGTATGAAAATATATTTAGTTCCTCTAGTGGATATCTTGATTTCTGAATCATCCTGATGCTATATCTGTGTATAAGATTCTTTTTTATTATAGTAGATGAAAGAAGTTTCTATTCAGTAATATGAGGTTTTTTTTCTAAAAGTATAAGCAAAGAAAATGTTTATTTGTATTGTAGAGTTAGAACACCTTGAATGAAAATGGGTATCATTACAAATGGAATCCTTACCACTAAAAATGCTCATATTATAGAAATTTTTGCATGATAATTTTTTTAGAAGCATAGCCAACTAGGATTGAAATACTAGAAATAAGAATAATCTCCTATGTCAATTAAATGCTTGACTGTTGGCATACTCTCAATGGCATTAATAACCTCAGGACATGACTGGGAAGATCCAGACGACCCTACTGTGATAGCTGAGAACGAGTTGATGGGAGCAGCTAATTCTATTGATGCTGCAGCCCGCAAGTTGATGGCTCTTCGGCCTCGCCGCATGGAGCAAAAGGTAATGTTTTCTTATAGTTATACACATATACACACCATATAACTTGTATGAATGTAATCCCATATTTTATCTTGACGCTTTCCTGATTGTTGAGATATATCGTATAAAATATATAATTTTTACTAATGTGGAGAAGGTAAGTTATTAGAAACTAGGCAAGAATAAGATAATTTACCAAGAGGAAGGTGGTGGCATAGTGGATAAGGTGGTGAGCGTGGGATCGGGCAGACGTCCACATGTAGGTTCGAATCCCACCACATACCGCTTTGAAACTATGTCATTTGTCGAGTGGTTTAAAGTTACCTACATGTCACCATGATACCCAGGTTCTAGGTGGTTACACTCAAGATGCACTTGAGTGGTGATAGGGGCCCTAATATGGGTACCACTATAAATAAAAATTGCCTGTGCCACTAATGAGCAGAAGCTGAACAGCACTTCCCATACACTCTTCAAGTGTATGGGAAGGTGCTATAGGCCGCAAGGATTTTTTTTTTTTTATCAGATTTCTACAAGAGGTTCACATTGAAAAGACATGTGAGCAACAGAAATCAAAGATACACCAGAACTCTATATAGCATGGGTCTATCATCTTGGTAGCTACATGACCAGCTTACCCATTGGTGTGCAAACAGCATACAAAGTTTTAAATGTTTTAAGTGCAAATACAAAACCAGGTCCCTCCAGCTCATGAAGTATGAAAGAATAATTGCATAAAAAGTTTCTCAAATATTCTATTATAAGTAACAAGGATTAATGTATATATTAATTAATCTTATCATATTGACTAGTTATAGCTGTGGCTATAGCTGACACATGCACAGCTTCACCCTACTCACTGTTCATTGATGTTGCTCTGTTTTCTTCACAATACATTCTTATGTGAGATATTATGTTATGTTGCTCTGTTTTCTTCACAATACATTCTTATGTGAGATATTATGTTGTTTCCACACTTTTTTTTTTTTTTTCCTCTCTCCAAAAGTTGAAGTGAAAAAAATCAAAACTTCCTCTTTACATTATAGTGTAAAGTAAATTCCCTTATATGTTTTTGGAGTAGCTTCCTGCCCAAATGTCCTCATGAATTTTGTTTGGATATTGCTTTCAAGCAATCTTAGTTGCCAAATACGTATGCATTACAGCAACATTTCCATTGCAATGTTACCACCAACACCACAAGACACACAACATCTGGCCAGATGAAGCATACACACACTAAGAATAACATCATTATCTCTTTCTGTCTTTCTTGTGTTTTTCTTAAGGTGTTCGCCATTTTTTACTTCAATAGGAATCACTATGTATGATAGCAGCTAACCAGCTATTTCAAAGACAGCTGTGTTTAATAAGGGTGACCTCCTTTGCTGTGGCATTCTATGTGTGTGTGTGTGTGTGTGTGTGTGTGTGTGTGTGTGTGTGTGTGTGTGTGTGTGTGTGTGTGTGAGAGAGAGAGAGAGAGAGAGAGAGAGAGAGAGAGAGAGAGAGAGAGAGAGAGAGAGAGAGAGAGAGAGAGAGAGAGAGAGAGAGAGAGAGAGAGAGAGAGAGAGAGAGAGAGAGAGAGAGAGAGAGAGAGAGATTTTTCCTAGTTTTAATGAAAATATTTAATATTTGCTATTTAGTAGCATGTACTATGTAGTACATATATTGAATATACTAAACTTTCAGTTACAATATACAAAACTTTAAAGTTGGTTCTGGGAGTGCCTTTCGAGTGGCATGGTGACACTGTGCTAGAATGTTTCACCTTGACTAAAATTGCACTGTTGTGTTTTACTGAGATTATAAATATCAATTCAATTAATTTTCGCCCAGTCTGATGACACTGGAATGGAATATTTTGCCTTACTTTAAACTGCACTTACGTTTTACCTTAAATTGAAATATGAGTATTTCTGAGCGTTTAGCCTGGGAGCCATTGGGTGATGATTCTGTTACTCTAGCATATGAATCATTTGCAATATTCTTAATAAAATTATGGGTTAAAGATGGCACAGCAGATGTTGAGAAGCAACATATGCCACTGTATTCAAATAAATGTCTTAGATTACTAATACAAATATACAGCTACCTTAGAACCAGAACTGTTATTCATAGTCTACCATTCAAAAGAATTAAAATCCTATAGATAACAAGTAAAACATGATAAAACTGGTAAACTCATGTACACACAGCACACTGTAGTGTGCCTGTTTATATACTGTACAAATACACACCAGCCATCCATCCACCCACCCACCCAACCACACACACACAAACACACACATAAGCACAGATATATGCACGTCTAGCATGCGAGTAAGCAAGATGTTGGGCAGTCATGTCCTCTCTCTCTCTCTCTCTCTCTCTCTCTCTCTCTCTCTCTCTCTCTCTCTCTCTCTCTCTCTCTGAGCTGAGGTGAAGGATATAGCAGGGCCCTGAGTCCATTACTTGTCTCATAAACATAGGGTAACAGTGATGACTCACTTTTACTACGCACCATGGACTCAATACGCCACACCTAACCCTCCGTTATCGTGCAAAATTGGTGCCTAAAAAACCGCGCAATAGCGGAAGTGAAGAAAATAGGAAATAGATAAATTGGTGCCTCAACCCAAAAAATTTCCTAAAAAAACAGCTCTGAACAACAAAATACCAGACTGAGGGGTGGTGGTGGTGGTGGTGGTGGTGAGCAGAGTAAACAGAACCATACCAAACCAAATTCAAATCATGTGACGTGAATACACAGCGATGATTGGCTGCTGGCTCCTCCTCCTCATGATCATCATCTTTCTCTCCCTCCCCCTCCACCTCCTCCCCCCCAATCTAAACATTTGTCGATGTATGGTTGGGATATGGGTACTACTACTACTACTACTACTACTACTACTACTACAGGTGCGCGATAATGACTTTCCAGATGCGCTAAAACTTAATTTTGCAGATTTTCATAAGTGTGCGATAACGCGTAAGCGCGATAACTTATTGCGTAAGTACGATAACGGAAGGGCATGATAATGGAGGGTTAGGTGTATATTGTACTAAATAATTTGGCATTATCATGTTTATTTTTATCGCAATAAAACATCCAGATTCTGATTAACAAAATAACTTGCAGAGTGAGATACACGACATAATAAATTCCTTTATAAGTATTTGTAGTATCAGCAGAAAATAAGCCGATACCAATACCGATACTCCTTAAATGGGCTAATACTACCGATACTAATACATCAGTACATCTCTAGTCATCATCACATAAACAAAATTGGACAAGTGATTAATGTAAGCAATATGTGCTGCCAGTATGTGGGGGGATGCATTGCTTCACTGAATGTATTTATCTATGGTACTTTTATTTACATAGTTGTAGATTTGTGTTGAGTGCTCCAGCAAATTTTGTAATAAGTACGGAGCCAATAGATAGTTTTATGAAAAGGTCAGATAAATTCATGAATAATGATAGTCAAATGTATATTTATATGAGTTGTCTTGTGTAAGTCAACCAGCTTCTTGTAGACTCCTTGCTTATGTTTTTATATTCAGTGGTCGGGTATATATGGTAAATATTCTTGGATGAGAAGGTTTTTTTTCCCCCAATAAAACAGTGCGTCTTCCTAGATGCAACGTCTTGTGAGGCGAAAAATATAGTATATAAGATTGTTATCAAACATTCAATTTATATGGGTTTGATGAAGTAGACCCCCTAGCCCACCTCATTAAATCTATAAAATGCTGTCACTTGGAAAGAAAGTACTTATAAAATGTGTTTAAAAAAAGTGGAAGTATCTGAGTTAGAAAAGATATGAAAGGCAAAAATAAATAAATATAAATAAATGAATATAAATCAGGAAATTATTTATTTATCTATCTTTCAATAAAATATACAACTCAATTACTTCCCCCTAATACCCCATCTCAGTCTTCTCTATCAAGTTCACTTCACCCATCTTAGCATGATCTAACACCACACCTCACTTAAGCACTTCCCATCTCTCATTTCTTGGATGTGGTGCAAAAAAGCAAAGATGAACCCAAGCTTTTCTACAAATTTATAAATGGTAAGAAGAATAAGGAAACAATAGAAAAAATAAAGGAGGGAAGGCATACCAAACAGCAAAAGAAGTGAGTGAAATAATGAATGAGAGCTTCAAAACTGTGTTCACTGAAGAAGAGGATTTTGCAGAACTAAATAGGTCATTGCATTGCCAAAGATTACAGGAAATCATAGTGCACAAAGAGGATATTAGAAGATTATTAGATCATTTGGATGTCAGAAAAGCAATGCAGCCAGAGGGTGTATTAGGCTGGGTGCTAAAAGAATGTAAAGAGCAGCTGTTAGCTCCAATTTGGGAAATAATTACAAGTTCATTAAAAGAAGGGAGAGTACCACTAGAATGGAAGAAAACCAACGTAATACCAGTATTTAAAGGAGGTGAGGCAACTGAACTATTAAATTACAGACCGGTGTCACTTACGAGTGTTGTGGGGAAGTTGTGTGAAATAGTTATCAAAGAAAAATAGGTGTTTATAAACATCTGGAAGAAGAACAAGTTATATTGAACATACAATTTGGGTTCAAGACAGGATGGCCATGTGTGTTGAACTTAAGTTTCTACTCAAGAGTAATAGAAGGACTGGAAAGCAGAGATGGATAGGTGGACACAGTATACCTGGATATAAAAAAAGCTTTTGATAAGTCCCTCATGGCAGACTACTTTGAAAACTAGAGAGCATAGGAGGACTGGGAGTAACTTTATTAGAATGGAACAGCCTCCTAGAATGCATTGTGTATACTGATCCACTCAATTAGCATCATACCAGTCATGAAACTTAGAATTGATTTAACACCCATTCACTGAAGAAGCCATGTTGCCACTCTTGAAAGATTCATACTCACATCTATCCAGATCTGCAATTACTCTTTCGTAATCAATGACTTTAGTTCTTACATGACTGTTCCTTGGGATATAATGTGAAACCATGATTAAGAGACAGCTCATCTGCCTCTTTCTTAAGGAGATTTTTAGGATTCTCTGAATATCTCCTTGACAAGAAAAAAAAAAATCTGGCAACCTCGAGACCTAAGATCTCCCGTATTTTCAGAAATTCTGGATTTTCACATACAGTGGAGACTCAATATTCGAACTTAATTTGTTCCAAATAGTTGTTTGAGTATTAAAATTTTTCCAATCTTAGCAAAACCTCAATTTTATAAAAAATTTCAATGTATTTTTTTTACAATTTTTATTTGTACATACTGTAAGTGAAGGCTGGTGATGGAGAACTTAGAAGGGTGGGGAGGAGGAGGGAGGTCGCTGCAGGATGAAAATGTATGTTGTAACTTTACTCCTGGTGAGATTCCTGTAAATCCACTAATGGAGTGCTGTGGGTCACTAACACTTGCACTCTCATCAGATTCCTTATTTTCATCACTACTAAGCCTCTTTGGTGTCATCATAAGTTTCTAAATTAAAAACTACTGATAGGACGCAGAAGAATGTTGTTTTTCTCATGACTGTGGCAGGACTAGGGATGCGCACCAGCATCTGGTATATCAGTACAGTAAAACCTCACTTAACGAACGTTTCTAAGGGCGAACAATTCAGGAGACGACCAAAAAATTTGTCAATATATCGACCCAGGGGACGAACGACATTTCGGGGGATGAACGCGGTTAAACAGCTCACCGGAGCCGTTTGTGTGATAGCCAACCCGGCTTCAACCATCAGGTACTTTTTCGAGAATTAAATCAAACTTTTGTATTCTATATATATATATAGTATATATATATATATATATATATATATATATATATATATATATATATATATATATATATATATATATATATATATATATATATATATATATATATATATATATATATATATATATATATATATATATATATATATATATACACACACACACAGGCAACCCCATTTAACGAAGGGGTTACATCCCTAAAAAACACTTCATTAAGCGAAACTTCGTTAAGCGAACCGTTTATAACAAGTTTAACCCCTGACTTGAACTTCCATTGAGAGTAGGCAAAGCGAGAGTGCATCATAGTACGGTGAAAGGTTTAATGAAAATAAAAATTATGAAGTTTAACATTTAGGCAGTTAAATTTAATTTAAGTCATTATAATGTACACTAATGTATGTATGTACGTAGCTTTATAATGTTGATGACCTTAAATTTACGAAGGGAGGGAGAGTGAAACGGGAAAGACACTAACCGGCAACCTGTGGAAAGTAAACAAAGGGCGCATCATTGTACCGCATACAAAACTTATGTACCACATTTCCACAAGGCTTTCCATTTTATCCATTGTAGAGTCACAAGTTCAGGTGGTTCTTTTAGCTTGCAAGGAAGATACAGTCTCACCAGCCTTCTTAATAGTCTGCTGACTTGAAAATAGTAGAGACAGTAAATGGAGTCAAGATGGTGGCCAGCAATGCTATAGTTCTCTCGCCTCTCTCGTGTCTGTGAATAATATCCAGCTTCACTTAGAGAGTAAGAGACTTCCTGGTCTTCTTAGGAATGCTAGGCCACATTGCAAGGAGTTTTGGTGGTAAGTTGAGCAAATGAAGACGAGCTGCTACTGACGCTGTTATGGGAGTGAGTGGTGTGTGTTGTCCACGAGAGGCTTGATCTTGATCTTGAACTTGATTCTACAGATGTCCCAGGATTTCTCCTGAGGCAGGCCTTAGTATTTGCGGCTGCTAGTGTATTCAAAAGCTTGTCGGCTTGCGTGATACAGCGGGGCTTTCAAACTTGGAAAAAATTACCTGGATAAAACTTCGTTAAAGCGAGTTTGGTATTCATTAAATGAGCAGATGGTAGTAAAATTAAACCTTTGTTGTAGCGAAATTTCGCTGTGTGAACCTTCATTAAATAGGGGTTGCCTGTATATAATATATATATATATATATATATATATATATATATATATATATATATATATATATATATATATATATATATCACTTACACTAAGATCAAAATCAGGTTATGAGTTCTTATTCCAGTTCTTATCTTTTTCCTTCTGTCATTGACTTCTTTACAAGTACTTGGTTGTAAGAAAAGAACTTCAGCAGTTTTTCTTTTAAAAAACATAGATTGTTGAAGTGTTTTTTAAGTTATAGACTGTTGAAGAGCATTTTCACTTTCTCTGCAATCAACAAGGCATGATATTTGGATTTTCTTCTCTTCTTTTCTTTGCTGAATCCTTAAAGGGGCTATACAGTAGCACGCCAATGTTGTAAATAAAAAGGGGCACCGACAGTCATGTCAGAAAATTGATGTTTCCAGAATATCGACAGCCAGATTCCTGATCGTCAGTTGTATTGCTATCCTTTGGTACTGCATGACCACAATTTTTTATCAGATATTCCTCGTGGTTGCACATATGATCCAGAATGGGAAGCTGCAAAGTAAATATTCTCAATACATTTAATAAATAATAACAAAGTTAATGAGGTTTAAGTAAAATAATCATAATCAAGCTACATCACAGTATGTTGTGGAGTAAAGAAACAGCAATACAGTTAGGATGCTGGTCTATAACAAGCACATGCATATCTTCTCTTCAATATTTTTTTTTTTTTTTCTTTTTTATTTATTTTTTTTTCTTTATTTTCTTTCTTTATTTTTTTTTCCCTCAAATTAAGTGCTGGGAGTACAACCATCCCACTATTTTACAGCATGACTTATAGCCAGATGGATAAAATAATAGGGTGCTGAAAGGGGCTATGGTTTGACAACGTTATATATCACAGGTGTGAGTTTAGATTTGCTAGACCCGAATTGGAATATTAGAACACTTCTTCCTTAACCAAGTTTATTTGTATCAGTAAGAGCTCATTCAAATCAATGAAAGATTAAATTAAGTTATAAAAATATAATATTAATACAGGGCATTATGAATTTTTCATATAAATTCAAGCTCTCATAATATGTAGTATGCACAATACTGAATATGATTTTTGTAATTTCTTATCTATACAAATATGCTACCGATAATAAATCTTTGTATGCAAGGAGATGAAAATAATATGTAAGGATAAGAAGAATTAAAGTTTTTTCATTTGACTTGATACATTTAATCCTAATTTAATCATTGATTATTTCCATGCACAACATTATTTAGGAATAAATTAACATGCATGTTCACAAGCCAAGAACCAGGAAAACTTAGCTACTAGTTTTGGTTCATCAAAAGTAGTAACTTATTGTATTGTAGTATATTTTCAAAAAATTATGTTGTATCCCATTTTTAATGTTTAACATCTACCATTAATTCCATAATGTATATGTAATAGCTGTATCACTATGTTTTTAATCGTAGTGTGTTCTTCATTCACTCAAAGCAGTGGATATTGTGTCCTTGTTACTGAATATTTACAGTACATTCATTATAAGAATCCTATGCATAAAATATGGCAATATTAATAACATAACTCATCCAGTTTCCTGTGTCAGAGAAGTATAGAGAAGAACATCAACTTTCAGCACTTGCCGAAATGGAATAAGTATTTTGTCACAACGAGATTGTCATTGCTGCTGTGAGATATGTTTGATATTCTTGGTTGTTGATTGGCTTCGACTAAGAATCAAACATATTATCATAGCACAATGTTACCACAACACTGGAAGACTATCACATTGTACATATGAAGACATTTATGAAGACAATTGGAGAAGATTTAAAACCAGAAGTATTTACTACATATAATTGTGAATATTGTCCTGATATTGTAATGCATTATAATTACTATAAAATTGATTTCTTTCAAAGTGGTAGTTTGAAACATTGAGGTTAGGACTTTTATGAATCATTGTTGGCATGCATTGAGTTTTATGAAGGTTTTGCATTTTTCTTAAATATATGTATACTGTATTTTAACATTTTAGTAATCAACACAATATACAACTGCCCTTATTTTATTTATTTTTATTTTTTTATCACCTTGTTGTGTTCCATCGTCATTGAAAGTCAGGAGTGATGTCAAGACTGACAAATTGGATTGTAAGAATTTCTGTGGCTTTATGAAATCTAGTTTTTTAAATATAAGCTGCAGGTCTTCAGTTTTGTTTCAATAATTATTAGATTGAGGTTGTTGATTGATGATACAAGTTATGATACAATTGTATATAATCCATATTAATTTAATGCAGCACTCAATTGTTTAGGCAAAGGAATATTGTGTGAGCAGTGCAATTCTAAAATCCACAGATAATGTGAAATAGGTATGAAAACCTCTATGCTTGCTGATAAGTGTGAAATATTAAATAGGAGTATCCACTATCCTTGATGATCATTTGTATCTTCAGTCTTTTTTAGCTTTCAGCATGTAAAAGTCCTGTGTCATTATACCACAATTATTTAATGTATTAATGTAGTAATCATGATTATTCTACTTTATTTTCAGATTTTAGAATATCATGAATGTGATTGGACAATGTATGTCACAAATGAAATCCCTGGCACAATAACATTCTGTGTGTGTTTGTTTGCTGGATAGTGCAAATTCATTCCATAAATTGTAATCATACAAACTCTATTTTGGCAGTACAGTAAACCCCACAGGAGTTGGACTAATTGGAGGGAAGGCCAATCCAAGTTGCCTGAGTTTATCTCTCTCTCTCTCTCTCTCTCTCTCTCTCTCTCTCTCTCTCTCTCTCTCTCTCTCTCTCTCTCTCTCTCTCTCTCTCTCTCTCCCCACATTTTGCGAGCCTGCTACCACTAACAGTTGATATGATCTGTGTAATGTATTACATAAATAGGTACTACATACATTGTGCACACACACACACACACACACACACACACACACACACACACACACACACACACACACTATAGTAAAAAGCTGAGAAAAGGAAGATGTCGTAGAGATGTTAAAAAATATAGTTTCCTGCAAAGATGTATTGAGACGTGGAACAGTTTAAATGAAGAAGTAGTGTCTGCAACAAGTGTGCATACTTTTAAAGTAAGATTGGATAAGTGTAGATATGGAGATGGGGCCACACGAGCATAAAGCCCAGGCCCTGTAAAACTACAACTAGGTAAAATACACACACATAGATTGGAACAGCAGAAAGTGTGCATAAATTTAAGGAAAACTTAGATAAATGTAGATATGAAGACAGGTCACTATGAACCCTGATCAAAACCTATGACATACGACTACATAAAGACACACACACACACACACACTGAACATATATATCTTATGTGAACAGAAACTGGAGTAGACATTACCTTTTGGTTACTGTCAGCTGTGTAAACAATGATCTTGGCATTAGTAGTGGCATGGCACATGAGCTGTTTCATATCTCTAATGACTTAAACAACTCCTCAAATTACACGGATGATGTAAAGACCTATCGCAGGTATTTTAACCAGTATATAAAATAGCTTATTATCCAACAAAAGAGCAAAAAATGCCTATCAGTGTTATTGGAATAGAATGTTAGGATATACATACAGGTAACTCGATTTACGCGATAGATACATTCCAAAAAGCATCGCGTATATCAAAATTCGCGTAAAACAAACTTGTAATTCCCATAAGAAACAATAGATAACAGGGGGGATGTGGGATGTGGTCCAAAAAAAATTTGTACAAAATACTGTATTTATTTGCCAAAATTAACATGTTTTTATTATTTACCATTCTAAATACTAGAAGTCTATTTAAAGTAAAAGAAAAAGCAAGAAATAATAAGAGAAAGCAAAAATTAGAGAAAACAACAAAACAAAGAATACGTAAACACAACATTCACTGCGTCACTGCCTTCACCACTCACACCCACCACAGTCAGTCACCATCTTCCTCTGAGCTTTTCCACTTTATCTAAAATCCACTTATCAAAAATAACCCCACAGTATAAGGAGGGTATAGAAAAACCTACTTTTTTCATATGGTAAGCCCAGTTGTTTTGAAACTATAATATTTTGTTTGAGGGGGTTAAAAATAGGCTATTCTGTCCATTTCATCAAGTTTTGGTGAATGGTTGCGGAGCAAAAACAGTGTTTTCATTTTTTTTTTTTTTTTTTCACAGACTTTGTTTCAGTTAATTACTGTGAAAAAAACACCATAGAAACTTTGTACATATACGCAACTATTCAGGGCGCAGTTTTTCAAATTTTTGTTTTGTCTTTGAAAAAAAAATCCAATGTTTCTGAAAAAAGTCGTCTTTGTGTCTGTATCTCGTTTTCGACATTATCAAAAATCTGGGTGATACCAAACAAAAGGGGATCAGAGTTTACATTGATTTAGAGAAAAATTTGAAGTGTAAAAAACCTACTTTTGAGATATCTGCTCAAAGATTTTTTTTCAATTTGGTCATTGTTTTCATATTTGTATTAATCTCATTGACATGACATTTTTACACATGATTGTGTATACAATGGTGACTTCCTGGAGCATGATAGGATGATAATGCATCAGATTCCCACTTCTCTAGAAAATATTGTTCACTCATAAGTCAGGGCATCATGAGGCGCCATCAGCAGTATCACGTCAATCTGCTACATTACAAGTGGTCTAGACATCTCCTGAGTTATGATTGGTGTGACAGAGGTGACAGAGAGACACTGTGAAGGTATTATCACCAGTCTGGGTTCAACTTCTAACCTCTGTGTCAAGATATAGTTTTGATTGTATAATGATAATAGATAGGCTGGTTGTGATGGTAAACTAGTCATGAAACGAATGTTTAAGACATCAAACAGCATGTGTGAGGCAGCCACAGTGTGCGGTGGGAGGAGCGGGCAAGGTCGTGGCTGCCTCACCCATGAAGCGATGATATTCATATGAATTATGCATATTATCACATTTATCAGTGACAGCTGTGCTTATTTATCATTGTCTTGGTTGCTTTACTACATCTTCTTGATGTTTCTGTCTCTAAATCTCATTAATTTATGCCTGTAAGGACGATACTTCTGAAAATTATAGAGCAACAAACGTGACATCCTTCCTCCTCCATGTCCACCCAAACACTGGGTCTGTGATCTCACTGCTAGCTACCTCCACCCTCCTGCTGATGGCTAGGATGCCAAAGGGTGAAATATATTAAGAAAAAAATATTCATGTAAAATCTTATACATTGAAATCTTTTTCCGTGTGACTCAGGCGATGACACAAGAGTGCGGGACATTTAAAAATGGCTTCCTGGGAGAAATGACTTTTGATCTTTGCAAATGAACATCACAGAATGATAATTTAGGGTGTTATGGACCAAATGAACTAATAATCACAAAAAGTGTGTATTTTCACTAAACCAAACCACCTATGCTCTCCTAAAAGTAAACACTAGTAAAAAATAAACATAGGACACCAATGTCTTCATCCCTCATAAGCACTCGCCATCGCTGTCCACTCTCCGGCATGCAGTTTGAAATTGCGTCTGGCGCTCAGTTTGAAAATGCGGTTGGGCCAAATCGCGTATAAGCAAACCGACGCGCAAATTTAATTAGTTATAGTATTTTTTTGGTCGCGTATTAACAAAAACGTGTAAATTAAACACGCATAAATCAAAGAGTTACCTGTATAAAGAAAAAATAAATATACAGACCATTCGAGGGTAAGAGGGTGTTCATTATTGCGAATTGTCCATTATTGAGAAGAGCGGTTTGTCTGACCCTTTAACCACCTCTCCACCCTTTTTCAGTAATTTATTCTGTTTTAATGCAGAAAAAATATTTTGAACATTTAAGCCACCTTATTCAATGCTCAATGCTGAAATAAAGAGTTAATTATTATTTAACAAGTATACAGTTGTTATAAAATTTCTTACCAAGAATAGATAAATTAAAGATGTAGCTTCCCCTCCTAACTTCTCTCACCTCCTTATCCTCTGTCGCTGTCTGTCTTTCTCTCCCTCTGTTTCAATATAAACTGGTGAAATTATTTCCAAAATGCTCTTATCTCTTCCTCATCACAGTTGAGGTAAAAATTAAAAGCATATTCTTTATAGAAAAGTCTTCCCTATCCTAAAGGTGGCACTTGGGCCAGGTACTGCAACTAAGTGCCAAGTGCCAATACCTCTAAATGCACCTTACATATGGACCGTTGTCCTGCTGCAAGCTCACTTTATGGCCACCCTTACAGCTAATCTAAGGCAGTAATCTGCAACAATGAGAGAGAGAAAGAGAGCAGGTAGGTATTGTTGACATTGTGTTTACCTTGCACTGCTATGGACTAATGTCCTGCTGCAAGCTCACAACGTGGCCACTCTCATAACCAATCTAAGGCAGTAATCTGCAACACAGAGACAGAGAGAGAGAGAGAGAGAGAGAGATGGGGATGAAGGTGGGTGTGTTGTTACTTTCAACACTTATGACAATTTGCTAATTATGTCATCTAGAAGAAAACCTATTTCACTTTATACTAAATTATCCTGAGTTAAAAGAAGAAAGAAATGAAATTAAAGATTTCCAATGACCAGTAAATGAAGACAACAATTATGTGATTGGGGGAGTTTGCTTTTGTCGTCTGCACTTTGTCAACCCAGGCTTGCTCTCTCTCTCTCTCTCTCTCTCTCTCTCTCTCTCTCTCTCTCTCTCTCTCTCTCTCTCTCTCTCTTTTTTTTTTTTTTTTTTATTTAAACATAATTTATACAGAAGAACATGTACCCAAAGGCGCACTGTCGTGTGCTACCTATTCTAAGGGTACTACAATCTATTTCTCTACAATATTTACAAGACTTAAAAATAGAAAATATACAAGATGGTCAGCATGTAAATGGAGCACTGTTCTTTTCACTTCACTAGCACTATTCACGCACTGCACTACACTGAGTGTCACGTCACAAAGAGTGTCAGAGGAGTTGGCAGTGTCTGTCTCCACTTATGTGCCATCAGTTTGACACTGTGTGTGTTCATCTCCTGGACGTGAGGCACCGCGGCCGTGAACAAGTTCCACATCCTGGAGACGCGTCCTGCGAAGGTGCGTTGATGCTGACACCCGTGGGATCGCGGCACCTCTACGGCGTCACCACCATTGAGCACCGTTCTCGTGCTCCGTGCGGTGACTCTCAGAGGATGACGCAGCCCTGCCAGATGTGGCACTCTTTGCACCTGTGCCTTATGGAACACTACGATTGCCGCCACATCTCTGCGGTGTTCCAGTGAATCAAGGGGACGCTCAGGCTCTGGGTGAGGTGGTATTGCAGCATCTACTAGCCGTATGGCGCGGCGTTGGATGCTGTCCAGTCTCCTTCTGTGTGTGGCGGCACAGGACATCCAGGAGAGAGCTGCGTACTCAAGGTGGGGCCGCACCTGTGCCTTGTACAGCAGCAGTCTCCCTTCCTGTCGAGGAAACTGGCGATCCTTCTGAGAGCGGAGATCCTGTGAGAGGCTTTCTTGGCAATGGATTTGACATGGCTGTCAAACCTCAGCCCTCGATCCACCTCCACTCCAAGTATCTTGACGTCATCTTGGAGTGGGAGAGCAGCAGCGCCAAAAGACAACTTTCCTGCCATTGCTGCCATGGCGGCTGGGGACCGAGAGACAACCATTGCCTGTGTCTTCTCCGGCGCGAATGTCACTTGCCAGCGAGCACCCCACTCCTCTATCACTCGTAGCTGCTGATTGATGGCCTCAGCAGCCCGCCCACTGTCCTGGCGTGGATAGGTATAGGAGAGGGTGCAGTCATCAGCATAGGCCTTGACTCCTGGCAGTAGCTGGAGAAGATCATCCACGTAGATATTCCACAGGAGTGGGCCAAGAATTGAACCCTGTGGCACTGATGCCTCCACAGGCAGGGACTCAGATGTTTGCCCGTTGACAACCACCTTGAGGCTTCTGTCCTGCAGGTAATTTCCCAGGAGTCGTAGCAAGCCACCCTGGATGCCTTTAGCACGAAGCTTTTCCAGTAATCCGTTGTGCCATACTTTATCAAAAGCTCCAGCTATGTCCAAAGCAACCACTATAGTGTCCTTGCCGTCGTCGAGGGCGTCCTGCCACTGCCTGGTGAGAAGCATCATTAGGTCGGAGGTTGACCTTCCAGGTCTGAACCCAAACTGTTGGTCTGAGAGGAGGGCATTGTCCTTGAGATGGCTACACACCACCTCTGCCACGACCCTCTCAAACACTTTACCCACCACTGACAACAGGGATATGGGTCTGTAGTTTTTTGGGTCCGTCCTGGAGCTTTTTGTGTACGGAACTACTCGAGCCTCCTTCCACACTGAAGGCCAGACGTTTTCCCGTACACAAGTTGTGAAGACTTGGGTGAGAGGGGCAGCCAGTTCCTGGGAGCATCGCTTCAGCAGGTGCGGGCTGATGTCATCAGGGCCGGTAGCTTTCTGTGTGTCCAGCCCCGCAATAATCGCTTCACCTGCTGATGCGTCACCTCCACCATGGTGACAGTCTTCTCACATTGCTGGACCAGCTGAGGCGGTGGCTGCTGTGGATTCCCCACCTTCATTTTTCCAGCAAACAAGGAAGCCAGCAACTGTGCCCTCTCCTTACTGCTGGTGGCGACAGTACCGTCCTGCTTGCTGAGGGAGGGATGGATTCTTGGTGGCCAGTTCCTGTTTGTCCTTAACAAGGGACCACCAAGTTTTGTTTCCTACGCCAGTGCCACACAGTTTCCGGCGCAGGCTTTCCTCCCACTTTTTTAAGGCCCACTTGCTGGTTACCACCATCCTCCTGCATGCAGCCCTATGCAAGTCCTTGTTGCGCCGAGTCGGGTTCCTCTTGTAGCGGAGCCAGGCAGCATACTTTGCCTCAGCAGCAACACGGCAACGGTAGCCAAACCATGGCTGATCCGTCGGTCTGGTGGTGTATTCCCTGTGTGGGACGTGGCGTCTCTGGAGGGCGAGAAGGTGAGAGGTGAGTGCAAGTGCTTCACTCTCTGCTCCTCCCTGTAGCAGAGTGGCCCATGGGGTGTGGGTCAGGTCGCGGCGCAGGGAAGCCCAGTCTGCTTTGTTCCACAGCCAGATGGTGCGGGTGGTGGCCTCGTCCCGAGCCACGCCCACTTCCAGCTGTGTCAGTACAGCGTGATGATCAGAGCTGCCCACGAGCCCCAGCTGATGACACTGAAGCTTGTCCTCCTGGTAGTCTGAGATGACAGGGTCTAATGTCCCTCCTCGTTCATGTGTGGGAAGGTGACATGATCTGTCAGACCCTGCACCTCCAGGAGATTCTCGTAGGCGTCTCTTTCCAGGTGGTGATTGAGATCCCCCACAATCAGCACGTGGCTGCAGCTGTGTGCCATCATCAGGTTGTCTAAAGTCTCAGTCAGGTACAGGAGTGAGTCAGGCCCTTGTCGCGGGGGGCGATACAGGGCACACAGTAAGAGGGCTGAGCGGTCTGCCAGCGTTACTCGGAAGTACATCATCTCCATCAGTGGAGGCGTGTCTATGTCGAGTAGCTGGGCCTGCATTCCTTCCTTGAAGCAGACAGCCACTCCACCTCCTGTTCGCTCCTGTCGGTCCCTCCTCACCCAGTGGGTGAAGCCCTGCATCCTGCCATACGTGGGCTCCACCTCACTGTTCAGCCATGTCTCTGTCACCACAACAACGTCTGCATTGTGTCGTTGCACACAGTTGTGGTATAAGTCTGCAAGGTTAGTCCGGAGACCACGGACGTTGCTAGAGACGACCTTTAGTTGGCGGCGGGGCAAGCTGGCTGTACCATGGTGAGGGATGGTAGTGAGCGAGGCCTGCTAGTCCGAGGTGGTGGTTAGGGTCCGCGGCCGACTGCTGGTACTGGTGAAGAGGAGTGGTCCACTGCCGCCCCTGGCTCTGATTCCAGATACCAGGCTGAGGAAGGAGTGGGCGAGGTTGTGGTAAGGACTGAAATGAAGTGAGGTGGTGGGCGGGCTGAGGCGCTGCAGGTGGGAAGGGTGTGGCTGTGTGTCTTTCCACCGTAAGGAGCCGCTGTATGAGACGCTCCTGACGTAAATCGTCAGTTCTGGCGTGGCAAGTAGCAGAAGTGTGTCCTTTCCGTGAGCAGTACTCACACACTTTTGCCTTGGCTCGCTTTTGTGTCTGCTTGGTGGCCTGGTGAGTCCTCAGTCCTTCGCTGGACACCTTCCTCGCGTCCTGCTGCACTTCCCTCTTAGTTTTCTTTTTTCTCCAATCTCCTGATGTGGTCTGAGGAGAGGTTCGTGGGCGAACAGAGGCACCGCGATCTACTCCGTTCGCTGTATTTATGGAGGAAGAGTCCCTGCTGCTCTGTGTGGCGGTAGACGTGGTAGTGAGTACCGAGCAGTCACTCTGTGTGGCAGAAGGAGTGACAGTAGACGCTGGGGAGGTGTCACAGTCGCTCTGTGTGGCGATGGAAGCAGTGGAGGTAGGCGGAGCGGTCGTTGTTTCCCGGGCAGGCGAAGGGAAGGTGGAAGTTGAGATAACAGCTGAGTGGCGGAGCTGTTGCGGTTTATCCGAGCTCCACCACGTCCTCCACCTCTCAGAGTCCTGACAAACCACCTCCCAGCTTCTCTCTCTCTCTCTCTCTCTCTCTCTCTCTCTCTCTCTCTCTCTCTCTCTCTCTCTCTCTCTCTCTCTCTCTCTCTCTCTCTCTCTGTGGAAGTGTCATTATCCTCGCTTGGCCAACAACATAAAAAAAAAAAAGATGCCTAACTAGCAATTCATACCGACAGGTCACGGGTCCAACTAACCTGGGACCCCAATTCACTACAACTATCACTTGGCAATTCTCACAGACAAACAGTTGCAGTTCTCCACCTTATTACAAGTTTCATAAATTGTAGACCCTAAAATGGGTTATGATGGTATCTAGCATGCAGAAGTAGTTAAACACAGGTCTTTTTGGGCTTGTTTATTGTATCTTATGTGTATTCATCTGCCCAGCCAAGTGGGAACTATGGATTCATAAGAGAAAAAATGTCATTACGGTCCACAAAAAATCTGGTTAGTATCTGACCAGTCGGATATCGAGTGAAATCTATTACTGCGAGGTCCGTTACCGCAAAGCACCACTGTATAAATAAATTCATATAAATATCCAATTTATTCAATGGCTATGACTTAATTAACCATGGTTTACTATATCTGGCTTATTTGGGTCAGATTTAACTGGGGTTTACTGTATTTAAGTATTAATGTTTAGCATATTCATCCTCAAGAATATTCAAGTAAGTTCAGCTACACCTAGCAAAGCATGAATTAGCCACTTTACTGCCGGGTACTTTGCTTTTGTGGTCTCTGCATTGGTATGAATTTTTTTTTGTTGCACATTCATCTCATAGTATATTTCTTTGTGTCCTCACCACAACAATCTTTGATACTGGATGAATTACAGTGAAGGAACCTCAGAGATCTGATATTAAACAACTGATGCATCCTTTGCAATGGTGTGGTAAGCAAATGTAAAATAGAAAGGAGAAAGAATATTTGAATTATCACAGATTTTGGTTCATTACTTTTGTCCTGGTGCAAGAATGACACCTAGACATATTGCAATACCTACCTCACTTTTAAAAAGTTCTACTTAAACACCATGAGGCAGATATCATTCATGTATAATACTATTTTTACACAAACTTTCTTACAAGATTTGTTTTGTCTATTGGTGCTGAAAGTGATGAAACTACATTTATCAGATATCAGATGCAATGGATAAAATCTGCTAGTCTGGATGCATAATCCATTAGCTAGAATGTCCAATACGAAGTTTTAAAATCCTGGGTTTTTCCAGTTGAGTCCAGTACTTCACCATTAGTCTGCTAAGTTACCGTGGCGTGCGTGCTATTATAGTAGCAGTTGCTTGGAAGTCTCAGTTGAGTAGTGAGGAAGTGGTGACAGAACTAAAAATGTCAGAAGTGAAACACACTCTTGATATGCTCTTCACTTACTTTGATGGCATCGATAACCATGAATTCTGGATTATTATGATTCACATGCTTTAAGAGAACTATACTCACCACATCAAGAAATGGCCAGTAGGGCATGGCAAGGGGATTTCCACAGTGTTGCCATTATCACTGTCTGTTTCTTTCTCCAACCCTGCTCAACCTACGTAACCTCTGCCTCTGTCTTTTTCTTTCTATGTTTTTCTATGTAAATTGGTGTATTCCCCAAGTTATTTCTGGAATGATTTTTAACTTTTGTTCCACACCACCTCAGAGGTAAAAATCAAAGGATGTTTTTTGTATTAAGGTTTCGTTTCTCCCAGTCGTAAACGTGGCATGTGAGTGGCATATGGCGACATTGCCGCTTCCTTCACCACACTGTCAATGGAGGAATTCTTGGCGTCGCAGACATACGTTCTCACTATAGATCATTCTTCTGCTTCAAGCTCGCTATATGGCCACCTTCATAACCAAGCTAAGGCAGTTATTTACAACATCAATAGGTACTTTTTGGAAGAAAAGGCAAACAGAGCACTTACACTGCCAGTGATCTATAGAGATGTGGCAACACTGGGGAAGTCCCCAATGGTTGCCACGCCCTATTGGCCATTTCTTACTGCAGCGAGTATAGTAATTCATTTACAATAAAATAGAGGCAAACAGTTGAAGTTGGATACATTATTCAATAATAAAACCACTCAATAATCACAACTAGACTCATGATCTGGATTCTAGATGCTACAGGTGGTTCAGCATTATTCCTGAGCAAGGCCTTTGTATCAGCAATTCCTTTAGGCTAATCACCATCACTATCACCACAACCTTGTAACAGTCTCAGCACTGCTCTAGATGAACAACAGTGCTTTAGTGAAGAATACCAGTTCCTTTTATGGATCTTAGAGGTGTTTTTCTTTGTATTTCCATTATTTTAACCCTCCCACACTAAAATCTTACACTAAAACACACTTCACATCAATGAATTAGTATATTAATGAGAAGTTTCACTATACTTTATTGTTGTAGTGGAGCAGTAATGTGTGAAGAGGGGAAACTCGTGCCATTAACTGAGCCGATCATGACGTCAGAGACCATGCTTGCTCGAGATTGGTTACTCTATCTCCATCAATACTGCACCGAAATCTCGTCTGCCAGGAGTCTGCCAAACAAAGATTTGGCATTTTCAATCTACAAACATGTAGACAATACAATACAACAATGCTCTTCAACCTACTCACCATTCATGTTTCTCTTGTTCTAGATTTGACTTCTTTTACAATAAGCTATGAATATATCCTTACATTTTATATATATATATATATATATATATATATATATATATATATATATATATATATATATATATATATATATATATATATATATCAACCATTTTTTACTTATTCAAATATTATTTTATTCTGAGGTATCTGAATTGTAATTGACTCTTAATAAATTCCAGGAGGTTGATGAATCAATGAACTTTGAAGAAATCATCTTAGAAGCTTGCAAATCTATTGCTGCTGCTACTGGAGCCTTAGTGAAAGCAGCATCCACAGCACAAAGGGAGCTGGTTGACTCAGGCCGTGTGAGAAGACGTCCCACTGCAACCTCTGACGATGGCCAGTGGTCTGAGGGCCTTATCTCTGCTGCCCGTCTTGTAGCAGCAGCAACACATTCACTTTGTGAAGCAGCCAATGCACTGGTTCAAGGGCAAGCCAGTGAGGAAAAACTTATTTCTGCTGCAAAACAGGTGGCAGGATCCACTGCTCAGTTGCTTGTTGCTTGTAAAGTAAAAGCTGATCCTGATTCAAGTGCAACCAAGCGCCTACAATCAGCAGGTAATGCTGTCAAGCGTGCCACTGACAATTTGGTGCGGGCCGCTCAGCAGGCCATTGATCAAGAAGATGAACTTACTGTAGTTGTAGCAAGCCGAAAAGTTCCTAATCTCTCGCAAATTATTGATGCACGGGAAGAATATTACAAGTTAATTAAAGAAACTGAAATTGCTCGAAACAAATTAAGAGCGCTTCAGATCAGCAAGTACAAGGATGGTCATGAATCAGGACTATCTGATACAGACAACTCTGGCTACGATTCCTCGTCAAAGTAAGTAAACTGAAGACTTTCAATAAATCCATAGTTCTAGTTACAGTGACCAATTTAATTTTGACATCATTGTTGCTATTTTCAAATTACAAATGTAAATAACAATTTCAGATATGATCCATCATATGAAACTGGAGGAGTGATCACTTCTACACGCAACATAAAGGTGAACTACGCAACGGAGCCATCTGCAATGAACTCTCGAACATTTGTCCCTAGCCCCATACAGAGCACCATCACCATCACACCGTCAAAGCCAAATCAGTCTAATGGTGCATCTTCAAGTTATACTTCAGTCACACACACAAAAGTTAATAATAGTGCTGAAGGATTTGATGATGGCCCCACTTTTAGAGAGGCCCTAAAAACATTCCAGGCCAGTGGGAATTCTAGTGTATCATCAGCCAATACTTCATTTTCTAAGGTAAACAGATCTTCTTTTAACGAATCACAACAGATAATCACAAGTTCAACACAGCAAATTCAACGCACTATGCACACAACCAGCTCTAACAAGAGTTACCATGTAGAAGAGAGTTGAAGTGAATAACTGACACCATGTATTTTAGAGTATAGATACTTTTTGTTCATGCCATTTTTTTAAAGAATATATTTTGAGGAAGCAAACACTACATACAGTATATAATATATATACATATATAATATATAGTAATATATAGTGCAGTAATCATGTTAATTATAAAAGCTTTGTTGCTTTCATCTAAGTGCTTTGTGTTAAAAGTAAGATAGCAAAGCTACTGAACAGTAGGTAGGAATCAAGGTGCCTTTAAGTGTCCATCCATTTCTATCAATATCATTAGTTTTCATACAAAGTTGTTAATCTTCACAAAGTCAGTTGGACACAGGGATGATGTTTTAATGTCACTAAATGAATATTAACTTTTATTATGCTATATTTTTCAGAAAGTTGAGAAATGGAATGTTTCACAATCTCACAAACCTAGATTGCCTTTAACTTTATTTAGATGTAGAGAACATTATGATTGCATTTGTTACCCACTTAACAAATGGTGCTGATTTATTTCATACTATAGTCATATTAAACATATCATATGTACAGTTGTATTCCATGCCATTGTAATGTAGCCTAGTACAAAAAAAAAAAAAAAAAAGAAAAGTTAGGAGTGAAATAAGTAAAGAGGGGGATTGTAACTATTGACCATTAAACTTAAGTATTGTACATACCAAATGCTACTTAAAGCATTATTAGCACTAGCTTAAAATTAGCATTTCAGATACACCCCTCTTTCTTAAATCACTCGATGTTGTTTTGCGAGCCCACTCCAGTAAATCCGTCGCAAATTAATTAGTGCCTAGGGACAAGAACCCCTTGTGTCTTATCTAATATATAACATTTTAAATGTGTTAAAAAAAATCTGTAAAATTTCAGTGTCAAATATATATGTTCCTTTTTAAAAATGAAAATTTACTACCACCAATAAAAAGTTTACAGTAATTTGCAATTTCAAGTTCAAGGCAGGCATAAATTTCCCAGATGATTTTTTTTATTTAAAAAATACTATAGGTAACCTCACCAACTCATGAATGGGCCACAAACAATACATTATAACAGGCATGCAATAGTCTTGAATAAATGTTTAGTAGTCATTTAACAAGGGCATACAAAATAGTCTCTCAACTTTTAAATTTTATCAAAGACATACAATAGACTGCATAAATGTCTACTTTTATACTTTCCTTGGCATAAATGTTTACTTGTAAACTTTTCTTGCCATAAATGTTTAGTTTTAAAACATCTTACTACACATTGTCTAACTTTTGTTCTATTCCCATTTGAGCTGCTCAATGAACTAGTATTGAGATAAATAGTACTGTTTTCTTTTCTATCCCATGAACAGCAGCATGATACAACATTTTATTTTTTTTCTTATTTTTTATTTCTCTCTCTCTCTCTCTCTCTCTCTCTCTCTCTCTCTCTCTCTCTCTCTCTCTCTCTCTCTCTCTCTCTCTCTCTCTCTCTCTCTCTTCGAAAAGAATACTTCTAACCTAAACCTGAGTTTTCTTCTACAATCATTAAGTACAAAGTTCTTGTAAGATGGTTTCAGAATGCCCAATGTTTCATTTCTAAATTGCAAAATAAATTACCACACTTAACCAGACCAATTAAATAACTCCAATTTTAAATTCTTAGCATCACTAAATCTCACCTAAGTTAATCTTGAATAAGTTGGATATCAGGTAAGTTGGACATTTCAGGATCATTATTCTATCTATTTCCTTAAGTATTCTATTCTTAGTGCACCATTAGACCTTTCTTGCCTTTAAGCCACTCAGCTTACATACTATCTAAAATACCCAATAGTTCTTATATTCTCTGTGTCATATAAGGAATTGTTTGAGCCGTTCAAGATGCAAAACAATCACATGTGTCATGGCACTGCCAGTGCCAAGATCTGTTTACTCAGCTGACTACTGACTGGCAAGCACATGGCAGTATCTCAATCAGTTTTCCTTTGCTCTGTAGCACTTATTGCTGTCTTAGTAAGTCTACCATGGCTTTTAAACATAAGGCTGTGTTTTCCACATCAGTTAGGAAGCTATACATGATGGTGGTGGCAAACAAAATGGCTGTTATACATGAGACCATGAGAGAGGTGTGACCTGTGCCAAGCTCACAATGCCGTACATGTATGTGCATGTATGTGCGCACACCATGTGTGTATGTGGATGCACATGCCATGTATGTAGTACCTATTTACTTAATGCATTATATAGACCATTCCAACTGTTAGTTATAATAAGCATGCAAATTAAGAGGATAAAATTAAAAGAATCCCTTGGATAACTCTTATTTTTGGATAACTCTGATTGACTTTCCCATAATTGGTATGCCTCATGCAGTGGTTATTGTACATCATAATATATGATTTCAAGGATATCTGATCAAAAATACAATTTACCTTAAGAGCTCCAGTTCATTTTCCTTCACAGCAGATCACTTATGACTTCACGCACTTTGATCAGCAATGCTTTCAGTATTGGAAACATTTCTGAAAATCTTATTTGATGTGGCTCTGCTCTTACATTTTTCATCTGGGCTCTTAAATTTGGATTTTTCAGTAGTATCTTTAGCAATCTTTAGTATGGAGCTGAATAAGACAACTGTTATACGTATTCCCTGACATACAATTCACCTTTATACAACATTTCACATTTACCATATTTATTTTTTACTACCCTGGATCTGCTACACTGTTATGTTTAATTTTTTCAATATCCTGAGTATGCACTCATTCATTCATTCATGTGGTGGCATAGTGGATAAGGTATAGCACCTGTAGGCTTACTTGAAGAATATATGTGGGAAGCGCAGTTCAGCTTCTGCCCACCGCCTCCCTAAGGTGGTGAGCGTGGGATTGGGCAGACATACACACGTAGATTTAAATCCCATCAAATACTTCTTTGAAGCTATGCTATTTGTCGAGTGGTTTAAAGTTACCTACATGTCACCACAATACCCAGGTTCAAGATGATTACGCCAAAGATGCACTTAGGTGGTGATATGGGCCTTAATATGGGTACCACTATAAATAAAATTGCCTGCGCCACTAATGGGTGGAAGCTGAACAGCGCTTCCCACATATACTCTTCAAGTATGCCTACAGGTGCTATAGGCCATAAAAAAAAAAAAAAAAAATCTACAGGCAAGTACAGTGAGCTCCAAGTTTTCTCATGTTTCGGTCTTCATTCATTCACTTTTACATTTTTCATTGGAACCAAACTATTTTTTTCAAGTGCAGAAAATTGTGCTTTATCATGAAAAAATCAGCTATTCTATTTGATTAAAATACAAGGTAAATCCTGGTGTGATAGCAAATTATTGGGTTAAGCCACAATTGAAACATCAACGGAAACTAATATTAACAATGTTAATTGTAACAATAATAACACCAATAATAATAATAATAATAATAATAATAATAATAGCTACTTGATAATTATTATCATACTTAGATAACAGGTGAATTATGGGAGGTGGGAGGATGGCTGGGAGCCTGGATGGCTCAGTAGCTAGTTGCTGCCATCTGGACCAATTTTTCTATGATGCACAACACATACTTTTAGAATGGTAGTAATATGAGGTATCTTTATCTTAAAGATCAGTAGATGAGACAAAATATTCAGTCAGCTGTGGCACGGGAGTAAGTGAAGGTGAGAAAGAGAGAGTGAGTGTGGTGGTAGTGAGCACCATACATACATACATACACACACACAAGCAAGCAAGAACTCATCAGAAAGGATAGAGTGATGATAGTCGGAGACTTTAATTGTAAAGAAATAGTGTGGGAAGACTACGAAGTGGTGAACGATGGTGAGTGGGCAGAGGAATTGTTAAAGGTAGCAACAAATAACTTGATGACACAGTGGGTGAGATCACCAACAAGGTGCAGGGGACAAGATGTTGCAGCAAGGTTGGATTTGGTATTTACCAGGGGCATCTCTCTAAAAGAGGAAATTGAACATAAATGTCCCTTGGGGAGAAACAATCATGATGTCCTAAGCTTTGAGCTGGATACGGAATTAAGCACGAATAAGATTGCGGAACGCAGGGAGGAAAAATTAAATTAAATTAGGGCAAATTATAACCATATAAGGGAGTTCTTTAATGAAATTGACTGGTCCGTGGTATACCAGGAAAGGGATATGCAATTGAAATACGATAAATTTATGGATTTGTATAACTCCGCTGTGAAAAAGTTTGTGCCATATTACAGAAAGAGGACTTTAAATAATAAACAGTGGTTTAATAGAAATTGTGAAGAAGCAAAAAAGAACAAAGAAAAGGCATGGAAGAAACTTAAGAAAAACAGTGATGTATTATCAAGAGAAGTTTACAAAACAGCAAGGAATAGATATGTTGAAGTAAGGAGAACAGCACAGAAGGAATATGAACAGAGGGTGGTGGAAAACTGTGATAGTGACCCAAAAATGTTTTACAAATTCATAAATGGAAAACTAAATATAAGGGAGGCAACAGTAAAGGTAAAAAACAGGGAAGAAGTATATGAGGATGCTGGAGATATATCTGAAATTTTGAACGACAACTTTAGCAGTGTTTACAAAGGAGGAGCATTTTATGGGAGGAAGACCTACGGAAATAAAGCAAATGCAGGACATCATCGTTACTAAGGAAGATGTAAGGAAAATTATAAGCAATTTGGATATTAATAAATCAATGGGGCCTGATGGCATATCTGGGAGGTTGCTAAAAGAATGTAAGGATCAATTGTTGAACCCCATATTTGATATTGTGGAAACCTCCATACGAACAGGATTAGTCCCGAAAGAGTGGAAAAGAGCTGACATTGTGCCTATATATAAGAATGGTAGTAGAATGGAACCGCTAAATTATAGACCAGTATCGTTGACTAGTATATTGTGCAAGGTATGTGAAGAAGTAATTAAAGCTAAGTGGAGTGAGTATCTAGAAAGTGAAAACATTCTGAGTGAAAGGCAGTTTGGTTTCAGAAAAGGAAGATCGTGTGTATCCAATTTATTATGTTTTTATTCAAGAGTGACTGACATACTACAACATAGAGAGGGATGGGTGGATGCTATCTACCTGGACTTGAGAAAGGCCTTTGATAAAGTACCACACAATAGACTGATGTGGAAACTAAAGATGACTGGAGGAGTAAATGATAAACTAGCAAAATGGATGGAAAATTACTTAATGGGAAGAGAAATGAGAACAGTGGTGAGAGGAAGGAAGTCCGAGTGAAAGAAGGTAACCAGTGGAGTTTCACAAGGGTCAGTGCTGGGTTCCATCATGTTTTTGATTTATGTTAATGATATGCCAGTAGGAATTGACAGTTATATGAACATGTTTGCAGACGATACTAAAATTATGAGGAGAGCAAAGAATGTGGAAGATTGTAACAAGTTACAGGAAGATCTTGATAAAATATATGAGTGGAGTAAAGAGTGGCAGATGGAATTTAATATAGACAAGACCCATGTTATGAAAATGGGAAGAAGTAGATACAGACCAAACTGGGAGTACAGACTGGGTGATGAGAAAATTAAAGAGACCAATGAGGAGAAAGACTTAGGAGTAACCGTGCAAAACACTTTGTCACCGGAGAAACACTTTAACAAGATTTTTGGGAAAACATACAACATGCTTCAAAATATTGGCCTTGCATTCCACTACCTAGATGAAGGAATGATGAAGAAGATATTATGTACCTTAATAAGACCCCAGCTAGAATATGCAGCATGTGTCTGGTCACCGCATATGAAGAAAAATGTGAAGAAGGTAGAAAGGGTGTATACAAAGGCTGGCAACAAGGATGGTACCAGGACTCAGGGAGTTAGACTATCAGGAAAGACTGAGGAAGCTGGGGCTGACCACATTAGAAGAGAGAAGAACAAGAGGAGATATGATAACTATGTATAAATTGGTGAACAAGATTGACATACTAGATAGAGAGTTGATAAAGGTGACCACAAGTAATCATCTCCGAGGACATGGAAAAAAGCTAATAAAGGACATCTGTCTAAATGACATGAGAAAATACAGTTTCCCGCATTGTAGCATTGATAAGTGGAATAAACTGAGCAGTCATGTCATTGACGCGGTGTGTGTCAATCAGTTGAAAGAGAGATATGACAGGAATGGACAAGGAGACAGGACACAGAGAGCTTAGCTCGGGCCCTGTAATACACAAATAGGTAAATACACACACACACACACACACACACACACACACACACACACACACACACACACACACACACGAGGAATTGAAAAAAAAGAAAAATCATAGTTACATATGTGCCACCTAAGATAAATACATGGGGAATTGAGGAACATAAAGACTACAGACCAGTGTCACTTACAAGTGTTTTGGGTAAGTTGTGTGAAATAGTTATCAAAGAAAAATGGGTTAAATTTTTAGAAGAGGAGCAAGTCATATCGAACAGACAATTTGGGTTCAGGAAAGGGAGGTCATGTGTATCAAACTTTTTAAGCTTTTACTTGAGTTATTGCAGGACTGGGAAACAGAGACGGATGGGTGGACACAGTATACCTGGATATAATAAAGGCTTTTGATAAAATCCCTCATGGAAGACTATTTTGGAAACTAGAGAACATAGGAGGACTGCGAGGAACTTTGCTAGAATGGACAAGAGATTATTTGAAGGATAGGGAGATGGAAACTGTGATCAGAGATACATATTCATCTTGGGATAAAATAACAAGCAGAGTGCCACAAGGGTCAGTGTTAGCCCCCATTATGTTTCAGATTTATGTAAACGACATTCACATTGGGATGAACAGTTATATTAATTTATTTGCTAATGATGCAAAGCTGCTAAGAGTTATCAAAACTAGGGAAGACTGTCTGCTGTTACAGAAGATATAAACAAGATCTATAAGTGAAGTAGGAAGTGGAAATTGGAGTTTAATGCCAAGAAATGTCACATAATGGAACTAGGAAAGAGCAAAAGAAGACAGGTATGGAACTATTTGATGGGAGAGGAAAAAATAATGAAGACTAAAGAGGAAAAAGATCTGGGAGTGATTATACAGGAAAATTTGAGTCCCGAGAAACACATAAGCAAGATATTTGGATCATCATATAAAATGTTGACTAAGTGGCATTTCAATACAAGGACAAAGATATGATGAAAAAAAATCATCACAAGCATGATATATCCAAGGCTGGAATATGCAGCAGTAGTGTGGTCTCCGAGCTCTGAAAAGGACACAGACAACACTCGATTAACGAACGTTTACACAACGAAACTTCACAACAACAAACGTTTCCTTTTACTATCATCTGCTGGCTTTAATGAAATTTTATCCAGGTAATTTTTTCCAAGTTTGAAAGCCCCGCCGTATCACACAAGCTGACAGGATTTTGAATACACCAGTGCCTCTCGTGGACAAAACGCACACCACTCACTCCCCTACCCTTCCCCGCTCTTAGTTCAAAACAATAACAGCGTCCGGCAGTAGCTCGTCATCCCTCACTCAACATGCCACCAAAACACCCTGCAACTAGCCCTGCAATGTCACCTAGTGTTGCTAAGATGATCAGGAAGTCTCTTACTCACAAAGTGAAGCTGGATATTATTCACAGACACAAGAGAGGCAAGAAAACTAATAGCATTGCTTATCACCATGGCTTGATTCCAGCTACAGTCTCTACTATTTTCAAGTCAGTAGACTCTATTAAGAAGGCTGGTGAGACTGTATCTTCCTTGCAAGCTAAAAGAACCACCCAAATTTGTGACTCTGCAATGGATAAAATGGAAAGCTTTGTGGAAATGTGCTACATAAGTTTTGTATGTGGTACAATGATACACCTTTTGTTTACATTCCACAGGTTGCTGATTAGCATCTTTCCTGCTTCACTCTCCCTCCCTTCACAAGTTTAAGATCATCAACATTATAAAGTTACTTACATACATACATTAGTGTACATTATATTATAATGACTTAGGCTTAAATTAAACTGCTTAAATGTTTAACTTCATAATTTTTATTTTCATTAAAACTTTTACTGTACTATGATGCACTCTTGCTTTGTTTACTCTCAATGGAAGTTCAAGTCAGAGGTCGAACTTGTTATAATTGGTTCGTTAATCGAAAATTCATGCAACAAATGTTTTTTTAGGAACGTAACCTGTTCATTAAGCGAGGGTTGCCTGTATAAGAAAATTGGAAAGGATACAGAAGATTGCTACAGAGATGGTGCCCGAATTAAAGGACCTAAAATATGAAGAACAACTGAAGGAAATGGGAATACCAACCTTACAAGACAGAAGAGAACGTGGGAACCTAATAACAATCAATGTACAAGATCGTCAATAGCATCAAAAAGATAGACAAGGAAGACCTGGTGCTGGTGACAAAAGATGGAAGGACAAGAGGACATGTAAAGAAGACCAAGATGAGGCAGTGTATGAAGGATATTGGAAAATACAGTTTTCCACACAGAATGGTGGAACGGTGGAATGCATTGAATTATGAAGTTGTTACAGCACATAATGTGCATAACTTTAAGGAAAAATTTGATAAATGGAGACATGGAGATAGGACACGATGAGCACCGCTCAAACCTTGTACAATACAACTAAGTAAATACACACACAGTAAATATATCAATACAACTGTTTACCCCATGGTAAACAACATTCACCATGGGGTAAACAGTTACACTAATTTATTTGCTGATGATGCAAAGCTGTTAAGAGTAATCAAAACCTGGGAGGACTGTTTGCTGTTACAGGAAGATATAAACAAAATCTATGAGTTGAGTAAGAAGTGGAAATTGGAGTTCAATGCCAAGAAATGTCACGTAATGGAATTAGGAAAGAGTAAGAGAAGACCAGTATGGAACTATCTGATGGGAGAGGAACAAATAATGAAGACTAAAGAGGAAAAAAATCTGGGAGTGATTATACAGAAAAATCTGAATCCCGAAAAACACATAAGTAAGATATTTAGATTAGCATATAAAAGTTGACTAATATAAGAATGGCATTTCAATTCAAGGACAAAGATATGATGAAAAAATTATCACGAGCATGATACGTAATAAGCTGGAATATGCAGCAGTGGTGTGGTCTCCAAGCTCTAAAAAGATGTAAGAAGATTAGAATGGATTCAGAAGATAGCTACAAAGATGGTGCCAGAACTAAAGGACCTAACATATGAAGAAAGAGTGAAGGAAATGGGACTGCCAAGCTTATAAGGTAGAAGAGAACGAGGAGACCTAATAACAATGTACAAGATAGTCAATGGCATTGAAAAGATAGACAAGGAAGACCTGGTGCTGGTGACAGAAGAAGACAGAAGGACAAGAGGACATGTAAAGAAGATTAGGATGAAGTAGTGTGTAAAGGATATTGAATAATACAGTTTTCCACACAGAATGGTGGAACAGTGGAATGCATCGAATAATGAAGTTGATACAGCACATAATGTGCATAACTTTAAAGAAAATTTGGATAAATGGAGACATGGAGACAAGGCACCATGAGCCCCACTCAAATCCTGTACAATACAACTAGGTAAATACATTCTCTCTCTCTCTCTCTCTCTCTCTCTCTCTCTCTCTCTCTCTCTCTCTCTCTCTCTCTCTCATGCAGATTAAAACATTTCATGGATGCCTATGAAATATAATCCTGTATAATATTGGGTGTTTAATGTAAAGCAGCACTTGAGTGAGTAATTGTTGCACCTTCATGCTAAACACCCCAGCAGATTTTTCATTTCAATCTTAAGTTCACTTTATGATTGTTCCCTTTATAACTGCATTTTCAGGAACATAACCCAGTTATATAGCAGGGAGGACCTATACAAAACAGGCGAGGAGATGAGTGACATTATGAATGATTTTAAAGTCTGTTTACATGGGAAACAAAATATTTAGTGATGATGGGAGTAAAGTAGTTAGAGAGACCTGAACAAATAAAAGTAAAGACAAGAAATCAAGAAACTACTGGAGGATCTAGATGTCAGGAAAGCAATAAGACATGGTGGTATGCATAAAGAAAGGTAAAGATCAACTTATGGAAGTAATTTGAGACACAATCTGCAGCTCACTGAAGGATGAGTACCAAAGGAGTGGAAAAAAGCAAACATAGTCCCCACATGCAACAGAGGAAATAAAATAGAACCATTGAACTATAAGCCAATGTCACTGTTATATATAAACTAAACAAAGGATAGAAGTAGAAAATATTTATCTGGAAGGTAATGGAAAAACCCTTTGGATTTAGAAAAGACTGATCTTCCTATCACTTAGCTATCAGTCTTTATACAAGAGTTATAAATGTATAGAAACTTGTAGGAAACAGATGAGTTGATGCTGTGCATTTGAAATGAAAAAAAAAAAACTAAAAAGTACTTTTGTGGAAGTTTGAAAAGATAGGACTGAACAAAGAAGTACTGAGTTGGATGAAGGACTATCTGCAGGGTTGAAGAAGGAGAGTAACAATGAGTAACACTAGTTTAAGCTGGGATGAAGTAACAAGTGCCATTCACTGTTAGGATTCATCCATGTTGGTACCCATTATATAAGTTTGAGTATTTATACTAACTTACTTGCTGATTATGCAGTTAAGAATAGAGACTCCATGAACATTGCAATGAATAGCAAGACAATATTGATAAAACTGATGCATGGAGTCATAGATAAAAACTATAATACAGTAAGTTCTCGTTATACGGTACATATGCGTTCCTGAAAACCTTACCGTAAATCGAAATTACCATATACCGAACCCATTATAACATGTAATAGTAGGGAATGCATTCCAGCACGTCAAAAGTCACCCCTACAGAAATTAAAATACATGAAAATAGTCATTAAAAAAAAAAGTAAAGTACTGTGCAAAAGAAATAAACAGAAAATGTTTTTATTTACCTTTCACTCGCCATGCATTCTATCAGATGATGTCCTTCCCGAGGCTAAGCGACAGTAGAGATTTCAGCCCTTACTCATCTTCCGCTGAGTGGGCAGACGAGGATAAGACATCATTGTAGATGGAGGACTTGGTCTTTCTTGTTTTTTCATCATAGATTTCTTGATAAATCTTGACACTTTTCTTTAAGTAATGAGGCACTGCTACTCCTAGCAGAATTTGGGTCACGTTCCTTCAGGGTTTCCAGAGCTTTTTCGATACCACCAAAACATTCTCTAAGAGTTTTGATGTCCAGGCCATGCACAGTTTCTTCTTCCTCGTCTCCCTCTTTTTCTGCCTCCTGTGATGCCTTGTCTAGCTCTACGTTCATCATTTGAGAGAGATTCAGCATGGCTTTCCAAAAGATCTTGAACATCATCATTAACTTCATCGAAGCCAGCCCTACTACGTTATTTCTGATCACACCGGTCGTCTTCAGCTAAGCCTGGGAAGTCATGCACATATTTTGGACATACTTTATTTCATTCCACGTCAAGTTCATGGTAGACGTTTTCACTTCATCCCAAGATGACTTGATGTTATCTAAGGCGTGCTTGATGTTATATGACTTCCACCATTCCCTGATAGTGGGCTTGCCAGGCCCATCTGTGCCCTTTATCAGTTGCTGCATGGTTCGCCGCCGGTAGTAGGCTTTAAATGTTTGCCATAATTGTTATGAATATATTTGTGCTTACAATAGACCCTTCAATATTCCATTTATTCATCTAATTAGTAATGCATGTAAGTAATATGTAATGCAGTTAAAAAAAAAAAGGGGGAGGGGAAGAGATAACAGGCTTCAAGGATGGTCAAGTTAAAGTCAGTACTGTGAGTGGCGGGGAGGTATGGCGTGGATGACGTCATCACCCCTTCTCCCCCACTCTAGGCTGTGAATTTTTCTTCCTGTATATCGAATTGAGGGTAGTAATTTCCAAATAACGTAACTGTGAATTTACCGTATAAAGAACTACCGTATAACGAGGACTTACTGTATAATACAAAAAATGACATACTTGAAATAAAAGTAGAAAGAGGCCTCCATAGAATTAAACTTAAATTAAAGTTTGTTGGTTTTAGTCCTGGTGTCCATCACATCTGATGCTCTCCATAATGTCAGTCAGGTGAACCCAACTTCCCAGTGTGGCACTCCAACCACAGCAGTAAACAACTTAAACTCACGAGCCCGAGTGATACTCGATCTGCCAACCTTGGCAATGCCAGGCCACTGCGTTACCACTGTACTAATTAGAGGCTAGTACAGTGGTAAATAAAAGTGAGGAAAATAAAAACACAGGAATGATCACTGAGGACACCAAGTCTTCAGAAAACCATACAAGTACATCTTGTTCCACATACAAAATGTAAACAACTATAATGTCTATAAGAGTAGAATTATTACCTAAACAAAGATATAATAATGAAAATAATAACCAACATGATACATCCTAAAAAAATATGCAGCAGTAGTATAGTCTCACTCACAAAAAAAAGATATAAAAAAAAAGCTTGAAAGACTACACAGGGCAGCTGCAGAGCAGAATTCAGGCTTGAAGAACCTAAATTATATGGAGAAACTGAAAGGTATAACATTTACAACACCACAAGAGAAAAGATAAAGAAGAAATCCAATAAAGATGTGCAAACCAATAATAATCCACATGGAAAAGGTAGACACATTTTGTTGCCACAAATGAAGGGAAGAACAACATACAAGATAACAAATAAATACGATGAAGAAGGATATGTAACCTAGTGATATCAAGAAACATATTTTCCCACATCAAACTATAGACTTCTAAAATGACATGCAGTTATGACAGACAGTGTACATACATACATTCAAAGATAAATTGGATAAATATGGAGAAAAAGACAAAATGAGCTTTGCTCAGAACTTGTACTGCACAATTAGGTAAATAACACCCCCCCCCTACACACACACACACAACATAGTATAATGGTAGCATGCTTGGCCCCGAGAAGACCCTGGTATGAGTCTTTGGCGTAGAAAGGCAAATAGGTGAGCCTCTTAACAGTTATTTCTCCTTGACATGATAGACTAATAATAAAAAATTGTAGAAAAATGCAAAAATTTCCAGTATTACCTATGTGTGTAGCACATCCACCACCGATAAAGCACAAGCAGTGACCAACCTTAAGAGACAATGTTAGCAAGTGTTTGGATATTTGAGATGCCAAATAATTATTCATTTTATGAATTTTGTTATTTGTAAGGACACGTCTATATATAGACCATGCTACAACTTTGTGTAGTAAAATCAGAACAAGCTTCTATATATAGACGATCTGACAAAAAGTTTCAATCTCAAAACGTCTATATATAGATCCCCCACTGGGAAGGGGTTAATAATAGCCCTTGTTCAACTGACAGCAAGTAGATACAAGATGTAACCCCATGAGTTTGTGACCTCGCTGTCCTGGTGTGTGGTATGTGAGTGGTCTCAGTTCTACCAAAAGATCCATCAGTATAACCTTCTGACCTCTTTCCATAAGGGAACAGCTGACTGGGTGACCAGCAAAAAAAAAACACACAACACACACACACACACACACACACACACACACATACACATGGAAAATGGGAAGAAGTAGATACAGACCAAACAGGGATTACAGGCTGGGTGATGAGAAAATTAAAGAGACCAATGAGGAGAAAGACTTAGGAGTAACTGTGCAAAACACCTTGTCACCAGAGAAACACATTAACAAGATTTTTGGGAAAACATACAACATGCTTCAAAATATTGGCCTTGCATTTCACTACCTAGATGAAGGAATGATGAAGATATTATGTACCTTAATAAGACCCCAGTTAGAATATGCAGCATGTGTCTGGTCACCGCATATGAAGAAAAATGTGAAGAGGGTGGAAAGGGTACAGAGGCTGGCAACAAGGATGGTACTCAGGGAGTTAGACTATGAGGAAGAAAGACTGAGGAAGCTGGGGTTGACCACATTAGAAGAGAGAACTATGTATAAATTGGTGAACAAGATTGACATACTGGATAGAGAGTTGATAAAGGTGACCACAAGTAATCATCTCCGAGAACATGGAAAAAAAGCTAATAAAGGACATCTGTCTAAATGACGTGAGAAAATACAGTTTCCCGCATCATAGCATTGATAAGTGGAATAAACTGAGCAGTGATGTCGTTGACGCGGTGTGTGTCAACCAGATGAAAGAGAGATATGACAGAAATGGACAAGGAGACAGGACACAGAGAGCTTAGCTCGGGCCCTGTAATACACAAATAGGTAAATACAAATAGGTAAATACACACACACACACACACACACACACACACACACACACACACACACACACACACACACACACACACTGGCTTCACATGCCAGAGGACCGGGGTTCAATTACCCGGCCGGGTGGAGATATTTGGGTGTGTCTCCTCACACGTAGCCCTGTTCACCTAGCAGTGAGTAGGTACGGGATGTAAATCGAGGAGTTGTGACCTTGTTGTCCCGGTGTGTGGTGTGTGCCTGGTCTCAGGCCTATCCGAAGATCGGAAATAATGAGCTCTGAGCTCGTTCCGTAGGGTAACGTCTGGCTGTCTCGTCAGAGACTGCAGCAGATCATACAGTGAAACACACACACACACACACACACACACACACTTCCTAAAATTAAATCAAACATCCTTAATTAATTTATAAAAAAAAATTATCACATAAAACATAGTGGTGTACACATATCAGCTTGCTCTTAACCATTCTTTTACCATTTTGGATGAAAAAGCATGCATTACTGTGCTTACCACTGTGATGCCTTGTTCTTCTGAGTTCAACTGTTCTTTGTTATGTTCAGTCCCAGGTCCAGCATCACAAAATAAACTTCAACTAAAAAGTTTTGCTTCTGGTTTATCCACAAACTTCCTAGAAAATTTGAAGTATCATTAGGAAAGTGGGATGCACAAGATTATTTATTTAAAAAATTCTGATGACTTCAAACTAACAGTAAGGAAAATGGCATTAACGGATGTCATGCCATTCACATTGCTATATGTCATTGAATTGTTTATGGTTACATCTTGAAACACTGGACAGGTGAAGCACTATGTTCAAGGTTAACCTCTATTCTTTTTTTTTAATTATATCTATTTAGCATTAGTTATGACAAGTAACAATTAATAATTGTCATATCCTTTGCTATCATGTCTTCCACTATCACGTTTTATTGCTATCACACACACTTAAAAAGCTGTACATGTCTATATCATGCATGAAATTACTGCTGTCACATGCCTGTCATTAAAAAAATTCCCAGATTATGATATCACGTGATAGTTAAGTTTCTCTATGTACTTTTATTGAGAGATAGTTCATCACATATCTTCCCAATCTACTCCTAATTGTCCACAATGAGGTATCATATTTGACAGCATATAAGACAACTATTTCCAGTACTTTTACCTATTCTAACTGTATGCATCATTATTTTATTGCTGGTAATATTATCATTACCAGTATTATCACTTTAATAACAAATTACCGTAAAAATGAAAACCAATAACCTGTGAGGCTGTGACGCATATTGATAGATATCAGCTGATCAGTGCCCAGATTTGATGCCATCTGGCACTGAGGAGTAACAGCAAGTTCATAATCATAACAAAACATTATAGCAGCAGGAGGAAAAAGATAGAGCTACACAATCTCCTACAAACAAGTGGTAGACTATGCCAAGAAGCATGGTAAAAGAGCAGCAGCACAAGCTTTTGGGCCACCACCTACTGAAAAAATTATAAGTATCTGGCAACAGTAAGAAGACCAAGTGCAGAGCACAAGGAAAGATAAATGTTTTCTGCTTATATAATGTGTTGCTAGATTTCTTTTAACAGTATATACTTAAGTACACTAAATTTGACTTGCAGAAATGTCCTATATGCCCTCAAATATACTAAACAAAATGATTTAAAATGTATGTAGTTATTATGAATCTTGATTAAGTATTTTATATTGTATTGTTTCTTAATTTCTATACTATTATATGGTATACAACTGGCAAAAAGTAACAAAGAAATGACAGCTTGGAGGTTCTAGTATCAATCTAAATTATTACCATAGGTTCTTTACTTCAGCTATTGCAGTTTTTGCTATTATGCAGTGATAGATGCACCAAATAGATGTGATAACAGAGGGTTGTGTGTGTGTGTGTGTGTGTGTGTGTGTGTGTGTGTGTGTGTGTGTGTGTATTTACCTAGTTGTATTTACCTAGTTGTAGTTTTACAGGGCCTGGGCTTTATGCTCGTGTGGCCCCGTCTCCATATCTACACTTAACCAATCTTACTTTAAAAGTATGCACACTCATTGCAGACACTACTTCTTCATTCAAACTGTTCCACGTCTCAATACATCTTTGCGGGAAACTATACTTTTTAATATCTCTTACACATCTTCCCTTCCTCAGCTTCTTACTATGCGATCTTGTGCTTCGACTGGCATATTCTTCTCTCAGGATCAGATACTCATTGTCCACTTGGTCCATTCCATTTATCAATTTATAAACTTGTATGAGATGCCCTCTCTCCCTTTTCTCCTCCAATGTTGGAAGATCCAAAGCCTTTAGTCTCTCCTCATATGTCATCCCTTCAAGTTCTGGGACCATTCTTGCAGCCATTTTTTGTAGTCTCTCCAGCTTCCTTATGTGTTTCTTTTTGTGAGGGGTCCACACTACTCCTGCATATTCCAATCTGGGTCTTATTATAGTACTTATCAATTTCTTCATCATTTCTTTGTCCATGTAGTGAAATGCTATTCCAATATTCCTTAGCAAATTGTATGTCTCTCTGAAAATTCTATCAATATGGCTTGCCGGTTGATTATTTTCTTCCATTATCACTCCCAACTCCTTTTCCTTTTTTACTTTCTCCAGTTCTACTCCATCTCCCATCTTATAGATTCCCACTGGTCGTCTTTCACTCTTTCCCATTTTCATGACATGGCTTTTGTCCACATTGAATTCCATCTCCCACTTTTAACTCCATTCCCAGATGTTATTTAGGTCTTCTTGCAGTATTTCACAATCTTCTTTTTGCTTTATAACTCGCACAGTTTTGCATCATTCGCAAACAGATTTATGTAGCTCTTCACTCCTTCTGGCATGTGATTTATATAAATGAGAAAAAGTATTGGCGCCAATACTGACCCTTGTGGCACTCCGCTTTTTACTGCTCTCCACTTGGACTTCATATCTTTGACTACCGTCCTTATTTCTCTCCCCTTCAAATAATTTTCCATCCATCTCAATGTGTTTCCTTTTAAACCACCCTTCTCTTCTAATTTCCACAGTAACCTTGCATGTGGCACTTTATCAAATGCCTTTTAAATCCAAGTAAATACAATCAACCCATCCCTCTTGTACCCTATCAACTACTCTAGAGTAGAAACTCAGTAAATTTGTTACACACAACCGACCTTTTCTAAAGCCAAATTGGCTATTTGATAGTAATTTGTTGTCTTCAAGGAACTCGATCCATTGTTTCTTTTTTATTCTTTCACACATCTTGCATATTACACTAGTTAGTGATACCGGTCTGTAATTTAAAGGTTCTTCCTTCCTTCTGCTCTTATATATGGGAACCACCTCAGCTCTTTTCCATTCTACTGGTACTATTCCATTTTCTATTGAGCATTTTTATGATGTTGTATATAGGACTTGCTAGTTCTTCCCTACATTCTTTCAGTATTCTGCCTGAGACTTCATCCGGTCCCATTGCCTTCTCTTCATCCAGTTCCTTCATTAACTCTTTTATTTCAAGCTTGGTTACTTTAATCTCTTTCATATAGTTTGTCTCTCTAATACCCTGTGGCCTTTCAAATTTGGATTCCTTAGTAAAGATCTGGAATTTATCATTTAATAGTCCTGCCATACTTCTTTGGTCTTACACCATCCTGTTCTCTCCTTTTAACCTTTATATTGTTTCTTTTTGCCTAATTTTTCCATTTATGAATCTGTAGAACAATTTCGGTTGCTCCTTACATTTTTCGACAATGTCCTTTTCAAAGTTCTTTTCTTCTTCCTTCCTCACCTTAATATATTCATTTCTCGGTGCCTTGAAGTTTTCCTTATTTGCTGGATTTCTATTTCTCCTCCACCTTTTCCATGCTCCATCGCTTTTCTCCTTTGCCCTAGCACACTTTGCATTAAACCAATCTTTCTTTCCTTCTTCTTTAGGTCTGTATTTCGGGACATATTCCCTGACTCCTGTTTTGTATATTTCCAAAAATAACTTATACTTCTCTTGCATCGTCTCTGAGTTTTCCATCTCTTCCCAGTTTACGTTTTTAAAATAGTTCTTGATTCTCAATATCAGCCTTTCTGTAATTTAATCGGTCTCCTTTGTATGAATCGTCTCTATCTTCCTTTCCCTCTTCTATATCTATTTCTAATATTACATGGTCACTCTTTCCCAATGGGCACTTATATCTTATATCATCATTCATTTGTATAGCCCTAGTAAAAACTAGGTCCAATCTCGCCAGCTCGTCGTTTCCTCTGAATCTTGTGCATTCCTTTACTCTCTGGTCCATCATATTGTCTATCATTAGGTTCAGGAATCTTTCTCCCCAGGCTTCTTCCCCCATACCACTTTCATAATTTTCCCAGTCCACTTCTTTACAGTTGAAATCTCCTACTAATATCACTTTTCTCCTTTCTTTAACGATTCTCGTTAGACTCCTTATTGTGTCATCTATCATGTCTTTATATTCTTGATTGGTCCATGAATTTGTTTTTGGTGGCACATATGTTACTATGATTGTTAACTCTTATTTATTAATATGCATCTTAACATACAGTACTTCTGCTTTTCCTTCCCCACATTCCACTTGGTTTATCACTATCTCCTTCCTTAACATTATCATGACTCCTCCTCCTCCTTTACTCCCCCTGTCTCTTCTCCATACATTATACCTATTATCCAAGTCTATTTTGATTGCCTCATTTAGTTTTGTTTCAGCTAGGCATACAATATCCGGATTTTCTTTCTTTATGTAATCTCTTAATTCTAATTTACTTGATAAAACCCCATCTATGTTTGTATACATCATTTTTAGTCTCTTGTCTTTATCATTTTTAGTTAAACTTGTTCCACTTTTTTTCTCTTCCTTCTCTTTTATATACCATCTCCTTATCCTGTCCTAGAATTCTGCAAAAAAATGCCTTTTTTTCTTCTTCTGACCTTTCATTATCTTTTTCCCTTACTGCTGCCGCCAGTTCGTTGTATCTCTTTCTTTCTTCCTCATTTCTATTTTTCTTTATATAGATATCCTTGCAGCCTTCTGTTTCTCTAAGTTTTGTTGTTCTATATAATATTTCTTCTGTTACTGCTTGTGATTTTAGTAGTATTTTAATTGGTCTTGTTTTTCCTTCTTGATATGGTCCCATTCTGTTTATTTCTTCTACTCCCTCTTCTAAGTTCTGCCTATCTTCATCGTTTAGATTTTTTAGTAGGTCTTTGACTGATTTCATTTCTTCTTTTCTCTTCTTGGTCTATATTTTATATTTTTTTCTTTTATTCCAAATACGATTACACTCTTCTTTTTTTCTGCAATTTCTCTAACTAGATTTTCTTTTTTCTTGAGGACTCCTATCATTTTGTTTGTCATATTTTCTTCTTTTCTTTAAGTTGTTCTTGAATCACCTCCTGAAATTCATCCTTATCTTTCTTATCTTAGATTCTCCATGCTTGCACTTCCTTTTTTATCATGTTCTGTACTCTTTCCTCTTCTTTGTTTACTAGATCTTTCAGCTTCTCTTTTTCTTTCTCAGCTTTACCGAGTCCTTCTTCCATCTGCTTCTTGTAGTTAGCTACTACCTTTTTCAGTTCTTCGTTTTCTGCTCTTAGCCTCATTTTCTTCCACTTTTTTTTATCCTTTCTCTCAGTTTTTTAAACTCTTTTTCCTGTGTGTGTGTGTGTGTGTGTGTGTGTGTGTGTGTGTGTGTGTGTATATATATATATATATATATATATATATATATATATATATATATATATATATATATATATATATATATATATATATATATATATATATATATATACACACACACACAGGAAAAAGTTTAAAAACTGAGAGAAAAGATAAAAAGTGGAAGAATATATATATATATATATATATATATATATATATATATATATATATATATATATATATATATATATATATGACTTGAAAAACAGAGCGTCTATAGCGTACGATACAGGAGAGAAGACCCACAAAGGGCGGTTATCTTCATTATATCCACTTCACGTTTCGGAAAGTACATATCCCATCTTCAGGTACAAAGGGGCTGTAAAACCACGTAAAACGTTAAAAATGACCAAACGCAGTGGTCCTACTACTTGTTCCTCCAACAGATAAGTGGGGAGGGCGACTGGCTTACCAGTATTTATAGGCTCCTACTCACTAAATGGCAAAATCTAATTGGTTCAATAAGAATTTCCTATCCAATACAAAATATAGTAGAAAATTCTAATCTGTCATAACTAATGCACAAAAAGAGAAAAATTTAAAGGTATGTTGTTCAACAGTTAGTCTATTACAGAAATATTTTAGTCTGAACGAAATACTCAATGCTAATTGGTTGAAACAAAGTACACGTATACGAACCTCCGACTCCTGACTATGTTATAATGACCCTATCTCACCTAGTTCGAAACCATTAAGAGAAAATTAATAATTTGGTGGCTATTTCTGTACCATTTAACTCTGGCTTCTCTTTTACAATAAATAAAGATTCCACTATCCTAAGGTCTGAGTTAGGATAGCGGAATCTTTATTTATTGTAAAAGAGAAGCCAGAGTTAAATGGTACAGAAATAGCCACCAAATTATTAATTTTCTCTTAATGGTTTCGAACTAGGTGAGATAGGGTCATTATAACATAGTCAGGAGTCGGAGGTTCGTATACATGTACTTTGTTTCAACCAATTAGCATTGAGTATTTCGTTCAGACTAAAATATTTCTGTAATAGACTAACTGTTGTACAACATACCTTTAAATTTTTCTCTTTTTGTGCATTAGTTATGACAGATTAGAATTTTCTACTATATTTTGTATTGGATAGGAAATTCTTATTGAACCAATTAGATTTTGCCATTTAGTGAGTAGGAGCCTATAAATACAGGTAAGCCAGTCGCCCTCCCCACTTACCTGTTGGAGGAACAAGTAGTAGGACCACTGAGTCTGGTCATGTTTTAACATTTTACGTGTGGTTTTACAGCCCCCTTTTGTACCTGAAGATGGGATATGTACTTTCCCGAAACGTTGTGAAGTGGATATAATGAAGATAACCGTCCTTTTGTGGGTCTTCTCTCTCCTGTATCGTGTATATATATATATATATATATATATATATATATATATATATATATATATATATATATATATATATACAGAAGCTCCCCAACTTACGAACATAATGGGGACCGAGAGGCTGTTCATAACTCCATTTGTTCGTATATCCAAAGTCGGGTCTCCATTGCCTTTTTTCCCGTTGTTTTAAAGTTTTGTTTACATTAAAAATACCTGTACATAAATCCCAATAAGTACAACATACCTTATACAGTACATGTAATATGTAATGCTTTTAATATCATTTGATGGTGATTCATACAACTTTAATGTAGAAACATACTTTATTTAAAAAGAAAATATATTGTAGTGGTGGCTGGCTGGCGAACCGATCCATAAGATGGCGTGTGGTCAGCTGGGCAGGAAAACACAACCACTGCCGTTACACAACACGAAGCCTATCCGTTAAACTGGGGATGACACCATACCATACTGAGAAAGATCGATAAACATGGATAGATTAACATGGCGTTGATCAATGGGGGTTGAACAGGTGTTCTATAAATCTGGGATGACTAAGCATCTGTATATCAGGGTCAAGCAGCTGACATGGTTACCACTAGGTTACAGACTCACATTTAGGTTACACATTTTAACGTTAGGGCTATGTCAGTTACATACATGAAAGTATTTCACATGAAATATAAAACTGAAAACATTGCATGCTTGAAATAAAAATGAGGAAACTCGTAAGATTTACCTTGTCCACTTGGATTTGTTGGGGGAAGTGGCGGGCGAGGAAGGGGGTGACGAGATGGTGGAGGGGTCGTCAGCGTCAGGCATGTGGGTAGAGGATGAAGATGGCACTGGCTCAGGGGTAGATGGCACTGACTGAGGAGTGGATGGTACTGTTGCCTCACGTTTATCTACCCATTTGAAGAACCGATGAAGCGACGACTGGCTCACAGCCTCCTTTTTTTCCTCGTATATGACCCGGTAGCATTTCAGTGCATCATGAACAGCTGCTGACACCTTGGCATGTCGTTCTTCATTTGGGTCCTGTTCTTCAAAATTTGCCAAGGCTGCCTCTATGGATGCAAAAGCTTCTGCCATCTTTTTAGTTTGGAAATGTTTTGGTGACATTTCCACTTCTTCCTCCTCTACCTCTTCTGCCTCCTTCCTCTACTTCTCCAATTCTCATAGTTCATCATTAGATATTTCCTTGTCATGGTCATCAAAGAACTCTGTGAAGTTCTGCTCCTCCAGCTCTAGCTCCAGTTTCTCACTCATGGAGATTAAATTGTCAACAACCTCCTCCTGCTCCTCCTGAATATTTTCAAACACAGTGAAATCATGAACAACCTGAGGGCAGAGCTTTTTCCATACGGCATTCATACAGGTGGTTGTAACTTCCCACCAGGAGGTATTAATGTTTTTATGGCATTGTAGATGTTATATGACTTCCAAAATTCGCTCAGAGTCATATCATTCTCGTCTGTTGCCTTCAGTGCCTGGCGGAAAGTGCGCCTTAGATAGTATTTTTTAACGTTGTGATGACTCCCTGGTCCATAGGTTGTATAATGGAGGTTGTGTTGGGTGGCAGGTAGACAACCTTGACATTAGGGTGAAAGTCATCTAGGTAAGGTGGGTGGCCAGGGGCGTTATCCAGCACCAGGAGGACGTTGAATGGAATGGAGTTGCTCCGACAATACTTCTCCACCTCAGTGATAAATTGATTATAAAACCACTCCTGAAAAATTGCCTGTGTGACCCAAGCTTTAGAGTTACTTTTCCACACAACTGGAAGAGATGCCTTGGCAATGTTTTTCAGGGCTCGTGAGTTTTCCGAGGTGTACACCAGTAGGGGCTTTAATTTCAAATCACCACTAGCATTACCCCCAAGCAGTAGCGTCAGTCTGTCCTTTGTAGCTTTGAAGCCAGGCATCGTCTTTTCCTCCTTACTGATGTAGGTTCGGTCAGGCATCTTTTTCCAGTAGAGGCCAGTTTCATCCACATTGAAAATCTGTTGTGGTGTGTAGCCTCCCTGGTGGATAATTTCTGCTAGTTTTCCTGGGAATTCCTCAGCTGCCTTAACATCTGCACTCGCCGCCTCACCAGACACCGTCACGTTATGCAAGTTATTCCGCACCTTGAAGCAGTTAAACCACCCATGACTTTGAGTGAATGACACATCCTCACCATACTCAGCCTTCAGTTCATTGAATAGACTCAGGGCCTTCTCTTGAATCATCATAAGACATAGAAGTTTCCGTTTCTGGATGCGGTCCTCGAACCAGACGGCGAGATGTTTTTCTATCTCCTCAATCACTTTCCCTCTCTTTTTCAATATGATGGTTGATTGCATGGGCACTGCAGATTTCACATGTTCCACTATTTTTTCTTTGTTCTTAATAATTGTGCCTACAGTTGACCGATTCATATTAAATTTTCGTGCCACATCAGACATTTTCTCACCTTTCTCAAGCTGTTTTATGATGTCTATTTTCATCTCTAAAGTTATAGCCTGACATTTCTTGGCAATTCCACTGGCTTCACCGTTTATTTTTCGCTTCACACCCGACATTTTTTATGGAATGATGCACAGGTAAAGCGAACTGTGGCACAAAAATTGGCGGTACACGAGGACACAGTGAACAGATGCTTTCGTGTTTATGGCGGGAGCCTGGAGGGCAGGGGAGTGATGCGCACAGCTGAGTGAGCTCGGCAGCGCCACAGGCAGAATCGTGAACTATATTTGCGCGCGGAAAATTTGAAGTTTCCTAGCATCTTTCAAACAATTTTTTGGACTTAAGTATTTAAAAGATTTGTTCGTATGTATGGAATGTTCACAAGTCGAATGTTCATAAGTAGGGAAGTTTCTGTATATATATATATATATATATATATATATATATATATATATATATATATATATATATATATATATATATATATATATATATAAGTACCATATATATATATATATATATATATATATATATATATATATATATATATATATATATATATACAGTGGTACTTCTACATACGAATTTAATTTGTTCCGTAACGATTGTTGTATATAAAAAAAATTGTATATCAAATAAATTTTTCACATAGAAATTGATGGAAATAGAATTAATTCGTTCTAGTGCTACAAATTTACCCCTCCAAAAAAATCAACATGCTCTAAGTACCAACCAAATACAGATTTAATATAAGATAAATACAATGTTTATTGTATGCATGATGTACTGTATTGCCCAAAATAATAACTTAACTCACAAAATTTGGGACACATTGATATACGTTCATCACACAAGACTCGGGGCACGTTGATAGACGTTTAGGCGTTTTGGGGCTATATTTTGGTTATTTTCTTCCCATCTTTTTACTTGTGAGCTGGCAACATTCATCGGGAGTAAACATAGAGAGAGATACATCAACAATGGTTTGACTTTACAGTTACTACTAGCGTTAGCGCACAGGGCCAAGTTACAGATATGCACACCACGTTCATATTTTATACTTATCTTGTGTTTCATATGCATTACGAGACTCATCTAAGTTTCTTCTTTTCAGCCTTCTTATTTTTACTTTTGGAACCCATGATCACGAGGTCTTGAGTTCACAAAACTTAAGAAAAAATACACACTGCCGAGGAGCACAGACATATACATGCACAAAGGATGAACAACGATACACAACGCGAACTGAATGTTCGGGTGGACGCGAGTAGCCGAGCAATCGCTGCGCCACCTACTTATGGCTATTCATATCTTAGAAATATCTTTGTATTTTGAGGCGTAAATTATATGAAATTTTTCGTCATATATCAAAATAATCATATGTTGGAGCATTTATATCTCGAAGTATTACTGTATATATATATATATATATATATATATATATATATATATATATATATATATATATATATATATATATATATATATATATATATATATACAGTGGAGAGTTAATACTCAAACATCTAAACAGTCAAACTTTTCAATACTCAAATACAAAAGTTCAATTTAATACTCGAAAAAATACCTGATACTCAAACGCCCACACACATGATTGTAAACAAAGGCTCCCTGACCTCTTCCTCTCCTCCCTTCACTAGTTGTGCTGCCGCAGTTGTCAGAATAACATTCTTGTACATTCTGTCTGTAGTTTTTCATTTATAAACTTAATTAACATCAATTATTGATTATTCATTAGTGGTGAAAATATCTGGTAATCAAATGGCCTCACATTTCGTCATATACGAAGCTCTGTCCTCTCCCTTCTCGCAATCGTCACTGTCCCGTTCTGATACTATAATACCAGTAATACTGATAATCTGGTTTACCGGATACCGGTGCGCATCACTAGTCCTGCCATAGCCTTGACAAAACAACATTCTTCTGCATTGTCGGTAGTTTTTAGTTTAGAAACTTACAATGGCACCAAAGAGGCTTATTAGTGGTGAAAATAAGGAATCTGGTGAGAGTACAAATGATAGGGAACCACAGCACTCTATTAGTGGATTCACAGGAATCACACCAGGAGAAAAGTTATAAAGATGTTTTCATGGATGATGACTCATCCTCCAAGGACCTCCCTCCTCCTCCCCACCCTTCTCCCCTCCTCTTCTACATTATTCATCATCAGCCTTCATTTATGGTGTGTACAAATCAAAATTATAAAAGGAATACATTGAAATTTTTATAAACTTAAGGTTTTGCTAAGCTTAGAATGAATTACCTGATTTATAGGTATCAATAGTCAAACTTTTTGATACTCGAACAGCCATTTGGAACTAATTAAGTTCAAGTATTGAGTCTCCACTGTATATATATATATATATATATATATATATATATATATATATATATATATATATATATATACAGGTGTCCCTCGGTTAACGATCGACTACTTAACGATATTTCGCTCATACGATCCCTCCAAATTAATCCCTATTTTTTGGTTAACGATCGCCAAAATTCGGTTAACGATCGGATTGACCAATCGCAATCGCGATCGCAATCGCGATCGCAGCGCCTCCATCCACCCGCGGCCCGTGCAGTAAACACACCACAGTCTTTCCCGCTGTTTTGATTGTGCAACAACAACTCTATCACGCTCGCTCTAAACTTCTTTTTTTGTGCTTATTTGTGATCAAGTGAACTTAGTGATGGCTTCCAAGCGACCCAACGATTGTTCTCCACCGGGAGATAAGGCTAAAAAATCGAGAAAGAGCATTGGCCTTGATATTAAGTTGAACATTGTGACTCGTCATGAGGGTGGTGAAGGGGTAAACTCTATTGCTCGTGCCCTTGGTTTATCTCAATCAACTGTATCAACAGTTCTCCAGAAAAAAGTACAAGTGAAGCAGCAGGCCAACCAAGTCACAAACCTGCACAAACACACAACAACTCGTAACAGGGAACCGATTATGGAAAAATTGGAACGTTTGCTGAGGCTATGGATTGAAGACCACACACACGCCGCATGCCTCTTTCTACCCAACTCGTTACTACTAAGGCACTGAGCCTGTGGGAGGACCTGAAACCAGAATTCAACATAGGCGAGACAGTGTCCTTCAAGGCCAGTAAGGGGTGGTTTGAACGTTTCAAACATCGTGGGAGTCTACACAACCTCAAGGTTAGTGGGGAGGCAGCGAGTTCGGATCAACCGCTGCAAACGCCTTCAAGCCTTTGCTTAAAGAGCGCATCGAGGAAGGAGGTTATTCAGCCAAGCAGGTTCTAAACTTTGACGAGACAGGCCTGTATTGGAAGAAGATGTCATCGAGAACGTTTATAGCAAAGGAGGAGAAGTCGGCACCAGGATTCAAGGCATCTAAAGACAGGTTAACATTATTGGTGGGGGAATGCGCTGGTGATCTTAAGCTTAAACCATGCCTTATTTACCATTCCCAAAACCCAAGAGCTCTGTCTGGCTATATTAAGGAATATTTGCCCGTAGTATGGAAGGCAAACAAAAGGGTGGATGACGACTGTTATCATGCAAAGTTACGTGACAGGATACCTCTCCAAATTCCTAAAAGAATATGCTGCCCAAAACAACATTGCTAACAGATTTCTCTTGCTGTGTGACAACGCCCCAGCCACCCAGAGAGCATGAATGACTGGGCAGATAATATTGAGGTCATGTTTATGCCCCAAACACAACTGCCCTCATCCAGCCGATGGACCAAGGAGTCATCGCTACTTTCAAGGCCTATTACCAGCGGCGCACCATGAAACAGCTGTTGGCCTGCATTGACACCCTGACAAGCCGACCATGAAACAATTTTGGAAGGATTATAACATTAAAAGGGATCGACAACATCGACGAGTCATGGAAGGAGGTGTCCAAGTCGGCAATGAATGGATGTTGGCGTAATTTGTGGCCTGAGTGCGTGGAACGTAAACAGGAAGTCCCTGTCGATGTTACAGCAGTAAGGAAAGACATCGTTCATATCTCCCATAAGGCAGGCTTCAATGAGGTGGACGAGAATGACGTACAAGAACTGCTGGACAGTCATTCTGAGCCTCTCTCCAACGACGACCTCATGGAGTTGGAGAAACAAAATACTTTGGAGGAAATGGAGGAGGACAAGGAGCCTGAAAGAACCCTCTCCGTCAAGATTTTCGAGGAGATTTTTAATCATATTAACCAGGCCATACATCTTCTCCAGGAGAATGACCCCAACCCAAACCGAAGTAATGGCGTGACTAATGCTATAGAAAATGACATGAAAGTGTATAAAGAACTATTTGAGGCAAAGAAAAGGATGGCAAAACAGACAGTCATCTCATCTTTCTTCAAACCACTCACCGCCCAAGCAACCCCATCCACATCCCAAGCAACCCCATCTACCGATCAAGCAACTCCATCCACCTCCCAAGCTACCCCATCCACCTCAAAAGCAATCCCATCTACTTCCATAGGAGTCATCTCGTCGTACTTCAAAGTTCGTCCTGCTACCTCGAAAAAAACTCCACCCACTTCCAAAACAACTCCATCCACCTCCAAAACAACTCCACCCACATCCAATCTATCCTTCACATCCACCGTAACCTTGAGTGACGATGAGGAGAGCCTGGATGACCCACCCCCACTGGAAAACGTATTCTCTCAAGAATTTGAAGGGTTTGAAGCAGCTGACCGAGTTTGGGTCGGTGTGGGCATGATGAGATTTAATCCTCCAAGGCCCTGTGTCCTCGGGGCACAAAACAACACACTACGCATATCACATCCACTCCTCAAGGTAAGTACTACCAATTCTAAAGGTGTAAATAACAACTAACAACATAGAAAGTGTCGTTTATTTACGCATCGCGAAATACATGTATGTAGTTGATAATTTCAAATCCCTCAGTTAGCGATCGTTTCGGTTAGCGATCTGTTTTTGGGAAACGTAACCCTATCGTTAACCAAGGGATACCTGTATATATATATATACATATATATATATACAGTGGAGACTCAATACTCGAACTTCATTTGTTCCAAATGGCCGTTCGAGTATTAAAAAGTTCGACTATTGATACCTATAAATCAAGTAATTCATTCCAGCCATTACCAAACCCAAGTTTAGAAAAAGGCAGCGGTTTAATTTTGCAGTCGCCACTAGCATTGGCGCACAGAAGCAGAGTTGGCCTGTCTTTCATGGGTTTGTGTCCTGGCAAACACTTCTCATCCTTTGTTATATAGATCATGTTTTTTTTTTTTTTTTTTAACAGGCCAGTTTCAACACAATTAAAGATCTATTGTGGGGTTAAGCACTTCCTATCCATAAATTTCTTAAATTCAGGCAAAAATTACTCAGCAGCAACTCTGTCAGCACTTGCGGGCTTGCCGTGAGTCATAACAGAATGAATTCCAGTTTTCTTGAAATTCACAAACCACCCTTTGCTTGCTTTAAAATCATCATTGGAGTCAGATGTAGTATCAGAAGTTAGATCACGATGCAGCAGCCTAGCCTTCGCACAAATTATGCCCTCTGACAAAGAATCAACAGCCATCTGCCTTTGGTTTATCCAATCAACAATTTTTCCATTTCTTCCACTGCCGCAGGTCGCTTAACTGGCCTTTTCTCACCAATAGCCACATCAGCTCTTTTAATGAGCTCTGTCTTCTTCAGTATTGTGGCTACTGTAGATTTAGCCATACAGTACTCAGTTGCAAGATTGGTTATTCTTCCTTTTTTCTTGTACTATTTATAAATTATCTCCTTTTTCCTTTCGATGGTTGTCACTACATTCTTTCTTGCAGGCTTATTCTCACCACTAATAATCCTCTTCGGTACCATTGTAAGCTTCTAAATGCAATAAAAAAAATAAACAAATAAATAAATAAATAAAAAAACTCTGGAGAGAAAGCGCAGGACAAGGTTATTCTTATGACAGCGAAGGATCAACCAGCTGCAGTGGACTGGTGGGGCGCGTGGGGCAGCGGGAAGGATGAAAGCACAGGACAAGGTTAATCTTACGACAGTGGAGGATCAACTGGCTGCGGTGGACTGGTGGGGCACATGGGACGGCAGGAAGGATGAAAGCGCAAGACAATGTTATTCTTACGACAGAAGAGCATCAACTGGCTGTGGTGGACTGTTGGGGTGCGTGGGGTGGCGGGATGGATGAAAGCGCAAGACAAAGTTATTCTTACAACAGCGGAGGATCAACTGGCTGCAGTAGACCAGTGGGGCGCGTGGGGTGGCGGGAAGGATGAAAGTGCAGGACAATGTTATTCTTACAACAGCAAAGATTCAACTGGTTGCGGTGGACCGGTGGGGCGCGTGGGGCGGCAGGAAAGATGAGGCCTTTTTGGTTTACAGCCACATGGACGGACATTCGACTAATAGGTATTTTTTTTAGTATTAAGTCGAACTTTTGCATTCAACTATTGAAAAGTTTGACTATTTAGACATTCGAGTAATGAGTCTCCACTGTATATATATATATATATATATATATATATATATATATATATATATATATATATATATATATATATATATATATATATATATATATATATATATATATATATATATATATATATATATATATATATATATATATATATATATACATTCATACCTCGAACACGAGTTCGCCAAACACAAAACTCGCGTATACACGAATCGGTAAAATATCCCGTATTTCGCTGAGCACGACTTTGACTCGCGATTGCACGATTTGGTCTCCATTTGAATCTCCCGCTGGTCCTGGTGGATGCACTTGACCTCCCCTCCCAAGCGTCTTGGACTCGCCCCGGGGCTTGCGGTAGCACACTGCCTCCCGCCAATCGCTCTCTCTTTGTTGTGCTCTTGTTATGTACAGACGTGGCTCCCTTGTGCTCTCTTCATTTCATTTTTTGAAGAGTTGCTGCAGCAGGAGGAAGAAGAGGCAAGAGGAGGTGCTGATGATGAGGATCTTGATGATGATGAAGAGACCAAGCCTGTCTTCACCATCAAGACTCTTCATAATTTGCTGAAAGTCATGGAAGATGCAACATCCCTCTTCACTGAAACAGATCCCATCCTGGAGAGGAGCATTAAGTTCAAGAGGGGTGTTGAGGAGCTTCTTGTGCCCTACAAGGAGACCTTACACCATATGGAAGCATCTACCAGTCAGAGGCCCATCACTTCATATTTCAAGCCCTCTCAAACCAGCAAATAAACTAAAGGTACTAGTACTATAATTAAATAAAATGTGTGTTTGGTACTTCATTTATTGTTTTTTTTCAGCCTTCTGGGTAAAAAAATTTTTGAGGGGAGGATCTGGGAACGTAACCTCCATTTTCCCAAAGGGCCTATTATTCGCCGAACACGAATCTCGCCATACACGACAAGGTCAGGAACGTAACTGTCATGTTGGGCGAGGTATGACTGTGTGTATATATATATATATATATATATATATATATATATATATATATATATATATATATATATATATATATATATATATATATATATATATATATATATATATATATATATATATATATATATATATATATATATATATATATATATATATATATATACCGTATTTCCATCTCATAAGACGCTACAAGTGGTGCTAAGCAATTTTTGGAAAAAAAAGTTTTGAAGGTTTTACAACCTACCTGAGCATTAGTTCCAAGTTGGCGACTCTACAGCACCAATAACAGCATCAAAATATTGCTTTATTACAAAATATCAACAAAATTTTATAAAATAAATACTGCTAAAATAATTGTTACAAAATAACAAATTGTAGACATTTATTGATCCTCAAATCCTGCTAATTCATCATTGCTACTGTGTTCATTGCTGCTGTCACTTTCCGTGGTTGAATCTGGGTCATCTACATCGGCGTCACGGTCTTCATAGAGAAATTCATCCTCAGTTCCATCCATCCCATTGCTTATTCCACATTTCTTGAATGATTTGACTATAACTTCTTCCTTTACTGCACCCCATGACGTCTTCACCCATTCAGACTTGTGTAATAGATGGTCTTTTGAGTCGTCCTGTTGGCATTACGTCATGGTTACAGCAGCCATCCACTTGCCCCACTCCTCACACACGAAACCTTTAAAGGGCTATTGAGTATTGTCTGCTGAATGACAGGGAAGGCAAGGGAAGTTGCGACGTCCGCTAGGATACCGTTAGTTGGCATGTTTGTGTGTAGATGGCGTTGGTGAGTCATCAAAACAACCAATTCACCTCATAACAATCGGCATTGTAAATATCTTATTACCTTCATCAAAAAAAGTGCAGTATCAAAATAGATATCTTCGTATACTGTACCTTCATCAAAAAAACTGTAGTATCAAAGTAAATGATAATTGTAGGATTACATTGTATGTTTGTTGAGTGTGAGTGTTTCTATGTCATTCCTGGGGCGTTGGAGGCTTGTCAGACACCCCTATCAACTTGACCTTCCAGTGTTAAGACGCAGGGTGATTTTGGGGGCATTTTTCAGGAAAAAAAGTGCGTCTTATGAGACGGGAAATACAGTATATATATATATATATATATATATATATATATATATATATATATATATATATATATATATATATATATATATGGGTAACTCGATTTACGCATGTTTAATTTACGCATTTTTGTTAATACTCGACCCAAAAAATATTATAATTAAATTTACGCGATTGGTTTGCTTATACGCGATTTGGCCCAACCGCATTTTCAAACTGGGCGTCAGACGTAATTTCAAACTGCGCGCCAGAGAGTTCCGCAGCTGGCCGATAGGTGGGAGCTCCACTGCCAGACCAGCACCAGACCACCATGCTACAGTTTTTCAAGAAAACACCAGTGGAAGATGTAGTACCAAAAGAGGATGTGGACGATCCCGTGGAAGTGGAGGAAGCAGAGGAAACGCAGGTGGATGATGATGTCCTTGACTAGGAGGTGGACAGTAACGGCGTGTGCTTGTGAAAGGTGAATTAAGACATTGGCATCCTGTGTTTATTTTTTTACTAGTGTTTACTTTTATACTGTGGGGTTATTTTTGATAAGTAGATTTTTGATAAGGTGGAAAAGCTCAGAGGGAAATGGTGACTGACTGTGGTGTGAGTGGTGAAGGCAGTGACGCAGTGAGTGTTGTGTTTACGTGTTTTGTTTTGTTGTTTTCTCTTATTATTTTTTGCTTTCTCTTATTATTTCTTGCTTTTTCCTTTATTTTAGATACACTTCTAGTATTTAGAATGGTAAATAATAAAAACGTGTTAATTTAACCAAATAAATAGAGTATTTTGTATGAATTTTTTTTGGACCACATTCCGCATCCCCTTATTATCTATTGTTTCTTATGAGAATTACATGTTTGTTTTACACGAATTTTAATATATGCGATGCCTCTTGGAACGCATCTGTCGCGTAAATTGAGTTACCTGTGTGTGTATGTGTGTGTGTGTGTGTGTGTGTGTGTGTGTGTGTGTGTGTGTGTGTGTGTGTGTATTTACCTAATTGTATTTACCTAATTGTAACATACGGGAAAAGAGCTATGCTCGTGTTGTCCCGTCTCCATATCTATTAATGTCCAGCTTTTTCTTAAAATCATGAATATTCCTTGCGTTGACCACTTCCACGTCTAAACTATTCCATGCTTCCACCCTTCTATGAGGGAAGCTATATTTTTTCACATCTCTCCTATAAGTGGCCATTTTTAGTTTTTTCCCATGCCCTCTCGACATTCTTCCATTCCACATACACAGATCTTCCCTATCCATTTTTCCATGCCAATCATCACTCTGTATATTGCTATCAGGTCTCCCCTTTCTCTTCTGTTTTCCAGGGTTGGAAGTTGCATTCTTTTCAGTCTGTCTTCATAAGTCAAATCTCTTAAGTCAGGCACCATTTTCGTTGCAGCCCTCTGTACTTTCTCTAGTTTCCTTATGTGTTTCTTTAAGTTCGGAGCCCACTGTATTGTTGCATATTCAAGCCTCGGTCTTATCATTGCAGTAATTATTTTCTTCATCATTTCTTCATCTAGATATACGAACGCCACTCTTATGTTCCTCAATAAGTTCAATACTTCTCCAATTATTTTGTTTATATGTCTCTCTGGCGATAGGTCATTGGTAATTGTCACCCCAAGGTCTTTTTCTTCATGACTGGTTTTATGTCTTCATTTCCTATCTTGTACATACTCCTGATTCTTCTTTCACTCTTGCCAAACTCTATTTTCTTGCATTTTGTCGTGTTGAACTCCATTTGCCATGTACAGCTCCATTTCCATATTCTGTCCAAGTCTTCCTGGAGTAGTTCGCAATCTTTGTCACATCTCACTTTTCGTAACAATTTTGCATCGTCTGCAAATAGGCTCACATAACTGGACACCCCATCCACCATGTCATTTATGTAGACTGCGAACATTACTGGTGCCAACACTGATCCCTGTGGAACTCCACTCTCCACCAATCCCCATTCTGATGGTCTGTCCTTAATTATTGTTCTCATTTCTCTTCCTACCAAAAGTCTTCCATCCATTTTAGTAAACTGCCATGCACTCCTCCTACCATTTCAAGTTTCCAGATCAGTCTCTGGTGTGGTACCTTATCAAAGGCCTTTTTTAAATCCAGATATATTCCATCAGCCCAACCATCTCTTTCCTGTATTACATCTATCACCCTCGAATAGTAACATATCAGGTTTGTCGTGCATGAACGCCCTTTCCTAAAACCAAATTGACACTCACAAAGTATGTCATTTTTCTCCAAGAAGTCTGTCCATCTAGTCTTCACCACCCTCTCACACATCTTAGCTACCACACTTGTAAGTGACACTGGTCTATAGTTCAATGGGTCTCTCTTGTTACCTGATTTATAGATTGGGACAATGTTAGCTCTTTTCCAGTCTTGGGGCACTACGCCTTCCCTTAATGAGGCATCAATTACTTCACAAACTTTTTCTGCCAATTGCTCCTGCATTCTCTTAAAATCCATCCTGATACCCCATCAGGTCCCACAGCTTTTCTCACTTCTAAACTCCCCATCATGTTCTTGATCTCCTCCACCGTTACTTGAAACTCCTTCATAATCCCTTTCTGTTCCATTACCAGTGGTTTGTCAAAAGCAGTCTCCTTTGTGAATACCTTCCGAAAGCATCCATTCATAGCCTCTGCCATTTCCTGGGATCTTCACTGTATACTCCATTTACTTCTAAACTTTCAATACTTTCTCTATTTTTGATGTTGTTGTTCACATGTCTGTAAAAAAGCCTTGGTTGGTCTTTACATTTATCAATTATATCCTTTTCTTGTTTCTTTCTTTCTTCTCTTCTAATCAACACATATTCATTTCTTGCTCTTTTGTAACTTTCCCACTGCTTAATCCGTCTTTTCCTTCTCCACCTCTTCCATGCATCCTCTTTTCTTGTTCTAGCCTTTTCACATCTATCGTTAAACCAGTCCTGCTTTCCAACTTCTCTATGTTGTCTTATTGGTACAAATTTTTCTCACCTTCTTTGTATATTTTTATAAATTCCTTCCACTTTTCATTTGCTCCTTAGCACTCTTGAATTTCATCCAATTTGTCTCTTGAAAGAATTTCTTTAGGTTTCCAAAATCTGTCTTGGCATAATTCCATCTTCCCACTTTATATTCTTCATTTCTTCTAGATTTCTCTTCGTCTATCACCTTGAACTCCAAAACTGCATGATCACTCTTTGCTAAAGGGCACTCCACCCTCATCTCCTCAATGACCATTGGCTCTGTACTAAAGACCAAGTCCAGTCTTGACGATGCTCCCTCTCCTCCAAACCTAGTATCTTCTTTGACCCACTGAGTTAACACATTTTCCATTGCCAGTGTCAATAGTGTATTTCCCCATGTTGTCTCTGATCCTTCCATTGACCAGTCCTCCCAACACACCTCTTTACAATTAAAATCTCCCATCATTATAGTTCGTTCACAGCCACCCAACATTTCTTCCAGACATGTTCCTGTATCACTTATCATTTCTTCATATTCCTGTACTGACCATGCATTTGTCTTAGGTGGTACGTACACCACTATGTAGTGCCTCTTTTTCCTTCATTAGTTTCTGCTCTGATCTTTAGCACTTCTGCCTTTCCCATACCTTTTTCACTTGATCCACCTTTATATCTTTTTAACCAGCAACATCACTCCTCCTCCCATCTTACCTACTCTATTTCTTTTCCAAACGTTATATTTCCTTCTCCAACCTTCATCAGGTCTTCTCCCTCTCTCAGTTTTGTTTCAGTAAGACCCACAATATCTGGGTTCTTGTCCCTCAAGTAATCGTTGAGTTCTAAAATCCCGATATCACTCCATTTATGTTGGAATACATTACATTTCGCTCATATGTAAGTTTCTTTAGTCCTTTCTTGCTGTACTTTTCTGGGTTATGAACCACTTCCTCAGTCTCATATCCAAGATTCTCCAGAAAAACTCTTTCTTCTCTTCTTCTGTCCTCTCTTCATTTTTTTCAAAGCCTCCTTTCTCAACTCATTTAACATTTCTCTTTCCTTTTCACCGAGATCTCTTCTCAACCAAATCTTCCTTGTTGTTTCCTGCTGGGCTAGCCTCCATGACTTCTCCACCAATTCATCTACATCCTTTTGTGACTTAAGTTTGATTCTTATTGGCCTCATACCTTCTCTTGTGAACTTTCCAATTCTATGGAAGTCCTCTATTTCTTGTACTAGGTCTTTTCCTCCTCTTGCACCACATTAATGATATTATTTATCACCTTTTTATGTTTTTCTCTCTCCATTTTACTCGGTGTCTTATCCTCCTCCACACCAAATATCACCACACATCTCTTTTTGTCTACAGTTTCCCTCACCAATGTCTCATTTGACTTAATAACCTTCACCACTTTCTCAGCTATCTTCTCTTCTATGATCTGTTGATCTATAATTTCAGCAAGGCCCAAAGTTTTCTCCCTGACTCTTTGATTTCCTTTTCCAGACTTGCAACTTTGTAATTTACCTCCTTTCTTTCCACTTCCTGACTTTTTTCCATTCAGCCTGCTTCTCCATCACTTTTCCTAGAGATTCTCCACATTTTCGCAATTCACTTTAATTAGCTTAACTTCCTCTTTCAGTGCTGCATTTTCCTTCTTCATATCGGCACAGTCTCTCTTTACATTGTCATAACTCGTTTCCAGGCCCTCATACTTTTCAAACAGTTTTTCAATTTTACCTTCTAACTCCAGAATTTTCTTCACATAAGCGCTCTTCTCCATTATTCCTTGAAACCCTGTGAAGTCTGATTCCTCTTCGAGTTCACGGCCGCCATGTTGCGCAGACGTAAACAAACCAGCTGATGGCTCAAACGCAGGCTACAGTTTATATTTACCTTCACTGGACATTATTTTGCTAATCAACAGTTAACATGACTATATGGAGACGGGACAAACATTACCAGCTCCTTTCCCACCTTGGTTACTCTTGTGTGTGTGTGTGTGTGTGTGTGTGTGTGTATATATATATATATATATATATATATATATATATATATATATATATATATATATATATATATACCGCAAATTGAAATTACCGTATACTAAACCCATTATAACATGTAATAATACGGAATGCGTTCCTGCACACAAAAGTCACCCCTACAGAAATTAAAATACATGAAAATAGTCATATAAAAAGAAATGTAAAGTGTATATATATATACACACACACACACACACACACACACACACACACACACACACACACACACACACATATATATATATATATATATATATATATATATATATATATATATATATATATATATATATATATATATATATATATATACAGTAAGTCCTCGTTATATGGTACATATGCGTTCTTGAAAAACTTACCGCAAATTGAAATTACCGTATACTAAACCCATTATAACATGTAATAATACGGAATGCGTTCCTGCACGCAAAAGTCTCCCTACAGAAATGAAAATACATGAAAATAGTCATATAAAAAGATATGTAAAGTACTGCACAAAAGAAATAAACAGAAAAGGCTTTTATTAACCTTTCACTCGCCATGTATTCTATTAGATGATGTCCCTCCCAAGGCTAAGGGACATTATGGATTTCAGCCCTTATTCATCTTTCGCTAGTGGGCATACGAGGATAAGACGTCGCCGTCTGCACTGTCGGAAGCAGATGTGGAAGCGACAGCTGTAGCAGTCGGCACGTTTCACTGGTTTGAAGAAAGAGGATATGGAGGAAGGGTCAGCTGTAGAACCATCGGCAGCAGATGTGGAAGGGCCAGCTGTAGCAGGATCAACAGGTGTGACAGGGACGGCATGTCTGACTGGCTTGAAGAACAAGTAGATGGAGGACTGTTTTTTCTTGTTTTTTCATCACAGATTTCCTGATAAATCTTAACACTTTTTTCTACGTCATGAGCCATTTTGCTCCTCCTGGTAGGATTTGGGTCACATTCCTTCAGGGTTTCCAGAGCTTTTACGATACCACTGAGACATTCTCTAAGAGTTTTGATGTACAGGCCACGCACAGGATCTTCTTCCTTGTCTCCTCTCTCAATTGAGAGAGGTTCAGCATGGCTCTCCAAAAGATCTTGAACATCATCATCAACTTCATTGAAGCCAGCCCTATGTCACAGATTTAGTCATTTCTGATTGCACCAATGTCGTTTTCAGCGAAGCCTCGGAAGTCATGCGCGCATTCTGGCCATACTTTATTCCACGCAAAGTTCATGATAGACGTCTTCACTTCATCCCAAGATGACTTGATGTTATCTAAGGCGTGCTTGATGTTATATGACTTCCACCATTCTCTGATAGCGGGTTTGCCAGGCCCATCTGTGCCCTTTATCAGTTGCTGCATGGTTCGCTGCTGGTATTAGGCTTTAAATGTTTGCCATAATTATTATGAATATATTTGTGCTTACAATAGACCCTTTAATATTCCATTTATTCATCTAATTAGTAATGCATGTAAGTAATACATAATGTAGTTAAAAAAAAAAGGGGGTAGGGGAAGAGATAACAGGCTCCAAGGGTAGTCAAGTTAAAGTCAGTACTGTGAGTGACGGGGGGGTGTGGCATGGATGACGTCATCACCCCTGCTCACCCGCACTGGGCCCCTCTCGGATAACATGAGCAGATACCATATCTGTGAATTTTTCTTACCATATATTTATCGAATCGAGGGTAGTAATTTCCAAATACCGTAACTGTGAATTTACCTGATAAAGAACTACCATATAACAAGGACTTACTGTATTACCATAATACTGGTATACCAGATGGTGGTGCGCATCACTAGTCCTACCACAGTCTTGAGATAAACAACAATCTTCTGCATTCTGTCGGCAGTTTTTCATTTAGAAACCTTCAATGACACCAGAGAGGCTTAGTAGTGATAAAAATAGGGAATCTCATGAGAGTGCAAGTATTAATGAGCCACAGCACTCCATTACTGGATTTACAGGAATCACACCTCGAGAAAAGTTACAAAAGACGTTTAGATGGATGATGACTCATCATCCGATGACCTCCCTCCTCCTCCCCACCCTTCTCCCCTCCTCCTCTAACTTATCCATCACCAGCCTTCACTTACGGTATGTACAAATTAAAATTGTAAAAAAAATACATTGAAATTTTTATAAACTTGAGGTTTTGCTAAGATTGGAACGAATTACCCGAGTTGTAGGTATCAATAGTCAAACTTTTTAATACTCGAACAGTCATTTGGAACAAATTAAGTTCAAGTACTGAGTCTCCACAGTATATATATATATATATATATATATATATATATATATATATATATATATATATATATATATATATATTTATATACAGTAGAGGCTCAAAAACATAACTTAATTAGTTTCAAATGGCTGTTTGAGTATCAAAAAAGTTTGACTATCAATACCTATAAATCAGGTAATTCGTTATAATCTTAGCAAAACCTAAAGTTTATAAAAAATTTCAATATGATATTTTTTTATAATTTTGATTTGTACATATACTGTAAGTGAAGACTGATGATGGATAATGTAGAAGAGGAGGGGAAAAGGGTGGGGAGGAGGAGAGAGGTCATCGGAGGAGAAATCACCATACATGAAAACATCTGATGTGATTCCTGTGAACCCACTAGTGGAAAGCTGTAGCTCACAAACACTTGCACTCTCACCAGATTCCTTATTCTTATCACTAATAAGCCTCTTTGGTGCCATTGCAGGTTTATAAATGAAAAACTACCGACAGAATGCAGAAGAATGTCATTTTCTCACGACTGCAACAGGACTAGGGGTGCACACCGGTATCCGGTATACCGCAATACTGGGTATTTTGCTTTAGTATTACCAGTAACATAGGTATCAGAACAGGACAATGGCAGTCGTGGGGAGGCAGAGGCCAGAGCTTTGTTTACTACCATGTGTGCAGCTGTTCAATTACCAAATATTTTCACTATCAATAAGCCTTTGGTGTTTATTGTAAGTTTATAAATGAAAAACTATGAACAGAACAGAGGAGAAAATTATTCTGACAGTCGCAGCACCACAACTGGTGGACGGGAGGAGAGAGAGGCTAGGGAGCCTTTGTTTACAACCACGTGTGTGAATGCTCGACTATCAGGTATTTTTTTTAGTATTAAATTGAACTTTTGCGTTCGAATATTGAAGTTTGACTATTAAGATTTTCAAGTATTGAGTCTCTACTGTACTATATATGTGTATTCACCTAGTTGTAATTTTACAGGGCCTGGATATCATACTGTGTGGCCCGGTCTCCATATCTACACACATCCAATTTTCCTTTAAAACTATGCACACTCCTCGCTGACACCACCTCCTCACTCAAACTATTCCACACCTCCACAAATCTCTGTGGGAAACTATATTTCTTTACATCCTTTAAGCATATTCCCTTGGCTATCTTTTTACTATGCGATCTCGTAGTTCTATTTAAATTTTCCTCTCTCAACATCATTTGTTCATTATCCACTTCATCCAAACCGTTCAACAGTTTATAAACCTGTATTAAATCTCCTCTTTCCCTTCTATGTTCCAAGGTAAGCAAATTCATTTCTTTTAATCTCTCCTCATAGGTCATTTCTGCCAATTCCGGAACCATTTTTGTTGCCATTCTCTGCAATCTCTCCAACTTCCTTATATGCTTCTTTTTATAAGGGACCAAACCACCCCAGCATATTCCAATCTTGGTCTAATTACCGTAATAATTAATTTCTTCATCATATCTTTATCCATATAATGAAAGGCTAATCCAATATTTCTAATCAAATTATATGTTTCTCCAAACATCTTGTCAATATGAGCCTCAAACTGCCCATGGTCTTGTATTATCACTCCCAAATCCTTTTCCTTTTCCACCTTTTTCAACACTACTCCTTCACCCATCTTGTATGACCCTCTTGGCCGTCTTCCACTCTTCCCCATCTCCATTACATGACTTTTGCTCAGATTAAATTCCATCTCCCACCTCTTGCTCCACTCCCAAATCCTATCCAGATCTGCCTGTAAAATTTCACAATCTTCTTCACTCTTCACATACCTACACAACTTTGCATCATCCGCAAACAAATTAATATAACTGTTTACTCCCTCTGGCATATCATTAATATAGACAAGGAAAAGTATTGGTGCCAGCACTGAACCTTGTGGGACTCCACTCTCCACCACCAACCAGTCCGACTTTGCATCCCTTAATACCGTTCTCATCTCCCTCCATCTCAAGTAGTTTTTCATCCACTTTAACACTTTTCCCTTCAGTCCTCCATAAATCTCTAATTTCCATAGCAGTCTCATGTGAAGTACCTTGTCGAAAGCTTTTTTTAAATCCAAATATTCACAGTCCATCCATCCCTCTCTCTCTTGTATTTTGTCAACCACTCTTGAATAAAAGCTCAGTAGATTTGTTACACATGACCTCCCTTTCCTAAAGCCAAATTCATGATCCGATAATAACTTATGATCCTCCAGGAACCGTATCCAATATTTCTTTATCACCCTCTCACAAATCTTACCGACAACACTTGTTAAAGACAGAGGTCTATAGTTAAGAGGCTCTTCTTTACTGCCTCCCTTATAAATGGGCACCACTTCAGCTCTTTTCCACTCTACTGGTACTTCCCTGTTTCTAATGAGCACCTTATAATATCATATAATGGATCTATCAATTCTTCTCTACATTCCTTCAATAATTTGCCTGAAACTTCATCTGGTCCCATCGCTTTATCATCTTTAAGTTCCTCCAACATTTTATATAACTCCTTTTTAGGTATCTTAATGTCATCCATGTACACATTTCCTTCTACATTCTGAGGCTTTACAAACATTGTTTCTTTAGTAAATACTTGTTGAAACCTATTATTTAGCAATTCCGCGATATTCTTAAGGTCATCTACTATCCCTTGCTCTCTTTTTAATCTTTCAATGGACTCTCTCTTTTTAAGTTTACCATTTATGAACCTGTAAAACAATTTTGGATGTGAGTGTGTGTGTGTGTGTGTGTATTTACCTATTTGTATTTACCTATTTGTGTATTACAGAGCCCGAGCTAAGCTCTCTGTGTCCTGTCTCCTTGTTCATTCCTGTCATATCTCTCTTTCATGTGTGTGTGTGTGTGTGTGTGTGTGTGTGTGTGTGTGTGTGTGTGTGTGTGTGTGTGTGTGTGTGTGTGTGTGTGTATTTTTCTTTTTTTTTTCCTTTCTTTTTTTTCTTTTTTTTCTTTTTCTTTTTCTCTTAATACATAGTTCTAATACATAAGTACATAGTTAACTTACCTAATAATAGACAAAAAGTTTGGTGCATGAGGAATGTCTAGGTGGCCAAAGCCATATTCTGCCTCCAGCTCAACGAATGTGACTGGCATGGCATCTGGGAGACGTGAATCCTTAGCCGCCTTATAAAGCTGAAAACAATATTGTCTCATTAAACAACTAATTCTTGTATTATAATTTCATAATTTGAAATTGATAAAAACTTTAAAAATGCCTTTAAGATCATCTAAGTTATATATGATTTTTTTAAAAATCAACACTTCAAGCATTCAATTAATATTTTTCAACAGTAACACTGTCTCAGATATTCAACTGTCAATGCAGCACTATCTTTTAATGAAAACATAAAATGGGAAATTACTCACCCTTCTTCCCAGTTCAATTGGCACAACTACATCATCTTGGGCATGAAGGATCAAAACTGGACATGGAATATACATGATGTGACTATCACTCTTAAACTCATTCCCAGAATCTCGTATAGGATCGATGAAAGCCCAGTCAAAATATGGCAAACTATGGAAGACCTGGAAATTAAAGATAATCCACAATAACTCATCAGTATTAAACTTAAACTTGTGACCCAAATCTTCTCCTTCATCATCTATTACATTAAATTATTATTAGGCATTTAATATCTAATACAAATCATGAATTACATAGGAAGCTCCAAAGACTGCTTCAATATTACACTCTTTGTAAAGAATAAATAAATAAGAAGTAATGAAAAATATGGAAAGCATATACAGATTATGAATGACAAATGAACTTGGTAGTTTATGACAAACAAAATCTGACAATACCTGAGACAGGGGATTAAGTCTGATTTCATCATGTAAATTGTTAAAAGGAGCTTCCAGCACCAGACCCTGCGGACACTCATTCGCTTGACAAAGTTCAGACAGAGCATGGCAAGACACACTGTAAGAAATCACTGAGATTAAAAGCAATTGAAGAAATACTAATAAGTATGCTTTCATTATAAAATCCTGAAGAACAAAATAAAAGTCTGAGACATGGATGACAAACAAATCGAGAGGTGACAGTGATATTTATGATCAGTCAAGATAACTAACATAGATTAAATCTATCTATATATATATTGTTACTTTCATGCTAACTGCCCCTCTGATCTCAATAACTGCATTCATCCCCATCTCTTATGGCCTTGCTGGAGTATAAATTTATGATGAGGTTTTACTCAATTTTTGCCATAAAATAATGTATTTCAATCATCATTACATTGATAACTTAAATAACTGTCAATTAGAGTATCATCTTACCCAGTACCAAGAGAATGTCCCCACACAAAGAGAGGGGAGTTTCCTGACTTATCACGAAGATATCTAAACACAGCTTTTGTATCTGCCACCAAACCTTCTTCAGATGGTGCCACGGGGGAAGAATCCCCATAACCTGCAATGGAGAAAATAATGTCAGTACTGAGACCCTGGATATCCTTTGTCTTTCCAGGGGACATCAGGGCAAGCCAAAGAACATCCAGGGCCTCTGTGCACTTGCTTATTATCCTCATTATTTAAGATGAGGAAGCATTCTACAGTGAAAGACCGAGAAACACTGGCTACTCTAGCATCTCAGTGCTACAATCATTCACTCACTGCTAGTGGGGGCACACACTGTTCCTGAGGATAATCCAAGAGTTGGAATAACAGCAGTGGCAGCTCGTTTGTAGGCACTGTGGAACTGCAGCACCCCCTATTTTCACTTGATATTATCATTAATATTCAATATAATTATTTTTTCTTTAATTCTTTCTTTATACTTGTACATTATACAATCTGTAAGCTTTATGTCAGTAGCCATCTCTGTTTAAAAAATTTTTTTTTAAATCACAAAAATCTTTGTATGGAACTGCACACATCACAGTTCCACTGGCATGAAGTCTGGCTGCTTTGCGCATGTGCACACAGGAGGTTGTTCTCGGGGCTGTGAGGGAGAGGGAGCACTGTCATTCCCACAGTGCCAACCTTGGCGTGCTGGTGGAAGGTAGTATTTATTTTTTACTCTGAGTGTGTTGTGCTTAAAAAATGGTGTACCAAAGAAAAAAATTATTGATCTTTTTGCACAAATTAAAACAAGAAGAATGAATTTAATTTCCAAATGAATGGATCAACATTGAACTGTGACAGTTTAAATCATAGTAATTAGAAAATGTTTTATTTTCTTCTTTAAGGATACTATCAAAGTTTTTTAAAGAAATATTCTTATACCTGCACGTTTCCTTTTACAAAATGTTAAAACAAGACCTAAACAATTTTTTGGGAGCAGCACCCCCATTAGTTTTAGCTACTGAATAAAAGCAAACAATGTGTAAAATGGCTTCAATATAATGAGAGAGAATCTTGTTGTACAAAACATGACTGTGTCACTGCAGAGCCAGACTAGCAATGGGGGCACACTGGAAGGACACCACAAGCAATCCCACATACAAAATAACAAAGTGTAATAAACAAAAAATGATTGCTAAATAATTATAATGATAAAAACAATAAAATATATAATAATTAATAATAATAATAATAATAATAATAATAATAATAATAAATAATAATAATAATAATAATAAAAATAATAATAACAAAAATAAAAATAATAATAATGACAATAATAAAAGAAAATGAACTCACAATATATTCCCCCATGGAAACATACTAACATAGCCAAACAAATGCCTCTATACTGTACTTGCTTGCGGAGCAAGTGACTGCATGCTTAAGTGATCATAAAAGCAAAGCATAATCAGTCATGTAGGGTAGGCAAGGCTAGTAAAGAATAATGATTGTAAAAAGCAAATTATCATATAATGGTGAACCATATAGTAGGGAGGACCTGCACATATTTTTTTTCCATCAGAAATTGTACACTTTTTGGATGATTAAGTGTAAAACTTACGTTTTCTCTAGCTGAGCAATCACTATGCCTAACATTTTACTTAACTATGCTAACTTGCTAAGGTGCTCTCTGAGATGACATTCTAATCTCGTATCATTACTAAGATCTTCCAAAAATTAGATGCAATCATGGGATTGAATCCTAATTTTCTATAAATATGATTCCTGAATTTCACCTTTACACTCTGGTGTCTGCAGTTATCAATGATTCTTTTCCATCTACTTTCTATTAATTTTTAGACTAGAAATAGCCATTATTTCTGTATGCAAAATCAAGTGATTAGTTCTTGTAAACATAACCTTGAATCTTCTTAATTTTCCACAATCAAGCACAATCTTAATTGTCACTCTCTAAATCCCCTAGTAATGAATCTCTCATTTTCTCTCATTGTAATATTTTTCAGCTGCAAGTAAACCTCAACTTTTGATATAATTTTCTATTATGTTTAAGTTCATTTTATTTTTTTCTAGATTCATGAATGCAGATTTCTTTACTTAGAAGTACACACATATATATATACTGCCTCTCCTAAAGCAGAGGATAGCCTAGGCAAACCACACTTCCACTCATTCACATCACTCCTTTAGCCCCTGGGTGCCTGACAAAGAAGAGAAAGTATTCCTATTCACACTTTACAGAAATCAGTTACACAACTTAGGTAAGGAGTTTGTTCTGAAATGAGGCTCCCTCATAAAAAGTACTCTTCCCTGCCACACCCACTTGGCCCACACCAGTGTGAGACCAGAGATGCGTAGTGCCTCAATCGAAGGTTGCAGGGCCATGTCATCCCTCACACATTCACAACTGCTCTCCATTCACTTTTTTCATGCACCATCATTCAAATAGTCTACTATCTATAAGTAATGATTTATATTTCTTTACTCCCTAAGAATATTAAAAATACAAAAATCTGCAACATTACCAAGGAAAATTTCTCCACAGATAATCTTAATTAGTGGGTGACACAAAACACATTTCATCAAAATATGATACAGCACATGATGCATTTTAGAGATAATTATAAGGATATACAGGTGTCCCTCGGTTAACGATCGACTACTTAACGATATTTCGCTCATACGATCCCTCCAAATTAATCCCTATTTTTTGGTTAACGATCGCCAAAATTCGGTTAACGATCGGATTGACCAATCGCAATCGCGATCGCAATCGCGATCGCAGCGCCTCCATCCACCCGCGGCCCGTGCAGTAAACACACCACAGTCTTTCCCGCTGTTTTGATTGTGCAACAACAACTCTATCACGCTCGCTCTAAACTTCTTTTTGTGCTTATTTGTGATCAAGTGAACTTAGTGATGGCTTCCAAGCGACCCAACGATTGTTCTCCACCGGGAGATAAGGCTAAAAATCGAGAAAGAGCATTGGCCTTGATATTAAGTTGAACATTGTGACTCGTCATGAGGGTGGTGAAGGGGTAAACTCTATTGCTCGTGCCCTTGGTTTATCTCAATCAACTGTATCAACAGTTCTCCAGAAAAAGTACAAGTGAAGCAGCAGGCCAACCAAGTCACAAACCTGCACAAACACACAACAACTCGTAACAGGGAACCGATTATGGAAAAATTGGAACGTTTGCTGAGGCTATGGATTGAAGACCACACACACCGCCGCATGCCTCTTTCTACCCAACTCGTTACTACTAAGGCACTGAGCCTGTGGGAGGACCTGAAACCAGAATTCAACATAGGCGAGACAGTGTCCTTCAAGGCCAGTAAGGGGTGGTTTGAACGTTTCAAACATCGTGGGAGTCTACACAACCTCAAGGTTAGTGGGGAGGCAGCGAGTTCGGATCAACCGCTGCAAACGCCTTCAAGCCTTTGCTTAAAGAGCGCATCGAGGAAGGAGGTTATTCAGCCAAGCAGGTTCTAAACTTTGACGAGACAGGCCTGTATTGGAAGAAGATGTCATCGAGAACGTTTATAGCAAAGGAGGAGAAGTCGGCACCAGGATTCAAGGCATCTAAAGACAGGTTAACATTATTGGTGGGGGGGAATGCCGCTGGTGATCTTAAGCTTAAACCATGCCTTATTTACCATTCCCAAAACCCAAGAGCTCTGTCTGGCTATATTAAGGAATATTTGCCCGTAGTATGGAAGGCAAACAAAAGGGTGGATGACGACTGTTATCATGCAAAGTTACGTGACAGGATACCTCTCCAAATTCCTAAAAGAATATGCTGCCCAAAACAACATTGCTAACAGATTTCTCTTGCTGTGTGACAACGCCCCAGCCACCCAGAGAGCATGAATGACTGGGCAGATAATATTGAGGTCATGTTTATGCCCCAAACACAACTGCCCTCATCCAGCCGATGGACCAAGGAGTCATCGCTACTTTCAAGGCCTATTACCAGCGGCGCACCATGAAACAGCTGTTGGCCTGCATTGACACCCCTGACAAGCCGACCATGAAACAATTTTGGAAGGATTATAACATTAAAAGGGATCGACAACATCGACGAGTCATGGAAGGAGGTGTCCAAGTCGGCAATGAATGGATGTTGGCGTAATTTGTGGCCTGAGTGCGTGGAACGTAAACAGGAAGTCCCTGTCGATGTTACAGCAGTAAGGAAAGACATCGTTCATATCTCCCATAAGGCAGGCTTCAATGAGGTGGACGAGAATGACGTACAAGAACTGCTGGACAGTCATTCTGAGCCTCTCTCCAACGACGACCTCATGGAGTTGGAGAAACAAAATACTTTGGAGGAAATGGAGGAGGACAAGGAGCCTGAAAGAACCCTCTCCGTCAAGATTTTCGAGGAGATTTTTAATCATATTAACCAGGCCATACATCTTCTCCAGGAGAATGACCCCAACCCAAACCGAAGTAATGGCGTGACTAATGCTATAGAAAATGACATGAAAGTGTATAAAGAACTATTTGAGGCAAAGAAAAGGATGGCAAAACAGACAGTCATCTCATCTTTCTTCAAACCACTCACCGCCCAAGCAACCCCATCCACATCCCAAGCAACCCCATCTACCGATCAAGCAACTCCATCCACCTCCCAAGCTACCCCATCCACCTCAAAAGCAATCCCATCTACTTCCATAGGAGTCATCTCGTCGTACTTCAAAGTTCGTCCTGCTACCTCGAAAAAAACTCCACCCACTTCCAAAACAACTCCATCCACCTCCAAAACAACTCCACCCACATCCAATCTATCCTTCACATCCACCGTAACCTTGAGTGACGATGAGGAGAGCCTGGATGACCCACCCCCACTGGAAAACGTATTCTCTCAAGAATTTGAAGGGTTTGAAGCAGCTGACCGAGTTTGGGTCGGGTGTGGGCATGATGAGATTTAATCCTCCAAGGCCCTGTGTCCTCGGGGCACAAAACAACACACTACGCATATCACATCCACTCCTCAAGGTAAGTACTACCAATTCTAAAGGTGTAAATAACAACTAACAACATAGAAAGTGTCGTTTATTTACGCATCGCGAAATACATGTATGTAGTTGATAATTTCAAATCCCTCAGTTAGCGATCGTTTCGGTTAGCGATCTGTTTTTGGGAAACGTAACCCTATCGTTAACCAAGGGATACCTGTATATCAGCAGATAAAACAATTATAAAAAAAAAAAAAAAATCTTGCAATGCAACTAAAAAAGAAAAAACAATTACCTCTGTAATCAAGTGCAATAACATGGTAATCCATTCTTCGAAGTTTATTATACAATTCAACTCTGTGACTCTCCGCTCTGGATCCTTTGTTACCATGTAAATACAAAATGATTGGCTGCTGCTGCTTCAGACTGCTTTCATACCAGACTGCCCACTCTCTCACATCATCAGGGACTGAGTGAATAAGTGAGCTTGGCAGTATATGCCTGCAATATACAAAATAATATAGAGGCAACTTTTATATCATAATTCATTATCCTATCATTTTATTTTCATACACTTGCATACAAAAATATAATCACTTCAACATTATTTCAATGTTTTATAATAATTCTGATACACTGTTATTAATTTTCATAATAGTAGAAATAAAAGAACTAAGAATATCAATCAGAATACAAGAATGTATCATACAAACAGTACACAAAATATAGAAAAGTTATTATAGTTTACAAGGTGCAGACAATAAAATAGAGTCCTACCATTATGTTTCAGTGGAATGGAATAAATAAGGCAAGTGGTGTTATCAGTGTGAAATACAATAAAGATTGCTGTTGGTGACACTGGAAAAGTCAGAAAGTTGTTTGGCTTGCTAGTAAGTGGTGAAACAGCTGACACTGGCAATAAATGTAAATTTCAGTTTTTGCTGTGCTGAATCTCAAGTATAAAGATACTCTTAATACAGGCTTTCTTCAAACTTACTACACGGCAGTATGGCAGCAAACTGTAAGTTTATTAGAGACTATACAGAAAGTGTAATTATTGCAATTACTGAATCATGGCTTGAAGAAAAAGACTTAGATAAAGCAGTTAATATTGATGGTTTTTCACATATAAGATCATACAAGAAATGTAAGGAAGCAGCAGGGAGGTGGAGTTGCTATTTACATTAACAAAAAACAGGTGCAAACAAGTGACCATTAAATTCGCTTTTTATAGTGATCATCTTGAATACCAAGTGGTGTCAAGTCATCTGTTTTATTTTTCCATGAGAATTTGGTTGTGGCTTTATTATCAATGTTTATGTACCATCCACTGCAAATGAGGCCATAGTTCATGATGAAATGTCAAAATGTATTCATTAATATGAAAGAGAGAATCCAGAAGTATAAAAATCATTCTAGGGGATTTTAATCATACAAGTCTGGATAAACTGCTCCCAAATTATGAACAGGTTAAATGTACAATGAGGTGAACATACTTTAGATAAAATGTACATACTGTAATATGAAAGACAAGTATCCTGTAATTAAGAAACCACCAATTGGTAATGCTGATCACAACATGTATAAGCATTTGTTGAAGCATGAAAAATGAACAATAATTACAGTAAGGAACTGAAACGAGGAACACAAGAAATGGTTACAAGGTTGTTTTGATTGTACAGACTGGTTGGTGTTGCATTACGAACCTAGTGATCTTAATGGTATGTCAGGGTATTTACATCCCACATTGGTGTATGTGTTGATATGATTGTACGTACCAGTTAGGGAGGTTATGGCTTATCCAAACAATAAACCATGGATAACCAACAATACAAAAATTTTGATTAATTAATGAAAAGAAACAACTAATCAACTTACATAATTGTACAGCAAAATTAATCCTACCTATCTGGATACAGTAAAATTAACTAATTTTGACTTTGAAATAAAAGTAACCATACTACTCACAGTTGATATACTTTTCACTTTATATAGATTATTATCTCACCAAACACATGAAGTACACTTACCATATTCCAATAGTAACATCTTTGTCTGTCTTAAGATAAAAATTACGACTTCCAGGAAGGCCCACATCTTCAGGCCTATTGAGGCTTATTGGTGTAGTAACTAAAAAGAAAAGAAAACAAAAAGAAAAATGATGCAGCATCCCTTAACATATCTCATCATCCTTACATTAAAATTTACACACACACACACACACGCACACACAAGACGCGGTCAAGGAAGGACGCACTGGCGCCGTTCCGACAATCAGCTGATCTTCACTACATACCTGTTGTACAGTTTTTACAGTGGCCTGGGCAGGTAGTGTGGACTCATTTTTTTTTCATGAAATCAATTATTAAGGAATGATGAGTGAAAAAGAGATTCCACCAAAATGCAGACATGAGACTATAGTCCATTCATCCAAAGAATCCAGGCCGAAACTGCTAGTTCAGTTGGCAGCCCTGCCCACCCCCGCCACTACTAAACCTTCCCGACACTTAAATATTCTTCAAGTACATTTATTTTTCTTCACTTAACTCAATAGATGTACAAGTTTATAGTTTGAAGAAAAATAAATGTACTTGAAGAAAATCTAAGTGTCGGGAAGGTTCAGTGGCGGCGGGGGTGGGCAGGGCTGCCAAGGGCTGCCAACCAAACTAGCAGTTTCGGCCTGGATTCTTTGAATGAACGGACTATAGAGAAGGAATGAAAGCTGATGATGACTTTGCTGGTGAGGGAGAGCGCGTATTCGAAGGCTTCTATATGACGAATACTTCATTACTTAAGGGGAGAGTCCGGTTTGGAGACCCCAAAAATATAAAAAAAATGACTTTTTGTGAAAATAATATATTTGGTAGGTATACATTTTGGCAACTATCTCGCAAAGATTTAAAAGGAAACTTGCGATAGTTTCCCTTTAAATCCCGCTTAAAGGTCCCGCGCTCAACCACGTGCAGCTGTGCGTTTGTTTACATCAGCAGAGTAAGTTTTTTTCCACCCAATTCTACGAAAAAACGCTAAAATCTGAACTTTTAATACATGTGCATGTATTATCAGATTGAAGATGATAAAAAAAAACTCATAGTAAATCTGAAAAAAGGTTCCTAGTGTGTTTTAACGGGATCGCGATCCATCAATAAACTTTATCAGCCCATATCTCAAAACATAAGTTATTCCCCTTCTAACGTTAACCTTGGAGCCAGTTTTAGCTTGATTTCAATGAAACAAAGACTAAAAGGCAGAGGAATACTTTCTCTTCAAATCATCGTCGCTGTTTTTTTATGTATGTCTGGTTTAATTTTATATTAATATTTTTTTGGTCAAAAAAAGGCAAAAAAAAACACATTTAAAAAAAAAATCATAAAACAAATTCAAAAGCTGAAATGAAAACTCTAACGACGAAGAAACATTTCATATTATAACGTCTCTAAGTCACAGAAAAATGAAGGTTGTGGGGCCAATAATAACGACGGAGATTCGCTTTTAAATTTTCGTTGTAGTTGTAGCTGGAGGGGGGGGAGGGGGACAAGAATGGGGGTCAATGTCTAATGTTGATGTAAATGATGCCAATACTTCACAACATAAAAATCAGAGCGATTCATGCATATTTACCGGAGATATGGCACCCCCGATCTAAACCGGACTCCCCCCTTAAGAGAGTGTTAAATATTGAACATAAACTAGATAAATTGATAAAGGAGAATAAAGAAATGAAAGAGAATGAAGAACAGGAAAAAGAGTTTATAAAACTGAGAGAAAGGATAAAAAAAGTGGAAGAAAACGAAGCTACGCTAAGAGTGGAAAACGAAGAACTAAAAAAGGAAGTAGCTAACTACAAAAAGCAGATGGAAGAAGGACTCGGTAAAGCCAAAAAAGAAAAAAAGAAGCGGAACGATCTGGTAAACAAGGAAGAGAAAAGAGTACAGAACATGATTAAAAAAGAAGTACAAGCATGGAGAGTCCAACATAAGAAAGATAAGGCTGATATTCAGGAGGTGATTCAAGAAAAAGAAGAAAATATGACAAACAAAATGATAGGAGTCCTCAAGACAAAAGAAAATCTAGTTAGAGAAATTGCAGAAAAAAAGAAGAGTGTAGTCGTATTTGGAATAAGAGAAAAAAATTTAAAATATAGAACAAAAAGAGAAAAAAAAAGAATGAAATCAGTCAAAGACCTACTAAAAAATCTAAACGAAGAAGATAGGCAGAACTTAGAAGAAGTGGAAGAAATAAGCAACAGGAGAAATATTATATAGAACAACAAAACTTAGAGAAACAGAAGGCTGCAAGGATATCTATATTAAGAAAAATAGAAATGAGGAAGGAAGAGATACAATGAACTGGCAGCAGCAGTAAGGGAAAAGAATAATGAAAGGTCAGAAGAGGAAAAAAAGGCATTTTTGGGGGAAAATTCTATGAGACAGGATAAGGAGATGGTATATAAAAGAGAAGGAAGAGAAAAAAGTGGAACAAATTTAACTAAAAATGATAAAGGCAAAAGACTAGAAATTATGTATACGAACATAGACAGGGTTTTATCAAGTAAACTAGAATTAAGAGATTACATAAATAAAGAAAATCCAGATATTGTATGCCTGGCTGAAACAAAACTAAATAAGGCAATCAAAATAGACTTGGATAATAGGTATAATGTATGGAGAAGAGACAGAGTGGGTAAAGGAGGAGGAGGAGTCATGATTATGTTAAGGAAGGAGATAGTGATAAACCAAGTGGAATGTGGGGAAGAAAAAGCAGAAGTACAATATGTTAAGATGCATATTAATAAAAAAGAGTTAACAATCATTGTAACATATGTGCCACCAAAAACAAATTCATGGACCAATCAAGAATATAAAGACATGATAGATGACACAATAACGAGTCTAACGAGAATTGTTAAAGAAAGGAAAAAAGTGGTATTAAAAGGACATTTCAACTGTAAAAAAGTGGACTGGGAAAATTATGAAAGTGGTATGGGGGAAGAAGCCTGGGGAGAAAGATTCTTGAACCAAATGATAGACAATATAATGGACCAGAGAGTAAAGGAATGCACAAGATTCAGAGGAAATGACAAGTCGGCGAGATTGGACCTAGTTTTTACAAGGGGTATACAAATGAATGATGATATAAGATATACGTAAGTGCCCATTGGGAAAGAGTAACCATGTAATATTAGAAATAGATATAAAAGAGGGAAAGGAAGATAGAGACGATTCATACAAAGGAGACCGATTAAATTACAGAAAGGCTGATATTGAGAATCCCAAGAACTATTTTAAAAACATAAACTGGGAGAAGATGGAAAACTCAGAGACGATGCAAGAGAAATATAACTTATTTCTGGAAATATACAAAACAGGAGTCAGGGAATATGTCCCGAAATATAGACCTAAAGAAGAAGGAAAGAAAGATTGGTTTAATGCAAGGTGTGCTAGGGCAAAGGACAAAAGACATGGAGCATGGAAAAGGTGGAGGAGAAATAGAAATCCAGCAAAAAGGAAAACTTCAAGGCAGTGAGAAATAAATATGTTAAGGTGAGGAAGGAAGAGGAAAAGAACTTTGAAAAGGACATTGTCGAAAAATGTAAGGAGCAACCAAAATTGTTCTATAGGTTCATAAATGGAAAAATTAGGCAAAGAAAAACAATAGAAAAGTTAAAAGGAGAGAACGGGATGGTGGAAGACCCAAAAAGTATGGCAGAACTATTAAACAATAAATTCCAGGAAGTCTTTACTAAGGAATCCAAATTTGAAAGGCCACAGGGTAATAGAGAGACAATCTATATGAAAGAGATTAAAGTAACCAAGCTTGAAATAAAAGAGTTAATGAAGGAACTGGATGAAGAGAAGGTAATGGGACCAGGGGCCGTACTTATAAAACTCCACAAAGATGCCGTCTTAGTTAGGAAAAGTACTTAACCTACGAGACTTAAGCGCTAAGAATCTTTCCTAGCAGGATGCTTTGTTAAGTAACCGTCTTTAGGCGCTTACACCGCTAACCGCTAACATGAGCAGACATTATGTAATGTTTTTTGAGGAATTTTGCAAGAAACGGGTAAAAATATGTAATTATTATATTTTAAATAAAAAACATTTATTTAGTTAGTTTTCAACAATCATCTCTTCATTTTACCCTTGATAATTGAAGGTATAAATTTACCACCACTGTTGTCATCTTGTCAAACCAACAATCATTTGGCGCCAACTTCGACTGCGCACCATGGCTACTCAAGACAAGAAGAGGAACAGGAAGACGAACTGGACGCCTTCATCTGGCCCACCTATACAAAATTTCTAAAAATACTCCGGAGCGACTTCTCCACAGCTGGCTGCTCTAAGGAAGCCAGAAATGCTGCTTGGAGGACCAATAGTGCGGAGGTGTTTGCCGTGTCAGACATTCTCCGCATTGAGGAGTGCCAGAAACATTGGCATATTATAAAATCTGAGGCATGACGGAACACCACCAGCAAGCAGAGAGAAGCCATGACTGCCACAGGTAAGAGTTATTAATTTGGGAGCTATTTTTTGTGTGATATTTGTGTGTGTTGCAGCAAGATTTTCATATTTTTGAGCTTGATAGAAATTTCATAGTTTCACTGTAACAAAAGATATGATTTATCTTATTACTCGTATTCCTTTTAAGCACTGAATAGGTAAGGCAATTTCACTTAAAGAAAAGTATTTGTTTATGGTTATTTATTTTTTGCAAGGAAGCTTACTAGTATTTGAGTAAATACTAAGTTTCAGCAGGTCTACTGTTAAGGTCACTTGAGATTTAGATCATGGAACCTAACCACTTTAAGGAATAAATTTCAGTAAACTGTTCCTGTTTTAAGTTTGGAAGCAGCAACATTGAAAGTTTTGTACTAGTGATTAATATATTAAAGTGCCAGCCATTTCCTGCATTTTTTTTTTCTTTTTTTGTGAAGTGGATGCATTTATTTATTGCACACACTAATTATGATGCAATGTCTACCTCTGACAAATAATATTACTCCAACCACACATCTGAGTTACATATGTTATGTGAAAACACACTTTATAAATTATTTATTTCTATTTGCAATTCATTAGCAATAAGATTATATACTTTCCAGGTGGTGGACCTCCTGCCAACCCTCCTCTCTCCCAGCTCGATGAGTTAATCTTTGAGATTTTGGACCCCAAGAATGTCTCTATTCATGGGTGTACCAATAAGGCAAGCATCATTGAATGCACCTTCCTTAACAAAGGATAAGCCACTTGTAGATATAGCAATATTAGGCCATAATGTTGTCTCAAATGTCTGCAATCCAAAATACTCGTGTTCCCAGTTAGTTTACAACTTACAGCTATACACAATGGTAAATTTGTTATCTAGTGTTGAGAAAATTTCATTTATTTATTTATTATTTTTTTTTTTATTCCTTAACCAAACAGATAAAACAGTAATAAGAAAAGAAAAAAAAAACTAATAAAGTTAACTTAATTCCTATCCCTTCTCCCCATTCATAAGTATGGTGTTGTAGTGGGTGAATGTGTTAATGATAATGAGTCTTAGGTATTTACAGTTTCTTAGACATGGGCTTCCTTCAAACAGAATAGGATTTAAGTCAAACACATTGTACCCTTAGCTAGATTTACTGGTTTCTGTTACTTTTGTCCTTAGCAATAAAACCAAAAACATTATCAGCTTAGTTTCTGAAGTTAGAACTAATGATGCCAGCAGTGTTCAGGCAGCAGATGATGCTGGGGAAGTGGCAGAGGTAGCCCAACAGAGAGAAGTGGTGACCGAGGCAGTGGGTGTTGAGGAGGAGGCACCTGCCACACCACTTCCAGCACCAGTGATGTGGCACCAACAGGGGCCAGACTTGCCTGGTACATCACTGGTCTATGTGGATGAGGAGGAGATCATCCACCTGCAGAAGAAAAGGAAGCTTGAGCTTGCACTCCTTTAAGAATCTATAACGGCTCAGGAAAGGAAGCAAGAAGCAGAACAGGCTAAGTACATGTACTACACACAAAAAGTAGAGTACCAGAAACAAACAAATAAAAAATAGTAATAAAGATATAAATAATGTACTATTTGTTTTTGTTTGTAACCAATCAACCAAATATTAGTGTTAACACAAAATTAACTGCAGTTTCTATATGCTCAACCTACAATCTACTTACTTCAGGTATGAAAAAAAAAAAAAAAAAATCTACTTACATGAGATTAACACCAATCTCAGCAGTCATGACACTGGTGTCTCATCACTCAGCAATGCTGTAAAAGAAAGACATTGATTTACTGCTTGATGTTGTATCACACATTATATATATATATATATATATATATATATATATATATATATATATATATATATATATATATATATATATATATATATATATATATAGATAGATAGATAGATAGATAGATAGATAGATAGATAGATAGATAGATAGATAGATAGATAGATAGATAGATAGATAGATAGATAGATAGATAGATGACTACAGAACAATTGATAATGTAGTCAATGCCACACTCATAAAAATAAGTGAAAAAATAATTAAGAGAGAATCATCTAAGTTAGTTGTGAAAGTGTGTTAATTATTTTTTTAGATGTTGCTGAGATACACATTCATCATAATCCATTTAAATATTGTAAGGCTGAACAGTAATACTGTGGTATCTGTGAAGAACTGTGGGTGACTGGCAGAGAGTGAGACAAGGAAGATGAAATCACCAACATAACAGTGCACACACAACAAAACAAGACATATAAATGTAAATAACAAAGTAACAGAGGAGAAAAAACTGAAGAATGCTACTATAATCAGCATTATGGGTTGTGTTACTTACTTTAAGTGAAGCACAACAAATTCATCCCTGTAAAGGATTCCTTCATGGCGACTTTGAACTTTCTGTGCTGGGGGTCGCTCCTCATTGCCTCCATCCTCGGCTGCAGCAAGATGTTCTTCCTCAGGAAGAATGATGTTTCTTGCTTTGCAGATGTTGTGCAGCAATGCACAAACCTCTACAATTTGGCAGACCTTGGGTGGAGGACCAACTTGGATTTCACTGTGTAGCATGTGAAAATGTGGCTTCAGCTGCCTGATGCCTCTCTCAACAATGCTGTAGGTTTTCTTGTGGGCCCTGAAATTAACATAGAATTCAATCTTACAATGCAGTACTTGAAAGTGGTATGATGCATTAATTTAATTTCTGCAAACATTTAGGTTATGTCATGTATAAGGTTAAGGTAAGATTCATTGTTTGATAATGATTTGTGACATGGTAGCTTAAACATTATGAAACATATAAAAAAAAATCTCTAGTATAACATTGGTTAGGTTAATATATTCACATGAAAACTTAGAATAAAAAGAAGAAACTCTTAAATATTTGGAAATTTTCTTGTTGTATTGGTGATTCAACCAACACACCTTACATAATCATAGCCCTTTAAGGGGGATCCAAAGGGGGAAAAGCGTACACAATGTTAAATTACTTTACCTTATTGGTTGTTCTGGTCAAGATTCAAAATGTTAAGTTACTCTACCTTAATGGAGGATGATGCTAACCCAATGAGGAGGTTACAAAATGTTAGGTTAGGTTACTTCATCTTATGGAGGAATCCAGTATGGTAGGGGGGAGGGTCAAGATTGTGTGAAACTGCAATAATACTTCCAAATTACCTAATTCATTAATTTAGCACTTTATATTAGTTTATATGAAAAAGTGTAACTATAGGAGGTAAATAATTAGTTTTGTGTTTAGTGTGATGTGGGGTAATTAATTAGATAACTCTTTATCTAAATTTTACTACTCAGTAACTTACCTGTTATAAGAAGACTGTGCTCCAGGCTGTGGTCTGAGGTATGGAGTCAGTAGCCACTTCTTGCTGGGATAGCCACTATCTCCCAGTAAGTGACACCCAGCTGGGACGATGCCGCTGTCAAATATCGTGCAGAGTCCACTTTGAGCAAGTATTCTTGCATCGTGAACCAATCCCGGCCACTTTGCAACCACATCAATAATGTGGTATCAAGCATCAAACACAAACTGCACGTTGATGCTGTGGTATCTCTTCCTGTTGACAAACTCTACCTTAAACTCTCTAGGAGCCACAATCATCACGTGCATCCCATCAATGGCACCAATCTTTCCTATAGCGAGGTACTGCAGTGAAGATAACTTGCATCTTGGGGAGAGAGGCCTTGTTCCTTGCAGTTGGTCTCTTCAGCCTTTCCCGCACCAAATTTGTCACGAAAATGATACCAGCAGGATCCTGCCAATACCTCTTCACCAGCTCACGGTCATCTAGCTCATTCAGGACGTCCTTCCTCTCACGAAACGACCGTCTCTGTCGCAGGTGGTGGCGGTGCGGTTCCTATCGGGCGGCCATGTTTACTTTTAGGATGAAATCTTAGGAGCGCATCTTACTGCTAAAACACCTCGGGAGGTGTTTTAGTGGTAAGACGCATCTTTAGGGCTTAGGATGCCGTCTTAAGGATTTAAGACTCGAATTCCGCCATTTTTGTGATTTAGGACAACTTCTTACCGTTAGGACGTCATCTTAGTGTTTATAAGTACGGGCCCAGATGAAGTCTCAGGCAGAATACTGAAAGAATGTAGGGAAGAACTAGCAAGTCTTATATACATCATAAAATACTCAATAGAAAATGGAACAGTACCAGTAGAATAGAAAAGAGCTGAGGTGGTTCCCATATATAAAAGCGGAAGGAAGGCAGAACCTTTAAATTACAGACCGGTATCACTAACTAGTGTAATATGCAAGATGTGTGAAGAATAATAAAGAAACAATGGATCGAGTTCCTTGAAGACAACAAATTAATATCAAATAACCAATTTGGTTTTAGAAAAAGACGGTCGTGTGTAACAAATTTACTAAGTTTCTACTCTAGAATAGTTGATAGATTACAAGAGAGAGAGGGATGGGTTGACTGCATTTATTTGGATTTAAAAAAGGCGTTTGATAAAGTGCCACATATAAGATTACTACGGAAGTTAGAGAAGAAGGGCGGCTTAAAAGGAAGCACATTGAGATGGATAGTAAATAATTTGAGGGGGAGAGAAATAAGGACGGTAGTTAAAGATATGAAGTCCAAGTGGAGAGCAGTAGAAAGCGGAGTGCCGCAGGGGGTCAGTATTTGCGCCAATACTTTTCCTCACATATATAAACAACATGCCAGAAGGAGTGAACAGCTACATAAATCTGTTTGCGGACGATACGAAACTGTGTATAGTTATAAAGCAAAAAGAGGATTGTGAAATACTGCAGGAAGACTTAAATAAGATCTGGGAATGGAGTAAAAAGTGGGAAATGGAATTCAATGTGGACAAAAGCCATGTCATGGAAATGGGAAAGAGTGAAAGATGACCTGTGGGAATCTATAAGATGGGAGATGGAATAGAACTGGAGAAAGTAAAAAAGGAAAAGGACTTAGGAGTGACGATGGAAGAAAACAATCAACCTGTAAGCCATATTGATAGAATTTTCAGAGAGACATATACAGGCAACCCCCGTTTAATGAAGGTTCACACAACGAAATTTCGCTACAACGAAGGTTTCATTTTACTACCATCTGGTCGTTTAACGAACACCAAACTTGCTTTAACGAAGTTTTATCCAGGTAATTTTTTTCCAAATTTGAAAGCCCCACCATATCACGCAAGCTGACAGGCTTTTGAATACACCAGGAGCTGCTGGTACTAAGGCCTGCCTCAGGAAAAATCCTGGGACACCTATAGAATAGAGATCAAGATCAAGATCAAGCCTCTCGTGGACAACACGCGCAACACTCACTCCCCAGTCAAAACATAACAGCATCAGCAGCAGCTTGTCTTCCCTAGCTCAACTTGCCACCAAAATGCCCTGCAATTGGCCTAGTGTTCATAAGAAGACCAGGAAATCTCTTACTTTCCAAGTGAAGGTAGATATTATTCACAGACACGAGAGAGGCCAGAAAACTATAGCAGTGCTGGCCACCATCTTGACTCCATATTGTACTGTCTCTATTTTCAAGTCAGCAGACTCTATTAAGAAGGCTGGTGAGACCGTATCTTCCTTGCAAGCTAAAAGAACCACCTGAACTCATGACTCTACAATGGATAAAATGGAAAGCCTTGTGGAAATGTGGTACATAAGTTTTGTATGCAGTACAATGATGCGCACTTTGTTTACATTCCACAGGTTGCCGGTTAGTGTCTTTCCCGTTTCACTCTCCCTCCCTTCATAAAGTTAAGATCATCAACATTATAAAGTTACGTGCATACATACATTAGTGTACATTATAATGACTTAAATTAAACTACCTAAATGTTTAACTTCATAATTTTTACTTTCATTAATCCTTTTACTGTACTATGATGCACTCTCCCTTTGCTTACTCTCAATGGAAGTTCAAATCAGGGGTTAAACTTGTTATAATCGATTTGCTTAATGAAGTTTCGCTTCGCTTAACGAAGTGTTTTTAAGGAACGTAACCCCTTCGTTAAACGGGGTTTGCTTGTACTTTGCTAAGGAATATTGGATTAGCATTTCACTACATGGACATACTACATATGATGAAGAAATTGATAAGTACTATAATAAGACCCAGATTGGAATATGCAGGAATAGTGTGGATCCCCCATAAAAAGAAACACATAAGGAAGTTGGAGAGACTACAAAAAATGGCTACAAGAATGGTTCCAGAATTTGAAGAGATGACATATGAGGAGAGACTAAAGGCTATGGATCTACCAACACTGGAACAGAGAAGGGAGAGAGGGGATCTGATACAAGTTTATAAATTGATCAATGGAATGGACCAAGTGGATAATAAGAAACTGATCCTGAGAGAAGAATATGACATTCGAAGCACAAGATCGCATAGTAAAAAGCTGAGAAAGGGAAGATGTCTGAGAGATGTTAAAAAATATAGTTTCCTGTAAAGATGTGTTGAGACGTGGAACAGTTTGAGTGAAGAAGTGGTGTCAGCAACGAGTGTGCATAGTTTTAAAGGAAAATTGGATAAGTGTAGATATGGAGATGGGGCCACACGAGCATAAAGCCCAGACCCTGTAAAACTACAACTAGGTAAATATACACACACACACACACACACACACACACACACACACACACACACACACACACACACACACACACACACTGGAAGAAAGTAAAAAAGGAAAAGTGACGATGGAAGAAAACAATCAACCGGTAAGCCATATTGATAGAATTTTCAGAGACATATAATTTGCTAAGGAATATTGGATTAGCATTTCACTACATGGACAAAGAAATGATGAAGAAATTGATAAGTACTATAATAAGACCCAGATTGGAATATGTAGGAGTTGTGTGGACCCCTCATAAAAAGAAACACATAAGGAAGTTGGAGAGACTACAAAAAATGGCTACAAGAATGGTTCCAGAATTTGAAGGGATGACATGAGGAGAGACTAAAGGCTATGGATCTACCAACCCTGGAACAGAGAAGGGAGAGAGGGCATCTGATACAAGTTTATAAATTGATTAACAGAATGGATCAAGTGGATAATGAGAAACTGATCTTGAGAGAAGAATATGACATTCGAAACACAAGATCACATAGTAAAACACTGAGGAAGGGAAGATGTCTGAGAGATGTTAAAAAATTTAGTTTCCCACAAAGATGTGTTGAGACTTGGAACAGTTTGAGTGAAGAAGTGGTGTCAGCAACAAGTGTGCATAGTTTTAAAGAAAAATTGGATAAGTGTAGATATGGAGACAGGGCCACATGAGCGTAAAGCCCAGGCCCTGTAAAACTACAACTAGGTAAATACAACTAGGTAAATACACACACACACACAAAGAGAAGAAAAAGAAATAGAAACAAAAGGGATTTCAATGCAAGTCATCTGTTATTTGAAGTTCACAAAGGTTGATCATTTAGTCTATCTTCCACCATTTCAAGCACTAAGTCCTATGAGAGAACACTTAAGTATATGTTTAAGTATCCAAACTTCCAGTCTTCCTAATGCATCCCTTTTCTTACACATTATTGGATTTACCTATTGAGGGATTTATTGAGAGTGAGATTTGTTATCTTGTGTTCTCTTTTCCTCTCTCAAAACAATACAACTGTGGTTATTTTTTATGTCTGCTAAATTTTTGCAGCAAAGTCTATTTGCTACATCATTTTTTAGCACTGATTCTTTGGCAAAAAGTTTCTTGTACAAATGCAGGAGAGTCAAGATAAGTAGGAGCTGACAAAGTTTCCTGCACAAATGCAGAAATTAAGATAGTTAGGAGCTCTTTTCAGGCCTATGGCACAATACAATGGTGATATGTAGTGGCAGAGCTTTCATAATCCTCCACTGGTGCCTTAACTACCTTTAGGATACTTCACTCACCCCATTTCCCCCTTACTATAGCTGGCCTCCCCAAACTAAATTTCATTTCCTTTGAGTATCATACTCATTTTGTGAATATTTACTTGGCTTTTTCATCACTGGATAGGAGGATGACAGAGTCTTAAAAATTCAAATGGACTATGAATAAAGAAGGCAATGCAAGTGAAAGCCACAGAGGGAGCTGTAAATGTTTGTCAATTTTTGCTCAAGGAATCAGCATGATACTCTTCAGTAAAAGGTGGTATATAATGAAGAAATTTCTCCTGAACGCAATATTGCTATCAAATTTTAGATGAAGCAACATTCTATCCCAAGCTGTCGGCAAAAGACAAAAGGATCTTGACATCATATAGATTGTGTGTATATCTCCATAATGCCCAGCCAGTAATGTCCAGCAACTATACCTTGAATGACAACTTTTTAACTCTTTCTTCTCCATCTTTTATAAATTTCATCACTATTAAATAGATTTCTTAAAATGACAATTATTATAAAATTTCTTGAAAATATACTGTATTACACCATATATATACATAACATTGCAAATGTCCATTTCAAGTGCAGAAAATTTTGTGTATTCATAAGTTAATGCTATTTGAAGTATATTGAGTCAACCAAGACCTGTGAGGTTAAGGTTCATAAGCTCATAATAAAGAAATAAAATAAATGAAAATATTGGGAGAAGCTGCAGTCAGCAATACAGCACTCAAATCAACACAAAAACCATTGTCAAATCAAGCATACAAAGTCAATAAAAATCATGGAAATTATACCATGAAAAGCATGACACAAAAATCACTACCTTACGCAGATACAACTAAGAAATATTAACAAATACTTCTCACCCACCAATAAACAAGTGAAAGCTGCTCATTCCTAAATTACAGCATATAAGCCAAACAAATTAAACCTAAATAATCTTGATATAACTTCTGAAAAATAAAAATTAAATACCATCACTTCATACCTGTGTTAAGGAACAAAAAGAATCGCTGTAGACCCGGTGAATAGTGGAAGACAAGAGGCACTACAACACATACTACAAATGTTAGCGTCACAGCACCAGCCACTACTGACTTCCACAATCTGAAAAAAAAAAGAGCACATGTATTCTGAAACATATATACAGCATTTGCCAGCAGATTATATGCACCTTAGCATGACACATTCCTGGTCTGCAAGTAAGTTTTCAATAGAAAATTTATCAGTAGTAAAGTATTTTAATGCAATCGAAATAAAAATACAAGCAACCCCCCATTAACGAACATTCACACAACGAAATTTCGCTACAACGAACGTTTCCTTTTACTACTATCTGCTCGTATAACGAACACCAAATTTGCTTTAACGAAATTTTATCCAGGTAGTTTTTTCCAAGTTTGAAAGCCCCGCCGTATCACGTAAGCCGACAGGCCTTTGAATACACACCAGCCCCTCTCGTGGACAAAACGCGCATAACTCACTCCCTTACCTTTCCCTGCTCTTAGTTCAAAACAATAACAGCTTCCAGCAGCAGCTCGTCTCCCCTCGCTCAACATGCCACCAAAACGCCCTGCAACCAGCCCTGCAATGTCGCCTAGCATTGCTAAGACGACCAGGAAGTCTCTTACCCACAAAGTGAAGCTGGATATTATTCACAGACACGAGAGGCAAGAAAACTAATGGCATTGCTTGTCACCATGGCTTGACTCCATCTACTGTCTCTACTATTTTCAAGTCAGCAGACTCTATTAAGAAGGCTGGTGAGACCATATCCTCCTTGCAAGCTAAATGAACCACCCAAACTCGTAACACTGCAATGGATAAAATGGAAAGCCTTGTGGAAATGTGGTACATAAGTTTTGTATGCAGTACAATGATGCGCTTTTGTTTACATTCCACAGTTTGCCGGCTAGCGTCTTTCCCGCTCCACTCTCCCTCCCTTCATAAATTTAAGATCATCAACATTATAAAGTTACTTACATACATACATTAGTGTACATTTTAATAACTTAGTCTTAAATCAAACTGCTTAAATGTTTAACTTCATAACTTTTACTTTCATTAAACCTTTTACTGTACTATGATGCATTCTCACTTTATTTACTCTCAATGTAAGTTCAAGTCAGGGGTCAAACTTGTTATATTTGGTTCACTTAACGAAAATTCACACAACGAACAGTTTTTAGGAACGTAACCCATTCGTTAAGTGGAGGATACCAGTATACATAATTTATCAGTTGTCTTTCTACATGGGCTCACACACTGGAAACAAAAATTATTTGTTAAAATGCAAAGGAAATATTTAGCTAGATCACATTTGATAATACAATGGCCCCACAAATCATTACTCTACTTCCTTAAGAATGAATTTTATATAAGAATAAGAAATATTTTGTTATCTATTATGTTTAGCCTTGATTTTACGTTGTTGACATGCTTTGCTGCTTTTCTGTCATGTGTTTGAACTTTGTGGAATATTTGCAGTGAGAACACTTCAAGGTAACCAATCAAGTTTATGTTGTTTCCCTTGCTTCAGAAATTAATCAAGAATTTGCGAGAAACAAACACTTTCTAAGCTAATGAAGAGTATCACAAAGGTATCGTGAGTGACTTCAATGAACATTACCAGTTTAGTGAAGTTCTGACACACCTTGATGACAATGAAAGATAAAAGAACGTTAGTATTATATTAGAAGGTTGTGGTTGTTCCTAACTTCATGGGTGGATTGGAGAATATTTCATGGATGCAAGGTGGACTAGACAGAAAAGATATGATGCAGAACTAAGTAGGTAGGATACCTTTAAGTGCAAATAGGTATGTTTATCAGTGGAAGTGATCAGAGGAATGATAAGACAGGAAATATCCAAAACAAAGATTGCTAAGTCAGTTTTTTAAATAAGAAAAATTATATTTCAGAGAATGGATGAGTCAATGAACAAAATGGTGACTGAATGAAATATATATGAAAAGTGGATGAGATTCAATAAGTGGAAATGTGGACATAACAGGGAATGCATGTAAGAGGAATAATGATACATAGGAGAATAGGTATGTGCACAAGATAAAGAAATAGGCATAAGAAAAAGAATGGAGAAAAAAATGGATAACAGAAATAAGTGAAAAGTAAAGAGGAAAACATGTCAGCATGAATACATAATGAAAAAATTGAAGTTTCTATAGTGCAATTTAAGGAGGCAATCTATAGTTGAAGATCATTAAGTTTCTGGAATTGAATACATAATAGAGTACAGAGATGGACAAAATGTGGTTATAAGATAGGTACAGTACGATGAAAGAGAGGAGTAGATAAAATGGTGAAACATTTGGTGCTAGAATGTCTAAAGTATGAGCATAAAAGAGCAACCATGTTAGAAGCAATAATAGAGGACATAGAAGTGAAACAATGGGGCAAGATGAGGGAATGACAGCAGATAAAGTACTGGATACAGTTGCCTGCTGCAAGGAGGATAACTCAAGGAGGTTTTATAACAGGAGGCGGCATGATGTCACAAAAGTGAAGCAGCGCGCTATTGGTTAGCTGCTGCCCCTACCCCCCTTACACCCGAAACATTGCCAACTGCCCATTGAAAATACAAGGGAACGCCAATCACTGAAATCACTGGAGTATTTTGGGGAAATACGCTAAAATACGTGGGGTATTTAAACTTTAAAGGGCCCCTGCCACACCCACCGAAGCCCAGGGCTTCCCCCCATCCCCACTTTCTGTACCATAAATGATGATGATAAGCATGGAAAAAGCCATAAAAAGTGGTTTCTTTGGTAAGGAAAGGTGGTCGCTGGCAACTTAGTACTATGGCGTACACAGGAACACACCCTCTCCCCTTCCATTTCAGTGTTCATGTGACTGCGATGGGAAGAGGTTCTATTGAGTATCTCACCCGTTATTTCACACCTTGCAAGCCACAATCCAGCCTATTTTACCTGCCTTTTTTGCCTTACAATGTCTAAACAAACAGTGCAAGTGGAAATTATAAGTTGTACCGACTATGCATGGATGGGAGACACCCTCGCCTTCGAGCGACTAATAACTACAATCATTGTAGGGGTGGCAAGGTGCCATATGAGTCTTACAGAATATTCTAAACATGCCTAAAAAGCACATACAGTAAAAATCCTTAAATCCGGAACCTTATAATCCGGAAATCCTTATAATCCCGAAAATTTGAAAGGCTGAGTTAAATATGTAAAAAGTAAGAAATAATAGTAATAAATATATAATAATAGCCAAAACCGAACATGTCATCACCAACATTGAGTTTAACACAAACTCGTAAGAGAATAATATTTGGAGGTATTATAAGTGGTGTTTTATGTTTCTGTAGGTGATGTGCGTGCGTGCGTGCGTGCGTGCGTGTGTGTGTGTTGCGGAGTCCTGTCATCTGTGTGGGTGGTCCAGCTGGTGTACGCTCGACACCAGTGACGTGATTGGCTGGCCTATAATGTTGGAGGCCTTCCTTTCTTTTTGTTTCCCTTTATCAGACATCAGTAAATGTTTTATGTTATGAAATGTGTTTTGTATTATACTTAAAATTATTTTATAAAGTGTGACATAAGTATTGTGGACTGTATACATATTTGTGGGGTACAGTACAGTACAATCACTCAAACTTCTCAGTATATGTGGATGGTGGAATAGCCTACGTAAAATAGTGAAATCACCTACACAAATACAAGTTGACAAGTAGGAAAAGAGCAATCATCACATATGGGCCGCCATAATGGCTGGAAAGGCCCATGCCACTCCCCCATAGTCTGGCAAATCTTCAAGAAAAAAAAGAAAGCCTACGTAAATCTTGTGTGGTGTGGTGAGGAAGTACACAGTGGACTGGTGATAGTAGCAATCCCTGTAAGATGTTATGACAGTACTACAAAGAGATATAGCAAGTTGGGGTTAATTTAATGGGGATTACATAGTACCCTCAAGATTTTAATCTTACTTTCAGCCTTACTATCTTACAATCCGGAAAATCCTAGAATCCGGAATGTCTGAACCCCCATGACTTCCGGATTTCAGGTCTTTTACTGTATGATGCACATGGTGGTGTATGAGCAAGAAATATCCAACCCAAATAAATGTACAAGGTCATAGAGGACAAAAATGACATCGATGGGTTTTTGTCTTTTTCTAAGTTTTTAAGTGCCGCAATATAATTTTATATAAAAAATAAAAAAATCAAAATTCATAATGGCCATCAAAATAAAAAAATCAAAATTCTATGAGATGGAAAGTTTTGTTATACCACATACCTCATATCCGTACTGGCAAAATTGAAATCTGTCCTCTGGTGACAAAGTTTATAGGAAAAAAAAAAAATTTTAATTGATTTTTTATTTTTCATGCAGTTATTTATGGGTTGATTCGCTTGTAATTACTAAACTAACATCGTGTAATAGCCATCTATCAGCAAAAAAAAAAAAATTGCCCATGTACTTCTTTATTTTCGATTTTTCAAAAACCTCACCGGATGGTCCCCCTAACATCATTAAAAACAAGTCTACATGACATCTTTAGGAAACTATAATGTGGTTTACATAAGTTAAATCATCAGTTCTTTCTTAGTTTTCCTCTAGTAATGAAAAAGAAAGCAGCTATTTCCCATTGCTTAACAGAGTAGAAGGCAATGTTTTGGGTGTAAGTTGTGATCGTAAGCTCTGCCCACCGCCTCATAAGCTCCGCCCACTGGCTTCACTTTATTAGTACAGTGGGATAGGTGCACAGCGTCTCCTTCAATATAACCTCCTTGGGATAACTAGATGGATGGGTAATATGTTTTTCTTAAGAGAATGCATGGAGGGTACAAATGAGAAAAGATGAAAGATACAGATCCCTCCCAATTCATGTCATGCAGGTGGAGGAAGAAAGATTGGAACACAGTTTTGTCCTCTTCTTGTCTTCTCCCAGTAGGTGAGTGTGGGAAAACACTATTCCAAAGACTTTACCAGTAGTCTTTACCAAATCAAGTTCACTCATTCAGTGATTGTGTATTTTCTTTATTGGTTCCTTACATTATTACTTTTATCTTGTTTTCTTGGTACATATTTATGAGATAAAGTAAATTACAACAAATATAAAACAAAGTAAGTCTCTAACTCACAATTGTGAATGTATGCCAATACAGCAAGTGCTTAATTGACAAACCCACATACATTCATAAACCTTGCTCAATTCTGAGTTCTAGTGAACAAGCTATAGTTCATATCTGCACACTTTATTGAATGATTCAAGAATTTGGATAATATATACTTATAATTACTTTATTTTGCTCTTGAACACTGACATGATAATACAGAATACTTAATGTAATGTATGTCTAAAAATCCTAGACAGCATCCCCTTATTCATCATAGGAAATAGTTCATATATAACAGGAAAATAAAGTATATAAAAGTTATTTTTTCCATACATAACCTTAGCTTCTTCACTGTATCAAAAATATTGAACAATAAGTATTATATTATCAGGCACATTTTATTTGTGAGATATATATTACATATCTATCGAGGAGCAGGGCACCATGCCAGTTTGACTCTAGCCTTTACCATGGGAACTCTGAAAGATTATGATCTATATTTGTTGTCATGCCTTTGAAGATTACCACTGTCATCTTTACAACCTTGAAGTTTTGCACTATTCCCTCTCTTGGTGAGTGTTAATGTATCATAGGTATTTCTTAACATATGACAAATTCAGATACCAGCTAGTGAGGAATAGCATATGACTGCTACAGTACAAACTAGTTAAATTCAGCAAGGCTAGGTAATGTTAGGTAAGGTAAGGCTAGTTTTCAGGTGGGGAGGTGAAGGGAATCCAAGGGGACAAATGTCCACCAGGTTAGTTATATTAGATAATGCTATGTTAAATCAATGTCCTTAAGAACTGGCTCATCCTCTGATGTAGCAAATACATATATATATGCAAAAAAAAAAAAAAAAAAAAAAAAAAATCAAAACTGAGATTTGAGCAACTTTGAAGTGTACACGTATGTGGCAACATATAAGAAATGCTTATTCAAATGGCTGCACATTTATTACACTGCTCACTTGGCTTATGAAGGTAGCAAGTATATATCCATTAAAATAAAGCAGAAGTATATACATCTAAAGAGTGCACACAAATATGGGCCATGAGTTTCAGTATGTGAAGATTATTCTTTCTTGTTTAAAAAAATTGGGGCCGCCGTGGTATAGTGGATCCGTGCGTGCTTTGGGATCCGAGGGGTCTCCAAGCACACAGGTTCGAATCCTGTCTACGGTCTGAGTGTAGGTTGGGCTTCCTCACTCGGGGTAACGGTTTCCTAGCGGGTGGGCTTTGAAATAGGAGGTACCCTTAATACGTATCCCCTTTAGCCCATAAATTCCCGTGAAAAGCCCACATGGTATAAAAAAAAAAAAAAGTTGTAAGCAAGTTGCACCTTGTCTGGCCAAACTCTTTCAACTATGTCTATCGACTTCTACTTTCCCTTCTTGCTGGAAGTTTGCCTACATTCATCCTGAGTGAGTGTTCTTATCCCTCAAATTACTGCCCTATAGCTTTAATCTTTTGCTTGTCTAGTTTTTTAGTCTATCCTCAATAGAAAGATTCACAAACATCTATCACTTCACAATCTTCTATCTGATCACCAGTATGGCTTCGGTCAAGAAAGGCTTTCTTACTGAGTCTTGGCCATCCTCTTTTAGAGATTTCGGTGAAACTTTTGCTATTTCGTTAGACATATCAAAAGCTTCTGACAGAGTCTGGCACAAAGCTTTGATTTCAAAACTGCCCTCCTATGATTTCTGTCCCTCTCTCTGCAACTTTATCTCAAGTTTCCTTTCTGACCATTCTATTGCAGCCAAGGTAGCTGGCCAGGAGTGTTCCTCAGGATTCTGTCCTGTCATCTACCCTATCATTCAATAATGATCTTAACCAAATTTCTTGTCTTATCCACTCTTACGCTGATGATACCACCCTACATCTTTCCATGTCCTTTCAGAGATGACCAATCCTTCAGCACATTAGCAGGGCACACAGGGACACCACAGAAAACCTGACTTCTGATCCTTCTAAAATTTCTGATTAGAGCAGAGAAAACTTAGTAGTGTCCAATGCCTCAAAAACTCAATTCCTCCATCTATCAACTTGACAAAACCTTCCATACAAGTATCCCTTCTTCTTAAATGACACTCAGCTGTCCCATCTTCTTCAATGAATATCCTCAGTCTGTCCTTTACTTATAATCTAAACTGGAAACTTCACATCCCATCTCTTGCTAAAACAGCTTCTATGAAGTTAAGCATTCTGAGGCATCTCCACCAATTTTTCTCGCTCCTCCAACTGCTAACTCTGTACAAGGGCCTTGTCCGTCCTTGTATGGAGTACTCTTCACATGTTTGGGGGGATGAGGGCTTCCACTCACACAGTTCTATTTAGATAGGGTGAAATCAAAAGCTTTTTGTCCCATCAACTCAACTCTTCTAACTGACTGTCTTCAACCTCTTTCAGACTGTTAGAATGTTCCACTTTTTGCTATCTTCTATCGCTATTTTCACGCTAACTGCACTACTGATCTTGCTAACTGCATGCCTCCCCTCCTCTTATGGGCTTGCTGCACAAGGCTTTCCTCTCACCCCAATTCTGTCCAACTCTCTAATGCAAGAGTTAACCAGTACTCTAAATCATTTATACCTCTTTCTCATAAACTCTGGGACTCCCTGCCTGCTTCTGTATTTCCATCTTCCTACAACATGACTTCTTTCAAGAGGGAGGTCTTGAGACATTTGTCCGTCTTTTGGCTAATTCTATTGATCTTTAAGGAAACTGGCAATTAAGTGGGCCTTTTTATTTTTTGTTCCCCATGGCAAGCTTCCCCTCTTACATAGGAAAAAATAAAATTCTAGAGACATCTGGCAGCTAATTTATACCAACACCTCACAGCAAAGGAGACTACCTCACACACCACATATTCAATTATCCATAAGATACTGGGGATGTCTGTTGCAAGCTGATCCATTTTATGATGGTAGACAAATTTATGATCTATCAACAGTAATTTTTTTTTTTTTTTTTTCCCTTTTCTAACATCTGAAGATCACCATGCCACAATAAGACACTTTTACAGGTACAAGTATTTCTCATTTTGTGCAATACATAAGTTCCTAGAGGCATCGCACAAACTGAAATGGCACCAAAAAAATTATTTTCCCCTTAAATAAGAAACAATGAATAATAAGGGGAATGGGGTTTTGGTAAAAAAAAAAAAAAAAACCCATTTTTGAGTGGAAAACACATTTATTTGACTAATAGTGAATATTTTCTAAAAATGTATCATTCTAAACCTATATGTAACACAAAGGTGTAAATAAAGTGTAAATAAAGCACCCATTAACACTTAACATGATGCTCCCTCACTTCTCATAGTCTCTCAGTCACTTGCCATCTTCATCTGTACTGGCTGTGACTGTAAACACACAACTGGGCTGTAAACATTGAACTGACGGCAGACAGCAGAACTACGCATCTGGTACACTGTTTAAAATGTGGTTGGGGCAAATCACATCTTAACAAACAGATTGCAAAATTTTAATTAATTATAATATTTTTAATGTTGCATCTTACATCTTAGCAAATTTGCACATAAAGAACACATACAAAATGAGAAATACCTGTAGAACTGAAGATGATGTTGAACAAGGCATCCCTAGACACAACACCAGGATGAGTCAATAATAGCCTATTTTGCGTATTTTCTACTATATATTAGAATTATCATACATTGATTTATTGTGTATAGTATCAATATAAGCCATAAAGCTTCGTGTGTGAAAATTATATCAATCATGAAATAAATAACTATATTACACTGTACTGAAAACTTTAAATGTCTATATTCTAAAACAAAAATTTTTTACATAAAAGATTTTTTAAACATTCCATAATTATTTTCAATTTCTTCCAAATTGGGGAGAGAGAGAGAGAGAGAGAGAGAGAGAGAGAGAGAGAGAGAGAGAGAGAGGAGAGAGAGAGAGTCTGGGTTGATGAAGTGCAGACATAAAGAATTTTTTTTCATTTACCAATCTTTGGAAGTCTACAATTTCATTTCTTTCTTCTTTTAACTGAGAGTAATTTAGTATGAAGTGAACCAGGTTTTCTTCTAGATGACATAATGAGCAAATTGTCCTAAGTGCTAGTGGAAGGTAACAAAACATCTACTTCTCTGAACTTCTCCCCTGCTACCTCTCTCTCTCTCTCTCTCTCTCTCTCTCTCTCTCTCTCTCCCAATTTGGAAGAAATTGAAAATAATTATGGAATGTTTGAAAAATCTTATGTAAAAATTTTTTGTTTTAAAATATAGACATTTAAAGTTTTCAGTACAGTGTAATATAGCTATTTATTTCATGATTGATATAATTTTCACACATGAAGCTTTATGGCTTATATTGATACTACTTAAAACTTCATTTATTCAATGAATAATGTTTACAGAATCGTCAATGAGTTCTTCTGTGGTTATCAGAGCAGCCAGTCTTCTGTGGGTGGCTATATTTGTACACTTCAGCTGATCAACAGTCCCAAGTGACGAATGCGGTAGGGTAATGTCCCGTGCAATGCACCCTCCGAGATAAACATACTTTATGAGTACTGTATTTTATGGCTTGCAAGACGCTGTATCTTGGAAGACGCACCCTAATATTTGAAAGAAATTTATAAGAAAAAAAATAATTCTCATACAGGAACACATTCACCATATACCCGACCACTGAACACAAAAACATAAGAAGCAAGGAATCTGCAAGACACTATTGTTTCACCACTCATTACAAATTTGCTGGAACACACACCACAAATTTACAACTATATAAATAAAAACACCATAGGTAAATACATATACACAGTGAAACAGTCCATCTCTTCTTGCTTTAGTGGCGGGCGACGGCATGTTTTGGACATATTGTTTACATTACGGAATCACTTGTCCGATCGCTGAAACCAAACGCGTCAGTGCTGCAGTTCGTATTTATTTCATTTTGCAATCGTGCTTCACAGGCTTTATCAATGTAAATATAATTCACAAGTGGAGTTTTGACTCTTGCTTGAACAAATAAGCCATTTGGATGTTCTATTAATAAAGGTATAAAGGCACCTGGCATGTGTGTGCGTTCGTGTCAATGTATGTGCGTGTTGCTATCAGACCAGGGAGCAGCCCATTTTCTCCACACACTGAGTAGGCTACAGGAAGGATTATGGTATTGGAAATACTTGTAACACCTAAGTACTGAGTTTACATAATATAAAAGGCTAAATTAAATAGTACTTAAGCTAACATCATAATGTAATGACTCAACATACAAATCCAGGTCACTATCCGTCAAGTGTCCAAGCTCACTTGAGGTTGGGTGTTGTCGTACAATACAACATTCGTCTTGGAAGACACACTAGTATTTTTCAGGGTATTTTTCAGGAAAAAAGTGCGTCTTGTAAGCCGTAAAATACGGTAATAGTTTATTTATTTATATTATCTTTTGTTATGTTTTATTATGTTCCTATGTAATAATTATTATTTATATATACCTTTTTCTTACCTGAAAACACATTAAGAAAAATGCTCTTTTAGGGGAGGCTGGAAAGGATTAATGGCATATCAATGTACTTCAATAGGAAAATTTTTTTGAGATACGAGCTTTTTGAGATATGAACTCCGTCATGGAACAAATTAAACTTGTATCTCAAGGTACCACTATACATACTAGCATGAGCTATGTAACAAACAGTTCCCCCAAAAAAACCAAGGGACATGAATTGAAATGGGATGGGCGGGCAAGCATAACCATGCATAGTTGGACAGCACAGCCTAAGAGGAACCCCGATCATCGCATACTTACCAAGGTAAGTTACGATGATCTTATAATTTCTCATCGGCTATATGGTCCAACAGTGTGATGTCATGCATGATTGTTCATAGCCCCATCCCCAACATATCAAAAAGGTAGAAACACCGAATGTGCATGCATACATGTCTATACAATAAACAATAAATAACCAGATCTAAGAAACAAATCATTATGTATTTCCAACAAATGACTTCAGAATGTTCTGTCCAAAGGAACCCCACAAGTAAAAAGGTCTTGTTATAGTGTTTTAGAAAAAGTGGATTCACGTCAGCAACCAATTGCTTTCCTAAGTCATTCCCAGGCCATTCCTGTTCTAAATGTCTTAGAAGTGGATGCAGACCAAATTGAGTAGGAATTAAACCAATCCTTACTTATCCCATACTCTCTCTCATTACAGCCTTGATCCATCTAGTAATTGTGGCCTTTGATGCCAGCCCAAAAAGTTTCCTGCTTGTTAACAACAATTTATTCTAATCTGGACTTACTCTCAGCTTGTCAACTGTACATACGTCCTTATGACATCAACAATACAGGTGTCCCTCGGTTAACGATCGACTACTTAACGATATTTCGCTCATACGATCCCTCCAAATTAATCCCTATTTTTTGGTTAACGATCGCCAAAATTCGGTTAACGATCGGATTGACCAATCGCAATCGCGATCGCAATCGCGATCGCAGCGCCTCCATCCACCCGCGGCCCGTGCAGTAAACACACCACAGTCTTTCCCGCTGTTTTGATTGTGCAACAACAACTCTATCACGCTCGCTCTAAACTTCTTTTTGTGCTTATTTGTGATCAAGTGAACTTAGTGATGGCTTCCAAGCGACCCAACGATTGTTCTCCACCGGGAGATAAGGCTAAAAATCGAGAAAGAGCATTGGCCTTGATATTAAGTTGAACATTGTGACTCGTCATGAGGGTGGTGAAGGGGTAAACTCTATTGCTCGTGCCCTTGGTTTATCTCAATCAACTGTATCAACAGTTCTCCAGAAAAAGTACAAGTGAAGCAGCAGGCCAACCAAGTCACAAACCTGCACAAACACACAACAACTCGTAACAGGGAACCGATTATGGAAAAATTGGAACGTTTGCTGAGGCTATGGATTGAAGACCACACACACCGCCGCATGCCTCTTTCTACCCAACTCGTTACTACTAAGGCACTGAGCCTGTGGGAGGACCTGAAACCAGAATTCAACATAGGCGAGACAGTGTCCTTCAAGGCCAGTAAGGGGTGGTTTGAACGTTTCAAACATCGTGGGAGTCTACACAACCTCAAGGTTAGTGGGGAGGCAGCGAGTTCGGATCAACCGCTGCAAACGCCTTCAAGCCTTTGCTTAAAGAGCGCATCGAGGAAGGAGGTTATTCAGCCAAGCAGGTTCTAAACTTTGACGAGACAGGCCTGTATTGGAAGAAGATGTCATCGAGAACGTTTATAGCAAAGGAGGAGAAGTCGGCACCAGGATTCAAGGCATCTAAAGACAGGTTAACATTATTGGTGGGGGGGAATGCCGCTGGTGATCTTAAGCTTAAACCATGCCTTATTTACCATTCCCAAAACCCAAGAGCTCTGTCTGGCTATATTAAGGAATATTTGCCCGTAGTATGGAAGGCAAACAAAAGGGTGGATGACGACTGTTATCATGCAAAGTTACGTGACAGGATACCTCTCCAAATTCCTAAAAGAATATGCTGCCCAAAACAACATTGCTAACAGATTTCTCTTGCTGTGTGACAACGCCCCAGCCACCCAGAGAGCATGAATGACTGGGCAGATAATATTGAGGTCATGTTTATGCCCCCAAACACAACTGCCCTCATCCAGCCGATGGACCAAGGAGTCATCGCTACTTTCAAGGCCTATTACCAGCGGCGCACCATGAAACAGCTGTTGGCCTGCATTGACACCCCTGACAAGCCGACCATGAAACAATTTTGGAAGGATTATAACATTAAAAAGGGGATCGACAACATCGACGAGTCATGGAAGGAGGTGTCCAAGTCGGCAATGAATGGATGTTGGCGTAATTTGTGGCCTGAGTGCGTGGAACGTAAACAGGAAGTCCCTGTCGATGTTACAGCAGTAAGGAAAGACATCGTTCATATCTCCCATAAGGCAGGCTTCAATGAGGTGGACGAGAATGACGACAAGAACTGCTGGACAGTCATTCTGAGCCTCTCTCCAACGACGACCTCATGGAGTTGGAGAAACAAAATACTTTGGAGGAAATGGAGGAGGACAAGGAGCCTGAAAGAACCCTCTCCGTCAAGATTTTCGAGGAGATTTTTAATCATATTAACCAGGCCATACATCTTCTCCAGGAGAATGACCCCAACCCAAACCGAAGTAATGGCGTGACTAATGCTATAGAAAATGACATGAAAGTGTATAAAGAACTATTTGAGGCAAAGAAAAGGATGGCAAAACAGACAGTCATCTCATCTTTCTTCAAACCACTCACCGCCCAAGCAACCCCATCCACATCCCAAGCAACCCCATCTACCGATCAAGCAACTCCATCCACCTCCCAAGCTACCCCATCCACCTCAAAAGCAATCCCATCTACTTCCATAGGAGTCATCTCGTCGTACTTCAAAGTTCGTCCTGCTACCTCGAAAAAAACTCCACCCACTTCCAAAACAACTCCATCCACCTCCAAAACAACTCCACCCACATCCAATCTATCCTTCACATCCACCGTAACCTTGAGTGACGATGAGGAGAGCCTGGATGACCCACCCCCACTGGAAAACGTATTCTCTCAAGAATTTGAAGGGTTTGAAGCAGCTGACCGAGTTTGGGTCGGGTGTGGGCATGATGAGATTTAATCCTCCAAGGCCCTGTGTCCCCTCGGGGGGCACAAAACAACACACTACGCATATCACATCCACTCCTCAAGGTAAGTACTACCAATTCTAAAGGTGTAAATAACAACTAACAACATAGAAAGTGTCGTTTATTTACGCATCGCGAAATACATGTATGTAGTTGATAATTTCAAATCCCTCAGTTAGCGATCGTTTCGGTTAGCGATCTGTTTTTGGGAAACGTAACCCTATCGTTAACCAAGGGATACCTGTACATAGATTATCATTCAAAGGAAATGCACTAAATCTTATCTCCTGCAAATGATGTTTGACATCAGATGTTTTAAGTGGATCACCAATTCTAAAAATGACCTCATTCTGAGTAAGGAACATATTCCTGATATTCAACAATCAATGCTTTGAAACCTTTACCCAGACTAAACCATGAGTAAATCTGCCTCTTTTTGGTTTAAGTTGAAAGAGACAATTGGGTATTGCTTCCCCAACCATCAAAAGTCTTTAGTAGCAAATCAGGATCCCATGTAAATCCACCCCTAGGAAGTTTTGAGAGTTGTTTAGCCACTGACCTCATAAACAAGCACACAATTTTGTGCTGACCCATTGGAGTTCCATTAACCTTAGCTACTGCAGAGAGAGCTGATCTGGCTGCATTGAGATTACTGCAAATTTATCCTCATCGAAGAAAACAAGTAGACGAGCCAACAGATTATTTAAAGGAGGCAGAAATGGATAAACCTGTTTTCATAAACAAAACTCATTACATACATTAATATGTCTCCCATAAGCCAAAAAGGTTTTATCATCCCAGTTCTTAAACAGTGTTTGTAACTCGGTCTGAAATTCCTGCCCTGCAGAAACATTCCCCCCAACAGAGATCATACTACCAACCACAGATCCCTGATTGGGTGCATACATTTTATATCCTGAGTTACACATTTTTTTTTTTTTTTCGGTAAGGCCTATAGCGCCTGTAGGCACACTTGAAGAATGTATGGGAAGTGCTGTTCAGCTTCCGCCCATTAGTGGCGCAGGCAATTATATTTATAATGGTACCCATATTAGGGCCCATATCACCACCCAAGCTCATCTTGGGTGTAACCACCTAGAACCTGGGTATCACGGTGACATGTAGGTAACTTTAAACCACTCGACAAATGGCAAAGTGTTTTAAGGTTGTACATGGTGGGATTCGAACCTACGCGTGGACGTCTGCCCAATCCCACGCTCACCACCTTATCCACTACGCCACCACCAGTAAACACAGTAAACAACTTTAAGAAATTGAGGAGCATCTGTCAACAGGTGAAGAGCCTCCACGAACCAAGTCTGAGTTCTCCATACTGGCAGTATTGCTAATACTGCACCTTTCTTCCATTATTTTCCAAGTGACGTCTTTTATGACTCTAAATGAAGGGAAAGCATAAAGAAGAGAAACGTTATTCCAACTGATTAAAAAAACATCTGTGCCTAAGGCCTCAGGACGTCTGCCCAATCCCACGCTCACCACCTTATCCACTACGCCACCACCAGTAAACACAGTAAACAACTTTAAGAAATTGAGGAGCATCTGTCAACAGGTGAAGAGCCTCCACGAACCAAGTCTGAGTTCTCCATACTGGCAGTATTGCTAATACTGCACCTTTCTTCCATTATTTTCCAAGTGACGTCTTTTATGACTCTAAATGAAGGGAAAGCATAAAGAAGAGAAACGTTATTCCAACTGATTAAAAAAACATCTGTGCCTAAGGCCTCAGGATCTGGTTTCCAAGAACAGAAAAGTGTTAACCAAATGTTAAGATGAGTAACACAAAGATTCAGAGAAGGTTCTCCATAAATCCTGCAAATGTCTCTAAAACAGTGGCTCCCAAACTTTTTTTCTGTCATTTCCCCCTGCACCCAGTTCAACCATCCAGATTTCCCCCTTCATGTGTATGAGAGAGCTCATGTTTGAACGTGAACCGACTGGTAGATGTGGCATCGCCCATCTACAACAGGTGTCTCTCTCTCTCTCTCTCTCTCTCTCTCTCTCTCTCTCTCTCTCTCTCTCAGACATAAGAAAATCCACCTGAGATTTTTTTAGTAGGTAGTGTAATTATTTCCCCCCTGGTAGCTTCAAATTTCCCCCCAGGGGGAAATTTTCCCCAGTTTGGGAACCACTGCTCTAAAAACAGTGAGCATCAAACTCCATTCCTTGTTGAAATCACTCTCATGGAAGGCTAAATTAGATATAAAATTCAATGTGTTCAGCAGACAAATCCATGTCCTTCTCACAAGCTCAGTCAAAAAATTCCTCAGTTATGTTCAGCAAGGTTGTTTAATGCTACCATAATTATTATTTCTCAAGACAACTGTGGCATTATCTGATTTTTATTCAAAGCAAATTTTCTATGTAATAAAGCCTAAGTCCAAAAAGAACAACTCTCAATTCCAAAATGTGAATATGACCTTCCTCATGTTCAGCCGTGTGGCCATCAGTAATGTTGCCACCTGCGCAAGGCCCCAACCAAACAATGAAGCATCTGTGAAAATAAATAAATCTGAGGCTGATGTACGTATTGATTCCACACAAAAATTAATGTTAGTTATCAACCAGCATATTAGCCATCTTGCTCTCTGAACCAATCATAGTAAGATATCAAAATCACCGTAACTTTTAAACTGTTTAAGTCTAATTCCTTAAAACTTTCTAATCATTTGTATTCCAAGGTAACCCAATGTACAGAAATTCCTGCCATAACCACATTGCTAATAAAAGCAGCCAGATCTCTGATTCTCATATCATCCATTTGCAATAACTCCAATCTCAACTTCTTGATCTTTATGGCCTTAAATTGTGTAAGCTTAAGTCACTAGAATTTATTACAAAAAACAAAAATCATATACTATAACCAGGCCAGGTTAGGTTTGGTCTGGCATCTCCATGTTGATTGTAAAACCTAATCTATCCAAGGTCAGGCCGACATATTGAGCGTCAGTAATTAATATCTCCCTTGAAATTGCCATCACTAGATGATTGTCAATGTAAATAGTCGTCAGGAAACTTATAGCCCAAAAATGTGAAAAAAGAGACCTTTGATAAGTTTAGTAAAAAGTTGAGATGATGAAAAGCCCTGACATAGACAAGTGAACTGCTATAATAATCCATTCCACAAATTTTCAAACTATGGATGATCCACCTCACATACCAGAACAGCAAAAAGACTTTTCAAGTCAATGGATGCAAAGAAACAAATACAGTGGTACCTTGACATACGATTTTAATTCGTTCCGTGACGATCGTTGTACAGTGGAGACTCAATACTCGAACGTAAACAAAGGCTCCTTGGCGTCCCCTCTCCCCCTCCACCATTTGTGACTTGTGCTGCCGCTGTCATCAGAATAACATTATCCTACATTCTATCTGTAGTTTTCAATTATAAACTTATATTAACACCAAAGGCTTATTAGCAGTGAAAATATCTGGTACTCAAACGGCAGCAAATTTGGTCGTTCACAAAGCTCTGTCATCTCCCTTTTTGCAGCCGCCAATGTAGTTTTGATGACATATTACGGGTAATACTGGTATTACCGTATTAACGGTATACCAGTATTACTGTAATACCGGTATCCTGTATGGTGGTCCGCATCACTAGTCCTACCGCAGTATTGAGATAAACAACAATCTTCTGCGTTCTGTCGGTAGTGTTTCATTTGGAAACTTTTGATGACACCAAAGAGGCTTATTAGTGAGAGAGCAAGTGTTAGTGAGCCACAGCACTCCATTTGTTGATCCACAGGAATCACACAGGAGAAAAGTTACAAAAAATGTTTTCATGGATGGTGACTCATCCTCCAGTGACCTCCCTCCTCCTCCCCACCCTTCTCCCCTCCTCTTCTAAGTTATCCATCACCAGCCTTCACTTACAGTCTGTACAAAACAAAATTGTAAAAAACAATTTGAATTTTTTATAAACTTGAGGTTTTGCTAAGATTGATTTATAGGTATCAATAGTCAAACTTTTTAATACTCGAACAGCCATTTGGAACGAATTAAGTTCGAGTTTTGAGTCTCCACTGTATATCAAAAAAATTGTATATCAGATAAATTTTTCCCAGAGAAATTACTGGAAATACAATTAATTCGTTCTTGTGATATGAATTTATCCCCGCCCCCCGCCAAAAAATAATAACATGCTTTAAATACCAACCAAATATAGATTTAATATAAGATAAATACAATGTTTATTGTATGCATGATATACATTAACTATATTGATCAAAATAACAACTTAACCCGCAAAACGCAGAACACATCGATAGACGTTCATCACGCAAGACACGGGGCACATCAACAGACGTTTAGGCTTTTTACGGCTATATTTTGGCTATTTTCTTCCCGTTTTCTTTGCTTGTGAGCTGGCAACACTCATCAGGAGTAAACGTATGCCATATGTCACCGTGTCAACAACAATAAATGGTAGGAGCAATCGACAGTGATTTCATTGTGTCTGATTCTACCACCTCTCCCGTGTGCCTTACTTCTATACCTCGGGTCTCTCGCCATGTTACAAGGAGACAACTTTTGAATGAGAGTGGTATCAGAACAGGAGAGAGAGAGAGAGAGAGAGAGAGAGAGAGAGAGAGAGAGAGAGAGAGAGAGAGAGAGAGAGAGAGAATACATGGGGCCCATTTTCTAGTGCTCTAGCCAAGGCCACTGAACCCAATCGGACGCAAGGCCACATAAAACGATGATACTACCTATTTCAGCCTGTGATATTTTGGTAACCATGACATCTAGAGACTTCTGTTTTTTTGCATTGCAAAGAGGAAAAGTTGCTTGTGGGCAGGAGTAAACATATGCTCTACGTCATTGTGTCACCAATGATGGAGGGTGGTAGTGAGTGATTTCACTGTGTCTGATTCCACCACCTCTCCCGCGAGCCTTACTTCTATACCTCAGGTCTTTCGCCATGTTACAGGGAGACAACTTTTGAATGAGAGTGGTATCAGAACAGGAGAGAGAGAGAGAGAGAGAGAGAGAGAGAGAGAGAGAGAGAGAGAGAGAGAGAGAGAGAGAGAGAGAGAGAGAGAGAGAGAGAGAGGATACAAGGGGCCCGTTTTCTCTCGCTCTACCCAAGGTCGCTGAACCCGATCAGACGCAAGGCCATGTAAACCAATGATACTACCTCATTCAACCTGTGATATTTTGGTAAGCATGACATCTAGAGACTTCTGATTTTTTGCATTGCAAAGAGGAAGAGTTGCTTGTGGGCAGAAAACCATTTGTACTCGCTCATTTATTGAATTTCTAAGTGTAATCAGTATGTGAATACAGCTTATTTTGTGTGTTTCTCACCAAACTTTTACTTTTGGGAGCCATGATCACAGGGTCTTGAGTTCACAAAACTTAATAAAAAATACACACTGCCGAGGAGCACAGACACATACATGTACAAAGGATGAACAACGATACACAACGCGAGCTGAATGTTCAGGTGGACACAGATAGCCGAGCAATCACTGCGCCACCTACCGATGGCTAATTGTATCTTAAAAATATCGTTGTATTTCAAGGCATAAATTATATAAAATTTTTCATCATATATAAAAAAAAATTGTATGTTAGGGCAATCATATGTTGAGATATCACTGTATCTGTAATCCATGGTAAGATATCTAAGTTTCCATAAAATGATGATATTGCACATGCTCATATAAGCATATCGAATTAAAGAAGAACCTCATACTTCCATTTCCCTGCAATCCAGATAAAGAATTAGAAAAGAAACCTGATGAAGCATTTGCAGCTCTATCAACATTATTTTGCTAAAAATATCTATGGCTGCATGAACTGTTTGTATGTCTCAGACAGAAAAATGCAAGGGTGGTAGAAAATGAGCTTACGAGGAAAAAACATGGAAAGAAACAAATCTTTAATCTGAACAATGTTTCACACTCAGAGCTCTGTTGCTGTTTGGCTTTCCTTTGTATTCCTTTGTAAGAAATACCAGATAATTTCCCCAAGAAAACAAGGCAACATTTAAGCTTTTACCCTCAAAAAATTCTCTGGGATGTTCACCAAGGTAAATCTAGCTAGGACAGATATCAACTTAGAGCTTGGTACTGGGGAATAAGCAAGACAAACACAGTCAACAGGTAACTTGCTTTACATTATAGGAACCTCATCCTCTGGCTCCCCTCTCCCGGAAACCTTTATGGATATAGCTGTTCCTGGGAACCTCTAAACTCTTGCTGAAAAAAAAAAAACACGAGGTTCTGCTCCACCTTAAACTTCTCTGATTAATACATTTCTGCGTAAACTGTTGAATCATGACAACAATGTTAGTTTCAAACAATATATCATCTGTCATGTTCTTATACTTAACACTTTTCAAGAGAGACTTAGGTCTAAGGTTATCAGTATTGAGATCGCTCCTCATCTGAGTCAAGTATTTAAAACATTGGCAATAACATGCAGAGGTCATCATTGACATTTTATAGGCTAACATCATGGCAGGATCTTTGAATTGGCTAGGGAGTTCACAAATCTGAATAATAGAATTGAGTGCCTTTCCTAATAAAGGAGTCTGAGCTAACTTGCTCTCCAACCTAAGACTTTGTGGGCCAAGAGAGAAACTGAAACCCTTAATTTGTCAGTCTGGCTCATCTATCATCAGGAACCATGTGTACATAAGCCCCGGTGTCCTTGACCAAAACCTCTGTAACACAGGGCCATTCGCATCATTGGCATCAAGAGCTGCTCTTAGTTATGGCCAACAAACATATGTGTTGAACTAGTAAATGACCCCGCATTAACTTGGGAAGCAACTGGCTCTAGACTCCTGGAGTGATAACAAGCCACCTGCAGAAGCTAGATCAAGATCAGCAACATGTAAAGCCTGAGGAGAGCATAGTTTGGTATGCAACCCCACCAGATGCACCAAATGACAACCTCTTTGATACAACAGGTGGGTTACCATATCAACACTGGCCTTCCCATCATCATTGGTGTCACTGTCCCTCAAAAACAATGAGTGCCTACTTAAGTGCAGAACTATACTCCTGCTTCAGAGGCCGAGAAGGGACAGAATCATAGGGAAGAAGATCATCTCTATTACCGGGTGAAAAATACAACCTTGCTACATGGCTGGGCCTGCCATAGCCAAACCAATAGATCAGCACCTATGTTGCTCCCTTGCCATTATGAAAAACAGCTGATGACCAGGTAAATATTGCCCTCTGGGAAAGAGACAATAACTGGCGTGACAACCAAACAGTTGATTGATGGCTATTATATAAAAAACATACAAAATGGAGCAAGATATGTACGTATATCTGAAAAAAATAAAAGTAAATTCTAATAATACATACCACCTTGGAGAGGGATTCAGCAGAGCAAACAAGACACTGGCAACCTAATGATCACCTTGTGAATGACAATACACTTATTGTCTTTGCACATTGCACTATTAAGCTTTGTACATGTCTTGCTGAGCAGATATACACACTCAAGCTTGCTATATCCTCTGCACCCCATTAAGTGACCACAATGCAGATACAGCAATACCAGAGAGCCACTATGTGGAAACAAACCGTAATAAACACCAACTCCATCAAGTAGCCACTGAAAAGCAGCCACACGTCTAAGCTCTGGAAGCGTCTACTGAGTAGTGAGTGGCTTTGGTATCAGCACTATGCAAGTCATGCATGATACCACACTGTTGGACCACACAGCTGATGAGAAATTATGTGTCATGTATGTTACCCCGGTCAACCTTTCAAGCGTACATACACAGTACATACCAAAAAATTCTATTTCTTTTTAAAATAAGGGAAAAAATGGACTTGATTATCAATAAGGGACTCATGAGTAAGCCTTATCTCAAATTTTGTAAAAAAAAATTCCACTCAAGATATAATGGGTTAAGACAACGCATGCAGCTCTAGATATTCAATAATGTGTTCGGCAACTAACTCCCAATAAATTTGGGGGCCCTGGTAAGAAAGTGGGATTTTCAGCAAGGTAAAGCTAAAACATAATCTAATGTCACCTCTTACTACAAAAAATAAATGAGAGTCATTCCACTAATCATTCATAATACGTCCTAACCTAAGATAACATTAAGGGTTAAGCCAAAAACATTCGTAAATAGTAGCATGCCCTGTCTTTATATTTACCAACTATTCAAATTCTAAATTTTACAGTATAATCTGAATCCATATTAAGATACTATAAGCAAATCACTACTTCATGCCAACATCTATTCATTACTTCCACCAAAAGATCTGTAATAAGCTAACCACCAGGCACTGTCCTAATATAGACATCTCTTCAGTTGTTCTCATTTCCCAGTTCCTCTTTTGCAGCTCTTTCACTCAGCTGACAAAATGTGGGAATGAAAATGTGGTAACCCAAACTATCCTAATCTAATCTAAACTAACCTATCTAGCATTATAATTAAACCACACTACTGGTCAGGAGGGTTCTGAGAAAGAAGTATTATCAGTATGTGGGTATTATTATACTCTTACACCAACAGCAACATGGCTTTTGTTACCCTTCTCATTTTATACAGCTTTTAATTCTGAGTAATTTGAACTCATACATACTCGTTGCAAACAATTTATAACATTGAAAAAACAAATGTTTTAAATTTACCACTTTTTGGGGAGAGCGAGCAACACCCACCCATGTATGGACTACTGGACACTGCGGAACAGTGTTACATGTGTCCATTCATGTGTGTATATTGTCACATTATTTGCACATGCGTGAAATGAATCACGGTAATTGGTTCTTTTGTTTGAGCATGCAGCCACTAGTTAACCAATAAAAATAATACAGAATAAATCAAACCAACCAGAGTGGTTTGTGGAGAGAAACGACGCTTTTTGAATCAGTCTGTGAAAGATGTCTGCCTGGGCAGGGTATTGCCTTGATTACATCCATTGTATTGTTAGATTTTACAAAGAAAAATAAAGTAACAACTTCTTAGTGTTACTAGTCAGGTTAGGCTAGTTTGCTTTGGTTAGATCAATTCAATTGTATCAATATAGTTAATTTTGTTCTGAGGAAGACACATTAGAGATGTATGTTGCCTCAACTAGGTTACGTTAGGTTAGGTTAAAGTTAGGGTTACGTTATTTTGGGTTAAATAGATAAGTTAAAATAGGGTGGGGTAGCCCGCGGTGGCGGCAATTCATAAGAGGAGAGGGGTGGTTATTAAAAAAAAAAAAAAAGTACCAATTTGCACTAGAAACAAAGTGTATATTCATTCAAAACAGGTCAAAATCTACCAGAAAAAAGGGTAAACCTACAGAGTTTCACCACCTTGCCCTTTCTGGACGAAACTATTTTTTTCTGGTAGATTTCGGCTTGCTTTTAATTAAAATACCACTTGTTTTCGGCGCAAATCAACCAATTTTTTTTACAGCCCCAAAACATATTATGATTTGCATAAAAAAACAACTGGTAAATTAATTAAAAACAAGCCGAAATCTACCAGAAAAAATTAGTTTCGTCCAGAAAAGAACCTAACCTAACCAACCAACCTAACCTAACTTAACCTAACTAAACCTAATCTAACCTAACCTAACTAAACCTAATCTAACCTAACCAAACTAAACCTAATCTAACCTAACCTAACTAAATTTAATTTAATTTAATCTAATCTAACCTAACCTAACCCAACCTAACCCAACTAAATCTAACCTAACCTAACCTAACTAAACCTAATCTAACCTAACCTAACTAAACCTAACCTAACCTAACTAAATCTAACCTCAGGGGCCGTCGTGATTGGTGGAAATAATTATACTTTTTTTTTCATTGGCCGCCGCTTCAGTTTCAAAGAACAGAACCAATCAGCGTAAACAATTAAGCGCATGCTCAGACAATGGTATGTCACGGAGCCCGCCGAGCCACCGCGAGCGCATGACACCATCAGTGTGCGGCAGGGCTAGTGTCACAGCTGATCACCAAAACACCAAAACACGCTTAAATTAAAAAAAAAAAAAATCTGTGTCACCATTCAAAAAGGTTGCACCTAGTATATATGGGGTTCAAATTACTCGTAATCAGCTCTATCTCTTGAGGTGGGTAAAAAAAAAAACACCTAGCTGATTGTGGTGAAACTCTGCAATAATACCAAAAAAAGTTGTTTTGTCCAGAAATGAGCTGTTGGTGTCACTATAAATTTACCAGTGTGTATCACCTCAACTAGGTTATGTTAAACTTAGGGTTTGGTTAGTTTTGGTTATCATATTTTCATTCCTACATCCAGTCAGCTGAGAGTATGGACTGAGAAGAGGGAGCAGGGAAACAAGGACAGCTGGAGGGACGTTTATATCAAGACAGTGCCAACCATCGTACAGTACCACACCAACCAACTAAATCCTTCCAAAATCAATCAAAACATTCCTTACCTAACAACTTTTCTACGCCGGTACGGGTGACAGTGTTTTGTTCTTGGAGTACACACTTGCATTTCGAACTACGAATCACATCTGCTGGCGGTATCCACAAAGCATCTTCTTTTGTTGCCTCATCTGTCACGTCATGCCACTCAATCACCACCTCGCATATCGAGTTGGATGACAACTCACACCGCGACAGCCTCACAGCTATTGCCTACTGGACAGTGTGATCTTGATGATCTTGACCTTGATACTACAGGCGACTCGGGATCGCTCCTGAGCCAGACCGGTAGCTCCTGTAGACGACAAAAGAAAGGTAAACAGAAAATAAATAAATAAATAATCTTGATCTTGATCTTGATACTACAGGCGACTCGGTATCGCTCCTGAGCCGGGCCTTTGGATCGGCAGCTCCTGATTGATTGATACATTTATTGTTGAATTAATAAATAATTACAACAAAGGAAGAGGATGGGCCTTGCCACCCACCCCTGAGCAAAGACTTAAGGTTAAAGTATAAAAAATCTAACAGACTTAAGGTTAAAGTATAAAAAATCTAACACTGTCCAGTATACACTACAAGAATACAAGTATTTCAGTAAATAAATACACATATTGCACACCTTATTGCCTAAACATCCTACAGTGTTGGGGCAAACTGAGGATATTCCCTGAGTATATCCCTGAGAGTGGCTGAGTCTAAGAGATGGTCAATGAGGCTGTACAAGTCATGCTGACCTCGTGGCCTAAATTTAGCAATGAGAGGACATTCCATGATATAGTGACACAGAATGCTGACACACGTCACTCTCTCCTTGGCCCTGCTGAGCACCGCTGGCTGGGGATGGGGTTGGGGCCACAGTGGGGGTCCCACCGCATACTGTGTGCTGCTGGTTCTTAAAGGCAGCAAACTCATTGCTAAGACCAGAGACTGTTGCAGAAAGATTGTCCACTTTGGCAGCTAGAGCACTCACCACTGTCATTAGCTGCTGGGTGGGGTCGGTGGCAGGCAGTTCCTGAGTGACGCCTGGCTGGGGCATTGTTTTTGGAGGCACAGTGCGCTGTGGCAAAGGTGGGAACACGGCCGGTGTGGCCAAGGTGCCAGTGGTGGAGCTGGAAGGCTGGGACAGGTGAGCGGCAGCAGCCGAGAAGGAGGGCTTCGTCGCCCAGGCATTGGTCTGGGGAGGTGGAGCCTGGCGGAACACAAGCCTAGGCGGACTCACCTCATCAGTGGCAGGCTCCCTTTGGGGTCGAGGCCTGACAGTGCAGAGTGTGGAGTAGGCGTTGTGGTCACCCCCACAATTACAGCGCCGAGGAGGGATTTTGGTGCCCTCCTTGATCTTATTCAGACATTGTACTGACTTATGAGGGCCGGCACAGTACCTAAAGCGAGGGGCAGACTAGCAATGCCACTCCTTGGGTCCCCAGCGACTGCAGTGGTGACATAAATCTGGTTCTGGCGTTTAACGCTCCACACGCCAACGTCCAAGGCCCAGGAGATGCACCTCACTGGGCACCTTCCCTGTCACCACTCCCAACAGTTGAGGCCTTGCCAATTTGCCCCACCATTCTCCTCTTCAGCTCGTGGAATCCAGCTGGTACCTCTATCAGGTTGACATTGATATGGGTCGCTACACCATGGATAATAACAGGGTGAGTACCTTCCTCACCAGGACACTCCATAACGAGACCCAGGAAGCCCTCACTCACCAGGGTAGCATAGAAGGAGGAGTCAGTGAAATAAGGTTGGCTTCTTCCTTCCTTGTAGAGTGGCTGCAGGTCTGGATGTTGCTTCAGCAGGGCTGCAAACCAGCTGAACAGCTCACTGGGCGTCTTTCCATGCCCGGCAGGAAGTGCAGATGTCGTCTTCCTTGTTTTCGGTCACTAGCAGCATTATCCTGGTGTTTTTCTTGCCAGATGGTGCAGGATAAGGCTCCTCGACAATCTCCATGTCCTCGAGGGCTGCTACGCCGCAGTGTCGTCAACAGGCCTAGACCTCCCTCAGTAGCCACTGAGTAGGCATGATCACTCCAAATCACTTCTGATTTCCGTTTGTAGGGGCTGCCACTCATATAAACAAATGGAGTGTTATTAATGACGTCCTTCCAACACAGCGGGCAGGACGCGACTGCTGGGAGCATCTGACACACAATCCCAGCCTATATTGATTCAGTGCTTCATGCTTGTTTTCTGAGTACAAGGTATGCAAATAATATTATAATTTTAATAGTGAGTTAGTTAAATGGATAATATATCATCAAAATTCATGGATCAATTTTTATGCTTTGACTGAGGTCGTTAATACTCAAGAGATGTTTTATTAAAGTACTATTCCTCAAAAGTTTGTATGTTTATGAGAAGTTTACTTATTTATTTATTTTATATTTGGGAGAGGAAGGAATGGAAAATTTTGATATTTCTATACAGAATTACAATGTGCCTATGTTTATTTCTCTTCTCCCAAATTGATAGGCCTTGTTTTATACGTGATTTCAGATATCACAGAAACGAAGATGGTATCAGGATAGTCATTTGGATTACGGGTTCACATATCTTGTCAAGGACGGTGCACACATCCCTCAGTGTGTTGTGTGTTTGAAAACCTTCTCTAATAGCATCATGAAACCTTTCAAACTGAAGCAGCATTTGGCAAATGCTCATCCACAGTTGAAAGATAAGAATTCTAGCTTTTTTGAGATAAAGTTATCCAGCTTGAAGAGGATGAAGATGGATGCATCTGGGACGTATCAGCAAACCAACATCAGCATAGTGAAGGGTTCATATGTGATTGCCCTTCAGGTGGCCAAAGCAAAGAAACCCTACACGATTGGTGAAAGCGTTTTGAAACCATGTATCCTTGACAGTGTGAGGCTTGTGTTAGGAGAGGAGTCATCCCAGAAGATGAAACAGATTTCCTTGTCCAACAACACCATCAAGAACAGAATTGCAGAAATGTCTGAAGATATTAAGGAAAATGAAAATGTGGTGTCAAAAGTAATGTCATCGCCCTTGTTTTCCCTTCATATTGATGAGTCTACAGATGTCACCAACATTGCACAACTGCTTGCTTTTTGCTGCTACATAACTGACTAAGGAATCAAGGAAGAGTTTCATTTTTGCCGGCCATTAGAGATGACAACAAAGGTAGCTGATGTAACGACAGTAGTTGCAGATTTCTTTGAAGAGTCGGGACTGGATTGGAACAAACTGAAAGGGGTTTGCACAGATGGTGGCCCTAATATGCTTGGTTCACGATCAGGATTCATTATTCTTGTGAAGCAGAAGCAGCCTGATTTAAAAGGAACACACTGCATGATCCATAGAGAAGCTCTAGCCTCAAAGACAGTTCCAAAGAACCTTCATGATGCTTTGACTATCATAAACATTGTTAACTATGTGAAAGGATCAGCCTTGAACACTCGCCTCTTTCGCGAACTCTGTCAGGACATAACATAACATAACATAACATAACATAACATAACATAAATAATAGGATAACAAAGGGCCACCAGGGCCCATCTAGGTTATCCTGTATCAGTCGCACAGCGACCTCGTCACCAGTACTTAAAGATACACTTACAAGTACACAATACATTATATACTAATTCTAAATATTTGGCCCATTAACAGGGCAAGTCCTGCAGCGAATTCCTCTACAATCTGTGATCCCCATACATGGGGATCATGTCTTGTTTAACTATAGTAAATTTCTTATAAAACTATCATGCAGTGCTATACATAATTATAAATCTAATAAATTTAAGTGCTTATCTAATCTGTTTTTAAACATTGTCAAACTAGTGCTATTTATAACCCTCTCTGGCAATGCATTCCAGAAGTCTACCACCCTATGACTAAAGAAATATTTTCTTATATCTAACCTGCAGCCTTGCTTTCTAATCTTCCTGCCATGATTTCTAGTCCTACTTCCTCTTCTAAGGTAAAGAAAGATCTCACATCTATGTAGTTTGTATCTGAGAACATTTTAAATAACTCTGTCATATCCCCTCTTATACATCTCCTCTCAAATGAAAACATGTTTAATTCCTTTAATCTATCTCTATACTCCAGGTGCTTTAATGCTGGTATCATCCTAGTTGCTCTTCTCTGAACTGCTTCTAACATGTTGATATCCTGCCTATAATGGGGTGACCAGGCCTGTATGCAATACTCTAAATGGGGCCTAACATAGGAATTATATAAGCTACGCACCACTTCCTTACTTTTATAACTAACATTTCTATTTATAAAACCCAGGATCCTATTTGCCTTATTTCTTGCTTCTAAACATTGCTTTGAAAATTTTGTACTCCTGTCTATCACTACTCCTAAATACTTTCCCTCCTCTACTGCCTCTAGCCAACATCCCTCCATCTCATAGCTAAAGTTTGTGTTGTCTTTACCTAAATGCATAACCTGACACTTTTTAGAATTAAACTCCATCTGCCACCTGTCTGCCCATGGTATCAACTTGTCCAGGTCTCGTATTCTGTAATTGTCCTTTTCACCCTGTACTGCACATGCTATCTTAGTATCATCTGCAAACTTTGATACTTTGCTACTAATTCCTATATCTAAATCGTTAATGTACACCAAGAAAAGAAGAGGTCCTAGCACTGATCCTTGGGGTACCCCACTAACCACTTCCTTCCACTCAGACATTGCCCCATTTAATACTACTCTCTGTTTCCTATCAGAAAGCCATTCACTAATCCAATCAACTAACCTACCCCCTATCCCATGTAGTCTCAATTTGTACACTAGCCTCCTATGCGGTACCTTGTCAAACGCCTTGCTAAAATCTAGATATATAATATCTATGCTATTTCCATCATCTAACTCCTTGGTAATATATTCTAAGATATCGAGCAAATTTGTAAGACAGGACCTCCCTGATCTAAAGCCATGTTGGGTATCTCTAATTAATCTATTCTCATTTAAATGCTCCCAAATACTACCCTTAATGATTTTCTCTAGTATCTTACATACTATACTAGTTAAACTGATCGGTCTATAATTATTCGCATCATCCTTCCTACCTTTTTTAAATAATGGTTTAACATTAGCTAACTTCCAGTCCTGAGGTATCTCAGCAAACCTAAGTGATCTTTCAAAGATTAACTTAAGTGCTTCAGAAATACTGTCTACACCCTCCGTAAGTACTCTGGCATGTAGTTCATCAGGACCACTAGCTTTCCTATCGTCTAGTTCAAGAATAAATTTCCTAATAATTCCCGGTTTTATATCAATATTTTCTAAAGCTCTTAAACTACTCGGAAGTTCTTAAACTGCTAACCACACTGCTCTTTTATTTCACACACAAGTGCAATGGCTTTCAAAAGGGAACATGCTGTCGTAGGTCTTTGAACTGCGGGAAGAAATAAAGTTGTTTTTGAGTTACAGCAACAAGGTGGACCTGCTGTCTGCCTTCAACAAGGAAGGGTTTGTAGCACAAATGGCTTATCTTGCTGATATTTTTTAAACTCTGAATGAACTAAATAAGAAATTACAGGGACAAAGGAGCAACGTGATTCTGCACACGAACACCATCAATGCTTTCATGGCTAAACTACAACTTTGGGGAAAACAAATTAAAAAAAGGAAATACAGCATTCTTTGAGCATTTGAGTGACATACCTGGTGGGAAGGACATCAAAGACCCATTGAAGGAGGAAATCATCACTCACCTTGATCATTTGGGGAACGAGTTCAAGCGGTATTTCCCCGGTAACAACACTGAAGACATTTCAATGAGGCTAACAAGGAACCCATTCATATGTCAGGTGGATGATGTCCCTGAGGACATGCAAAATGAGTTCTTGGAGCTCAAATGTGACTCTTTTGCCAAGGATGAGTTTCGTGCACAAGATCTTGAAGAATTTTGGGTTAATATGCGTGGAGCATACCCACAACTGAGCAACAACGCATTGAAAATCCTCATTCTGTTTTCCACAACCTACCTTTGTGAGTCAGGATTTTCTACTTTACTCACAATCAAGCCCAAAGCATGACACCGGCTAGAGGTGGAATGTGACATACGTTGCGTGCTTGCCAAACTAACCCTGATATTGGTACACTGGTGCACAAGAAGCAGCATCACCCTTCTCACTAATTTAATTCTGAAGTAGAAGAGCAAACAAGTCCTTTTATTTCTTACTAACCGCTCTCTATGGCTATGCTTAGTTGTTACTAACTGCTCTCTATCCACTTTACTCTGTAACTATAAGTTTATCAGTATATTTGTACATTTGAAAAATAAATTAGTAAATAGTCTCATTGTGTTATAACTGCTCTTTCTTTCATACACATGAAGGGGGAAATCTGGATGAATGAACTGGGTGCGGGGGGAAATCACAGAAAAAAGTTTGGGAACCACTGATCTAGAGACTTCTGGTTTTTTGCATTGTAAAGAGGAAGAGTTGTTTGTGGGCAGAACACCATTTGTACTCACTCATTTATTGAATTTCTAAGTGTAATCAGTATGTGAATACAAGCTATTTAGTGTGTTTCTCGCCAAACTTTTACTTTTGGGACCCATGATCTTGAGTTCACAAAACTTAAGAAAAAATACACACTGCCGGGGAGCACAGACACATACATGCACAAAGGACGAACAATACACAAAGCGGGCTGAATGTTCAGGTGGACACGGGTAACCGAACGATCGCTGCGCCACCTACTGACATCTATTCATATCTTAAAAAATGTTTTTGTAATTCAAGGCGTAAATTATATGAAATTTTTTTTAGTATATCAAAAAAATTGTATGTTGGAGCGATCGTATTTCAAGGTATTACTGTACCTTGATATTAGGTCCCCGCGTTCTCTTCTATCTTGTAAGGTTGGCAGTCCATTTTCCTTCAGTCGTTCTTCATATGTGAAATCCTTTAATTCCAGCACCATCTTTGTAGCAATCTTCTGTATCCTTTCCAATTTTCTTATATCCTTTTTAGAGCTCGGAGACCATACCACTGCTGCATATTCCAGCCTTGGGCATATCATGCTTGTGATGATTTTTTTCATCATATCTTTATCCATGTAATGAAATGCCACTCTTATACACTCAACCCTCGATTTGCCGGACTAAAAGGAGGGAAGGCTTGTCCGGGAATGGCAAATGTCCGGCAATGGAAAATGTCCGGGGGTCTACCCCCTTGCCGGACTTTACCCTATACAGGTTGAACCCCGCTTTAACGGCACGCGATTTACCGGAATCCCGTGTTTAACGGCAAAAATTTCCGGTGGGAACATAGTGTTGTCTTTAACGGCATTTTGGCACCTGCACCAGCTGTACCAGGAAGTTGGAAAATAAATCAGACGTTTTTTGTTCAGAAAAACAAAACTGAGGGAGAAGAAAGAGACTTTGCACCAGATGTGGAAGACAAGAGAAAGAAAAATAAAAGAAAGGCAGGATCAGGAAGAATAGAAGTAACAGGAGGTGCCGAGGCAAAGGCAAAACCTCCGACGACCATCATCATCATCATCATCTCACCACGTGGGGCCGTAACACATGCCAATGCCGCCGACACACATCTGTACTGTTTTTTTTATTAGCATTTACCTTACTGTAGATATATTGATGGTAGATATCTGATCCCGTGTGGTCTAGTGGCGGCATCAGTAGTTTCGTCTACTCAGAATCAGACACGACTTCCATACTCGAGTCATGTGACCTGAGATGTTCACCACTAGGGCCTGGTTGAGGAGAGGTGGTAGTGGTGGTGGTGGCAGTGGTGGTAGTGGCGGTGGCAGTGGTGGTAGTGGCGGTGGCAGTGTTGGCAGTGGTGGTAGTGGCAGTGGCGGTGGCAGTGGTGTCAGGCTTGCTCACTTTGAAGAACTCTTTTATCAAAGTCTGTCTGCCAGACTCGTGTTGCATACGAATGATTTTAGATCGAAGCAGGCGAAGTTGATCATAGTGAATCTGGATATAAGCACAACACTCGTGTGACGTGGCAGACTTGTTTACAGTCCAGTACTAGACGTGTATGTCCGCCCGCGCTGCCATCTATAGTGCCCGATTTGCGAACTTTGTCTGGCGCGGTAGTTTGAAATCGACTTGTCCCGGACTTTTTTTTTTTTTTTTTTTTTTCCCACAGACTCTTGTCCGGCAAATCCGAAATCCGGCAAATGGAGGTCCGGCAAATCGAGGGTTGAGTGTATTAGTCAACATCTTATATGATAGTCCAAATATCTTGCTTATGTGTTTATCAGGGTTCAGATTTTCTTGTAAGATCACTCCAAGATCTTTTTCCTCTTTAGTTTTCATTATTTGCTCCTCTCCCATCAAATAATTCCATACTGGTCTTCTCTTACTCTTTCCTAGTTCTATTATGTGGCATTTCTTGTCACTAAACTCCAATTTCCACTTCTTGCTCCATTCATAGATCTTGTTTAAATCTTCCTGCAACAGCAGACAGTCCCCTCTGGTTTTGATAACACTTAGGTACTTTGCATCATCAGCAAATAAATTTATATTATTGTTTATCCCAATGTGAATGTCATTTACATAAACGTGAAACATAATGGGGGCTAACACTGACCCTTGTGGCACTCCGCTAGTTACTTTACCCAAAGATGAGTATGTATCTCTAATCACAGATCTCATTTCCCTATCCTTCAAATAATCCCTTCTCCATTCAAGCAAGGTTCCACGCAGTCCTCCTATGTACTCTAGTTTCCAAAGAAGTCTTCTGTGCGAGACTTTATCAAAAGCCTTTTTAATGTCCAGGTATACTGTGTCTACCCATCCACCTCTGTTTTCATGTTCTGCAATAACTCGAGTAGAAGCTTAATAAGTTTGATACACATGACCGCGAGACAGTTTGTGAAGAGGAAAATTAACCAAAAATATGCCCACTTGTGTTCAGATAAGTTGCCGATGTCCTGCTTACTGTTTGGCGATGATGTGTCTCAGTCTACCAGGCAGATTGAGGAATCGGAAAAGCTGAGGCATAAACTAGCAGCCAAGAAAACCACCCCTGTCCCGTGGAGGTTCATAAGTGGCAGGTCCAGAGGCTTCTCGGGGAGGACGACTCACAGGACCTACTCACCTAGGTCACAGCCCTACAGACTGCTCAGGGGCGTCAGGAGTGACCAGCGGCAAGAACAGCCTTATCCAGACCAGGAGTCAAAAAACGCCAAGGGCCGGGGTCACTTCAGGCCCTGGCGTTAGCTGAGGTTAGTAACAAATTTGAGGCAGGTAGGCTTCATAAATTTACTAATGTATGGCGACAAATTACCAAAGACCCATTAATTTTGGACATGGTGCAACATTGCCATTTAGACATAAATGTTGCTGATATTGGGCATTTATTCAGTGGGAAGCTTACATACTGCTTCAATTTGGAGGAACATGTCATTGATGAGGAAATCAATAATCTTTTAGAGCTTAAAGTGATTGAGATTACTGATAGAAAGGAGGCACAGATTATTTCACCTATTTTTCTTAGACCTAGAAAGAATGATGGATACAGAATGGTACTCAATTTAAAACAACTAAATAGCCACATCCCTTATAAACATTTCAAAATGGAGAATTTTGAACAAGCCATCAGGCTCGTCAATGCAGGGGATTATTTAGCTTCAGTTGACCTCCACCATGCATACTATTCAGTTAGGATCGCACTTGTTTGCCTCAAGACTTAATAAGCAAATTGCCTCTTTTTGTTCCTGGCACCCAGACCCAGGAGTAGGATACTTCGATGCCTTCTCGCTAAACTGGGCTGACTTTGACCTGTCCTACAAGTTTTCCCCATTTTCTTTGATTGCTAGGTGCCTACAGAAGCTGCGGGCAGAAGGGGCGAGGGGGTGGATGATTGTTCCCATGTGGATGTCACAGCCATGGATGGGGACTTTGCTCGGCATGTTGGTCGACCACCCCCGCCTCATTGCAATGAGGAGAGGTGTTCTCACACACCCGTCCTCCAATGTGGAGCATCTGGTCATGCGTCACACCAGACTATTGGGATGCTTGCTGTCGGGGAGCAGGTCAGAGCACGAGGAGTATCTGAAGAGGGTGTGGATATCATCATGGCCTCATGGACAGCAGGTACAGAGAAGCAGTACCGACCGCATTTCAGAAGATGGTCGCAACTTTGTAGTAGGTGGAACATTACTTCCATTAATCCCAATGTCAGCAACATAATAAACTTCTTGTCTGATACTTTTCACATAAATGCGAGGTATGCTATCTCTTCTTTAGGCATCGTAGTGGATGGTTGCAGGGCTGGTAACCACCCCTTGGTCATCAGATTTATGAAGGGAGTATTTAACCTGAGATCACCCCTACCTAGGTATGCTGCGACTTGGGACATCCAGCCTGTTCTACGGCAGTTGCAATCCATGCACCTGTTGTACATGTTGTCTCTTAAGGACTTGACTCTAAAATTAGTTATGTTGATGGCACTGACACAGGCTGCGAGAGTACAGACTTTGCACTTATTGACCATTAAGGGTTTATGCATCGAACAGGATTTCATTATGGTTCCCCTAAGTGGTAACATCAAGCAATGCAGGCCGCAGTTTAATGTGTGTGTGATAAAATTTCAAACTTATCCCAAGGATGCAAGCTTGTGTGTGTATGGAACTTTACGGCAGTATCTCGCCAGAACACAGGAACTTAGACAAGGCATGGGGCAGGAGTCTTATAGTTTATTTCTCAGCTTCATCAAACCACACAAAGCAGTTACAAGAGACACCATTGCTCGGTGGCTCAGGAAGATGTTGGATAGGTCAGGGGTAGATACTACTACATTTACGGCCGGTAGTGTTCGCGAGGCTGCAGCATCCAAGGCCAAGGCTATGGCGAAAGCAGGGTGGACAAGGGCAAGTACTTTTGCTAAATTTTATGATAGGCATGTGGGCACGACAGACCCATTTCATAATGCTGTACAACAATAATAATGAGTTTTTTGCAAATTTTTCTATGAACATTGTGGAATATTTTTTGCTGAAGGAGGCAGACAGGATGTATTTTGGACTCCAGAGAATTTAGGTTGGATTTGTTAAAGTACTGATTGGGTGGTTGGTATGTCTGGGTGATACATTTGTTTTCAGGTTTAATGTAACGTTTTGTATAATGAAGGTTACTGGTTTGCAGTTTATTTTTGTCACCCTACATTCTGGTTTGGTTACTCGGTTACAATTTACCAGGAACAACACCCACATGGCTTCAAAGCCTCATGGGAATGCTTACCTCAGCAGAGGGTGATTTGACAAAGTAAAATTATAAAGTACACGAGACTTACCTCTGGGGAGTTGATGTGCTTGTAATTTTACGAAGCAAATCACCTCTGCTTGAGGGAGCATTAACAAGCCTGCCTCATTTCCCACCCTTGTTTTCCTTTTTCCTTATGAGGAAAGTTTTATTTGTGATTTGATGTATGGAAACTTAGGGTGTAATTCATGTGGGTGTTCATTGCTACGAAGTTTGATGGTGTGGAACGGAACAGCTGATCTCATGTTAATGCTTCCCTCAAGCAGAGGTGATTTGCTTCGTAAAATTACAAGCACACTTCAACTCCCCAGAGGTAAGTCTCATGTACTTTATAATTTTCCTGATATTCTTCCTTGTGTTAGATGAACACAGAACTGCTGCATACTCCAGTCATGGTCTGATCAAAGATACCAATAAGTTTTTCACCATATCTTCATCAATATATGAGAATGCAGTTCTAATATTTCTCAGTAAGTTGTAGGTCTCACCAACAAATTCATTCATATGTTTAATGGGGGACATTTCCTTTGTTATGAGAACTCCCACGTCCTTTTCACTTTCCACCTTCTTAATCTTCTCTTCTTCAAGTTTATATTGTCTTGTTATCCTATTTTTGCTCTTCCCAAATTCCATTATGCTATATTTCTTAATGTTGAAGTCCGTCTCCCATCTTTTACTCCATTCCCATAGTCTATCTAAGTCCTTCTGTAGAGTTCTACCATCATTGTACGACCCAACTTTTTTCAAAAGTTTTGCGTCATCTGCAAAAAAAAACTCATATAGCTTTTTATTCCTTTGTCCATGTCATTTATGTATATTGCAAACATAACTGGGACCAACACTGAAACTTGAGGAACCCCACTTATTACTTCATTCCAGGTGAACTCATCTCTAATTGTCACTCTCATAGTTCTTCCAGTTAGGAAATCCTTCATCTATTCTAGCAATTTTCCTTTTATTCCCCCTAAATCTTCCAGTTTTCTTATTAATTTTCCGCGTGAAACTTTATCAAACGCTTTTTTTAAATCTAAGAATACACTGTCAACCCATCCATCTCTTTCTTGTGTTATGACTATGACTCTAGAGTAAAAGCATATAAGGTTTGTTACACATGATCTTCCTTTGGTAAAGCCAAATTGTCTTTCATTAATTATATTTTTTCTTCCAAATGTTTGGTCCATCTTTCTTTGATCACACATTCACATCTTTTAGCTATTGTACTTGTAAGGGACACTGGCCTGTAATTTGTTGGGTTCTCTTTATTTCCTCCTTTATATATTGGCACAATATTGGCTTCTTTCCAGTCTTCTGGTACTTTTCCCTTTTCAATAGAACATTTTATTATATTGCTTATTTGCCAGCTCTTCTCAACACTCTTTCAATATCCAATTTGTAATTTGATCTGGACCATGTGATTTTCTTACATTTATATTTCTTAGCTGTATCATTATTTCCTGCTCCAAAATAATGATATCACTCATCACAGGAGATTTATTTCCTAGTTCTTCATAATTAATGTTTTTTTTCTCTTGTAAAAACTCCTTGAAAGTGTCTGTTCATTATTTCAGCTATTTTCAATTCATGGCTGTTTTCATTATTTTCATAAACTAGTTTCTTTATTTCATGTTTGTTTTTCAACTTTCTATTTATATATCTATAAAAGATCTTTGGCGTAGCCTTGCATTTTTCTATCATGTTTCCTCATAGTTTTTCTTTTCCTCTCTTCGTATTTTAACATAGTTGTTCCTTTCTCTGATGTAGTCTTGCCACTTCTTTGGACGTTTGTCTTTTCTCCATATCTTCCACGTTCTATCCCTTCTATCTCTTGCTTCTTCACATTTTCTATTAAACCATTCTTCCTTATATTTATCTTTAATTTTCAGTCTCGGTGCATATTTATTCACTCCATCATTATAAATGTCTTTAAATATCATCCACTTTTCCTCCACTCCTGCCTGGTTGTCAAATTTAGTCCAGTCCATCTTTTGAAAAAGTCTTTGAATTCTCTAAAATTTGTTTTGCTATATGGTCAATCTTCCTTCTCTATGTTTTTCATTCCATTCTTTTCCAATCAATTCCTTAAAGGTTGCTACTATTAGTACATGGTCATTTTTTGCCAAAGGTGTCTTATACTCTACCCCATCCACAATTTCATGTTCCGTTGTAAATAATAAATCCAGTCTCGATGGATCTTCACTGTTCCTAAATCTGGTGTTTTCTTGAATCCATTGTGTCATTGTATATTCCATAGTTAACTCCAGTAACATGTATCCCCAAAAATCCTCATTTCTCTTTATAGTCATATCTTTCCAGTGTACCTCCTTACAATTGAAGTCCCACATTATTACAGTATTTCTTTTCTTTTCTAAAATTTCAATTAGTGAGCGTTCAGTACCTTTCAGAACTTGTCCATACTCTCCTAGACTCCAAGAACTTGTCTTGGGTGGTCACATAGCAGACTACTGATTCTCTTTTCTCCATGTAATTTTTCTTAACTACAACTGATATAATTTCTGCACTGTTTTTCCATAATCCACATTCAATACCTTTAGTTTTTTTTTGCTTAATATCATGACTCCTCCACCCTGTTTCGCTTCTCTATTTTTCATGTAGATATTATACAGCCCGTTCCCAATGGAGTTTAGTGGCAGTTTGGTTTCTGTGATCCCCATTATGTCTGGCTCAACCCCTTTATAAAGTCATTCAATTCATTTATCCCTGAAACGAGTCCATTTATAATAGTATAAGCAACTTTTAATTTTCCACATTTCCCCTCATTTCCTCCTCTGCTCTTTCTTCTCTTTCCTTGATGTACCATTTCCTCAGTCTCATGTTCCAAACTTTAAAAAAAAACTTTCTTTTCTCGGTCTATTTACGTTTCTCATTTCTTTCTTTCACTTTGTTTCTCAATTCTTTCAATCTTTCCCTCTTTTCCCAGTCCACCTTCTTACAGTTCAAATCTCCTACTAATATCACTTTTCTCCTTTCTTTAATGATTCTTGTAAGACTCCTTATCGTATCATTTATCATGTCTTTATATTCTTGATTGGTCCATGAATTTGTTTTTGGTGGCACATATGTTCCAATGATTGTTAACTCCTTTTCATTAATATGTATCTTAACCCTTATGTTCCGGCGATCGTATATGAACGATTGCATCAGTGCATCAGTAGCAACAGCGATCGTTCCCATAATCAAGAATTTTCGCGCCTCATGTTTGAGCTCCACGCACGGTTTCTCGAGTCAGATGGCAAGTGGAAGTATCTGGCTTCTTTTTCCACCCATAGTGTTGCTTATAGCTCAGTATATTTAGGGGTAACGAAGCTATTCTCCCATTCTGAGGGCGACACTTGGCAACCCCAGCGACCCGCCGTGTCGAAATCACCCAGATAAGAGTGAAGGGACGTCTCAGTTTATAACTCACTATGGAACAAGACAGATCATTTTTATTTCGCAGTGCTTCTGAGCCTGACTACAGTGACAGTGATTATGAGGAAGAAACAGAAGAAAGCGAAGACAGCAGTAGTGAAGACTCGGAAAATGATTCAGAGGATCCACCTGTTTTCTCAGAACAGAGAGAAGACAGAGATAGTGGTGATGGAGAACAGACTCTAAACATCGTATTGAGAACCCAGAGTGGCTCAAGTTGACGCAGGCGTGCCTCTCGTGTTCTGGGAAGACGATCAAGGGGGCGTGTGTGTATTTACCTACTTGTAGTTTAACAGGGCCTGGGCTTTATGCTCGTGTGGTCCCATCTCCATATCTACACTTATCCAATCTTACTTTAAAAGTATGCACACTCGTTGCAGACACTACTTCTTCATTTAAACTGTTCCACGTCTCAATACATCTTTGCAGGAAACTATATTTTTTAACATCTCTCAGACATCTTCCTTTTCTCAGCTTTTTACTATGCGATCTTGTACTTTGAATGTCATATTCTTCTCTCAGGACCAATTTCTCATTATCCACTTGGTCCATTCCATTGATCAATTTATAAACTTGTATCAGATCCCCTCTCTCTCTTCTTTATTCTAGGGTTGGCATATCCATAGCATTTAGTCTCTCCTCATATGTCATCCCTTCAAATTCTGGAACCATTCTTGTAGCCATTTTTCGTAGTCTCTCCAACTTTCTTATGTGTTTCTTTTTATAAGGGATCCACACTACTGCATATTCCAATCTGGGTCTTACTATAGTACTTATCAATTTCTTCATCACTTCTTTGTCCATGTAGTGAAATGCTACTCCAATATTCCTTAACAAATTATATGTTTCTCTAAAAATTCTATCAATAAGACTTACCCGTTGATTGTTTTCTTCCATTGTCACTCCTAAGTCCTTTTCCTGTTTTACTTTCTCTAGTTCTACTCCATCTCCCATCTTATAGATTCCCATGGGTCGTCTTTCACTATTTCCCATTTCCATGACATGGCTGTTGTTCACATTGAATTCCATTTCCCACTTTTTACTCCATTCCCAGATCTTATTTAGGTCTTCCTGCAGTATTTCACAATCCTCCTTTTGCTTTATGACTCTGCACAGTTTCATATCATCTGCAAACAGATTTATGTAGCTGATCACTCCTTCTGGCATGCCGTTAACATAAATGAGGAAAAGTATTGGTGCCAATACTGACCCCTGTGGCACTCCGCTTTCTACTGTTCTCCACTTGGACTTCATATCTTTAACTACCGTCCTTATTTCTCTCCCTCAAATCATTTTCTATCCATCTCAATGTGCTTCCTTTTAAGCCACCCTTCTCTAACTTCCATATTAAATTTGCATGTGGCACTTTGTCAAATGACTTTTTAAAATCTAAATAAATACAGTCAACCCATCCCTCTCTCTCTCTTGTACACTATTAACTATTCTAGAATAGAAACTCAATAAATTAGTTACACACGACTGTCTTTTTCTAAAACTAAATTGGCTATTTGATATTAATTTGTTGTCTTCAAGGAATTCGATCCATTGTTTCTTTATTATTCTTTCACACATCTTGCATATTACACTAGTTAGTGATAACGGTCTGCAATTTAAAGGTTCTTCCTTCCTTCTGGTCTTATATATGGGAACCACCTCAGCTCTTTTCCATTTTACTGGTACTGTTCCATTTTCTATTGAGCATTTTATGATGTTGTATATAGGACTTGTTATTTCTTCCCTACATTCTTTCAGTATTCTGCCTGAGACTTCATCCGGTCCCATAGCCTTCTCTTCATCCAGTTCTTTCATTAACTCTTTTATTTCAAGCTTGGTTACTTTAATCTCTTTCATATAGACTCTGTCTCTATTACCCTGTGGCCTTTCAAATTTGGATTCCTTAGTAAAGACCTCCTGGAAGTTACTATTTAATAGTTCTGCTCCATCTCTTTTCTCCTTTGCCCTAGCATATCTTGCATTAAACCAATCTTTCTTTCCTTCTTCTTTAGGTCTATATTTCGGGATATATTTCCAAAAATAAGTTATATTTCTCTTGCATCATCTCCGAGTTTTCCATATCCTCCCAGTTTACGTTTTTAAAAATAGTTCTTGAGTTTCTCAATATCAGCCTTTCTGTAATTTAATCAGTCTCCTTTGTATGAATCATCTCTATCTTCCTTTTCCTCTTCTATATCCATTTCTAATATTACATGGTCACTCTTTCCCAATGGGCACTTATATCTTATATCATCATTCATTTGTATATCCCTTGTAAAAATTAGGTCCAATCTCGCCGGCTCTTCGTTTCCTCTGAATCTTGTGCATTCCTTTACTCTCTGGTCCATCATATTGTCTATCATTAGGTTCAGGAATCTTTTTCCCCAGGCTTCTTCCCCCATACCACTTTCATAATTTTCCCAGTCCACTTCTTTACAGTTGAAATCTACTAATATAACTTTTCTTCTTTCTTTAACGATTCTCATTAGACTCCTTATTGTGTCATCTATCATGTCTTTATATTCTTGATTGGTCCATGAATTTGTTTTTGGTGGCACATATGTTACAATGATTGTTAACTCTTTTTTATTAATATGCATCTTAACATACAGTACTTCTGCTTTTCCTTCCCCACATTCCACTTGGTTTATCACTATCTCCTTCCTTAACATCATCATGACTCCTCCTCCTCCTCCTTTACCCCATCTGTCACTTCTCCATACATTATACCTATTATCCAAGTCTATTTTCATTGCCTCATTTAGTTTTGCTTCAGGCAGGCATACAATATCTGGATTTTCTTTCTTTATGTAATCTCTTAATTCTAATTTACTTGATAAAACCCCGTCTATGTTCGTATACATCATTTTTAGTCTCTTGCCTTTATCATTTTTAGTTAAACTTGTTCCACTTTTTCCTCTTCCTTCTCGTTTATGTACCATTTCCTTATTCTGTCTCCTAGAATTCTCCAAAAAAATGCCTTTTTTTCCTCTTCTGACGTTTAATTATTTTTTTCCTTTACTGCTGCTGCTACTTCATTGTATCTCTTCCTTTCTTCCTGATTTCTATTTTTCTTTATATAGATATCCTTGCAGCCTTCTGTTTCTCTAAGTTTTGTTGTTCTATATAATATTTCTTCTGTTACTGCTTTAACGATGGTTCACACAACGAAATTTCGCTACAACGAAGGTTTCATTTTACTACCATCTACTCGTTTAACGAACACCAAACTGGCTTTAATGAAGTTTTATCCAGGTAATTTTTTTCCAAATTTGAAAGCCCCACCATATCACGCAAGCTGACAGGCTTTTGAATACACCAGGAGCTGTTGGTACTAAGGCCTGCCTCAAGAAAAATCCTGGGATCCCTATAGAAGAAAGATCAAGATCAAGATCAAGCCTCTCGTGGACAACACGCGCAACATTCACTCCCCAGTCAAAACATAACAGCGTCACCAGCAGCTTGTCTTCCCTAGCTCAACTTACCACCAAAATGCCCTGCAATTGGCCTAGTGTTCGTAAGAAGACCAGGAAGTCTCTTACTCTCCAAATGAAGCTAGACATTATTCACAGACACGAGAGAGGCCAGAAAACTATAGCAGTGCTGGCCACTATCTTGACTCCATATTATACTGTCTCTATTTTCAAGTCAGCAGACTCTATTAAGAAGGCTGGTGAGAACGTATCTTCCTTGCAAGCTAAAAGAACCACCTGAACTCGTGACTCTACAATGGATAAAATGGAAAGCCTTGTGGAAATGTGGTACATAAGTTTTGTATGCAGTACAATGATGCGCACTTTGTTTACATTCCACAGGTTGCCGGTTAGTGTCTTTCCCGTTTCACTCTTCCTCTCTTCATAAAGTTAAGATCATCAACATTATAAAGTTACATACATACATACATTAGTGTACATTATAATGACTTAAATTAAACTACCTAAATGTTTAACTTCATAATTTTTACTTTCATTAAACCTTTTACTATACTATGATGCACTCTTGCTTTGCTTACTCTCAATGGAAGTTCAAATCAGGGGTTAAACTTGTTATAATCGGTTCGCTTAACGAAGTTTCGCTTAACGAAGTGTTTTTTAGGAACGTAACCCCTTCGTTAAACGGGGGTTGCCTGTATTTTAATTGGTCTCGTTTTTCCTTCTTGATATGGTCCCATTCTGTTTATTTCTTCTACTTCCTCTTCCAAGTTCTGCCTATCTTCATCATTTAGATTTTTTAGTAGGTCTTTAACTGATTTCATTTCTTCTTTTTCTCTTCTTGGTCTATATTTTATATTTTTTTTCTTTTATTCCAAATACGACTACGCTCTACTTTTTTTCTGCAATTTCTCTAACTAGATTTTCTTTTGTCTTGAGGACTCCTATCATTTTGTTTGTCATATTTTCTTCTTTTTCTTTAAGTTGTTCTTGAATCACCTGAAAATCAACTTTATCTTTCTTGTCTTGGACTCTCCATGCTTGTACTTCTTTTTTAATCACGTTCTGTACTCTTTCCTCTTCTTTGTTTACAAGATCTTTCCGCTTCTCTTTTTCTTTTTCGGCTTTACCGAGTCCTTCTTCCATCTGCTTCTTGTAGTTAGCTACTTCCTTTTTTACAGTTCTTCGTTTTCCGCTCTTAGCTTAGCTTCGTTTTCTTCCACTTTTCTATCCTTTCTCTCAGTTTTATAAACTCTTTTTCCTGTTCTTCATTCTCTTTCATTTCCATACTCTCCTTTATCAATTTATCTAGTTTATATTCAATATTCAACACTCTCTTAAGTAGGTAAGTATTCGCGGCATCGAAACCTTCGAATGTGTGTGTGTGTGTATTTACCTATTTGTATTTACCTATTTCTGTATTACAGGGCCCGAACTAAGCTTTCTGTGTTCTGTCTCATTGTCCACTCCTGTCATATCTCTCTTTCATCTGATTGACACACACCGCGTCAACGACATCACTGCTCAGTTTATTCCACTTATCAATACTACTATGCAGGAAACTGTATCTATTTATCATTATCTATTTATCTAATTTACGTTCAATAGTCAACACTCTATTAAGTAGTGAAGTATGTGCCGTATCAAAGCCTTTGAATGCTCTTTCGCCCTCACCGACATAGTCATCATCATCTTTCATTCTTTCCCATGTCTCATACCTGCATTTAGATGGAATCTCTTCCTTACTCATGATTTTGTAACACTATATTCATGAAAAACAAGTCTACACTTTGCAGTGGCCTGCACGAGTGCCCAGGCCACTGCAAACCCAAACAACAGGTAGTGGAAATCAGCTGATTCTCGGGAGCAACGGTACTGCGTCCTTCCTCGACCGCGACTCATGTGTATTTACCTAGTTGTAGTTTTACAGGGCCTGGGCTTTATGCTCGTGTGTCCCCGTCTCCATATCTACACTTTTCCAATTTTTCTTTAAAACTATGCACACTCGTTGCTGACACCACTTACTCAAACTGTTCCGAGTCTCAACACATCTTTGCAGGAAACTACATTTTTTAACATCTCTCAGACATCTTCCTCCTCAGTTTCTTACTATGCGATCTTGTGCTTCTGTCATATTCTTCTCTCCAGATTAGTTTCTCATTATCCACTTGATCCATTCCATTAATCAATTTATAAACTTCTATCAGATCCCTCTCTTTCTCTGTTCCAGGTTGGTAGATCCATAGCTGACACATTGAGTCATCTTTAGTCTCTCCTCATATGTCATCCCTTTAAATTCTGGAACCATTCTTGTAGCCATTTTTGTACTCTCAATTTCAGCTTGGATTATCATGAAAACAATAATCATCCCAAGGGAAATCAGAATAGTACTCCTTAGTTTCCCACTTTTTCTTATGTGTTTTCAGACCCACCAGCAGAAGGGTTTTTAGGAAAAGATGGGATCAAAGTTGAAGGTTTGTTCCACACAGATGGTAGAAAATCCTGCATATTCCAATCTAGGTCTTATTTTAGTATTCATCAATTTCTTCATCATTTCTTTGTCCATATAGTGAAATGCTAATCCAATATTCCTTAGAAAATTACATGTCTCTGAAAATTTTATCAATATGGCTTACCGGTTGATTGTTTTCTTCCCTTGTCACTCCCAAGTCCTTTTCCTTTTTTTTTACTTTTCTAGTTCTACTCCATCTCCCATCTTATAGATTCCCACTGGTCATCTTTCACTTTTTCCCATTTCCATGACATGGCTTTTGTCCACATTGAATTCCATCTCCCATTTTTTACTCCATTTCCAGATCTTGTTTAAGTCTTCCTGCAGTATTTCACAATCCTCTTTTTGTTTTATGACTCTGCACAGTTTCGCATCATCCGCAAACAGATTTATGTAGCTGTTCACTCCCTCTGGCATGTCGTTTATATATATGAGAAAAAGTATTGGCGCCATTACTGACCCCTGTGGCACTCCACTGTCTACTGCTCTCCACTTGGACTTCATATCTTTAACTACCGTCCTTATTTCTCTCCCCCTCAAGTAATTTCCCATCCATCTCAATGTGCTTCCTTTTAAGCCACCCTTTTCCTCTAACTTCCATAGTAATCTTTCATGTGGCACTTTATAAAACGCCTTTTTTAAATTTAAATAAATACAGTCAATCCATCCCTCTCTCTCTTGTACTTTATCAACTATTCTAAAGTAGAAACTCAACAAATTTGTTACACACAACTGACCTTTTCTAAAACCAAATTGGCTATTTGATAATAATTTTTGTCTTCAAGAAACTCAATCCATTGTTTCTTTATTACTCTTTCACACATTTTGCATATTACACTAGTTAGTGATACCTGTCTGTAATTTAAAGGTTCTTTCTTCCTTCCACTCTTATATATGGGAACCACCTCAGCTCTTTTCCATTTTACTGGTACTGTTCCATTTTCTATTGAGCATTTTATGATGTTGTATATAGGACTTGCTAATTTTTCTCTACATTCTTTTAATATTCTGCCTGAGACTTCATCCAGTCCCATTGCCTTTTCCTCATCTAATTCCGTCATCAACTCTTTTATTTCAAGCTTGGTTACTTTAATCTCTTTCATATAGATTGTCTCTGTTACCCTGTGGTCTTTCAAATTTGGATTCCTTAGTAAAAACCTCCTGAAATTTACTATTTAACAGCTCTGTCAAACTTTTTTGGGTCTTCCACCAAACCCGTTCTCTCCCTTTAACCTTTCTATTGTTTCTTTTTGCTTTATTTTTCCATTTATGAATCTGTAGAACAACTTCAGTTATTCCTTACATTTTTCGACAATGTCCTTTTCATAGTTCCTTTCTTCTTCCTTTCTCACCTTAGCATATTCATTTCTTGCTGTTTTGAAGTTTTCCTTATTTTCTGGATTTGTTTCTTCTCCACCTTTTCCATGCTCCATCTCTTTTCTCCTTTGCCCTAGCACACCTTGCATTAAACCAATCTTTCTTTCTTTCTTCTTTAGGTCTATATTTGGGACATATTCCTGACTCCTGTTTTGTATATTTCCAAAAATAAGTTACACTTATCTTGCACCATCTCTGAGTTTTCCATCTCCTCCCAGTTTACATTTTTAAAATAGTTCTTGAGATTCTCAATATCAGCCTTTCTGTAATTTAATCGGTCTCCTTTGTATGATTCATCTCTATCTTCCTTTCCTCTTCTATATCCATTTCTAATATTACATGGTCACTCTTTCCCAATGGGCACTTTATCTTATATCATCGTTCATTTGTATATCCCTTGTAAAACTAGGTCCAATCTGCCGGCTCATCGTTTCCTCTGAATCTTGTGTTTTCCTTTACTCTTTGGACCATCATATTATCTATCATTAGGTTCAGGAATCTATCTCCCAGGCTTCTTCCCCATACCACTTTCATAATTTTCCCAGTCCACCTCCTTACAGTTGAAATCTCCTACTAATATCACTTTTCTCCTTTCTTTAATGATTCTTGTAAGACTCCTTATTGTGTCATCTATCATGTCTTTATATTCTTGATTGGTCCATGAATTTGTTTTGGTGGCACATATGTTCCAATGATTGTTAACTCCTTTTTATTAATATGCATCTTAATATACAGTATTTCTGATTTTCCTTCCCAAACTCCACTTGATTTACCACCATCTCCTTCCTTAACATCATCATGACTCCTCCTCCTCCTTTACCCACTCTGTCTCTCCTCCATATATTATACCATTTATCTATGTCTATTTTTATTGCCTCATTTAACTTTGTTTCCACCAGGCATACAGTATCTGGTTCTTCTTTCTTTATGTAATCCCTTAATTCTAATTTACTTGATAAAACCCCATCTATGTTTGTGTACATAATTTCTAATCTCTTGTTCTTATAATTTTTAGTTAAACTTGCTCCATTTTTTTCTCTTCCTTTTCTTTTATATACCATTTCCTTATCCTGTCTCCTAGAATTCTCCAAAAAAATGCCTTCTTCTCCTCCTCTGACCTTTCATTATTTTTCTCTCTTGCTTCTGCCACCAGTTCGTTGTCTCTCTTCCTTTCCTCCTCCTTTTTTCTTTCATTATATATATATATATATATATATATATATATATATATATATATATATATATATATATATATATATTTGCAACTTTCTGTTTCTGAGTTTTGTTTTTCTATATAGTATTTCTTCTGTTGCTGCTTGTGATTTTAGTAGTATCTTAATTGGTCTCACTGTTCCTTCTTGATATGGTCCCATTCTATGGATTTCTTCTACTTCCTCTTCTAAGTTCTGTCTATGCTTGTCATTTAGATGTTTTAGTAAGTCTTTTACTGATTTCATTTCATCCTTTTCCCTTCTTGGTCTATATCTAACATTTCTTTCTTTCAGGCCAAAAAATTTTTTTTTTCCGCAATTTCTCTTACTAAATTTTCTTTTTTCTTCAGGACTCCTATCATTTTGTTTGTCATATTTTCATCTCTTTCTTTTAACTGTTCTTGAAATACTTCCTGAAATGATTCCTTGTCTTTCTTATCTTGGATTCTCCATGCCTGTACTTCTTTTTTAATCACGTCTTGTACTCTTTCCTCTTCTTTGTTAACTAGATCTTTCAGTTTCTCTTTTTCTTTCTCAGCCATACCGAATCCTTCTTCCATCAATTTCTTGTAGTTAGCTAATTCCTTTTTTAATTCTTCATTTTCTGTTCTTAGCCTATAGTCTGTCCGTTTTGATTATCTCAGAGCAAACCGTGTGTTCAGTTGGCAGCCCTGCCTCACCTCTCTCTCTCATCTGAGACACAGATTGTCTTACTAAAGTGAATAAATATAAATGTTTTTTCTTACTGAGTGTTTATAAATGTTTGTTATGAATCTTTCTCATCTCACTGAGCGAGAACATGACATCAACCAACCAACATGGTTTCTCAGTAATCACCAACTATAATTTGTTTTCTTCCACTTTTATCCTTTCTTTCAATTTCTGGAGCTCTTTTTCCTGTTCTTCATTCTCTTTCATTCTATACCTCCTTACCCTTTACCTAATTTACTTCTAGTCAACATCTTTTCATATGTCCTATCAAAGCCTTCATGCTCTTTCATCACCAACATGGCCATCATCAGCTTTCATTCTTTCCTGTCTCATACCTGCATTTAGATGGAATCTCCATATTTTGTAACATGTATTCATGAAAAATGTTACTCACCAAGGTGACCCAAACATCATGTAATCAGTTTTTCTCACGACATTGGTCCTTCCTCACCATCCTCTTTTTGTGTTTTTGTGTGTGTATTTATCATTTTATTTAACATGGGTCTTTTATCTTTCCCCTCTCCATGTTACACTTATCAATCTTACTTTAAAAGTATACACACTTCTCAACATACTAGTATGTGTGTCAATTCCTACTGGCATATCATTAACATAAATCAAAAACATGATGGGACCCAGCACTGACCCTTGTGGAACTCCACTGGTTACCTTCTTCCACTCGGACTTCCTTCCTCTCACCACTGTTCTCATTTCTCTTCCCATTAAGTAATTTTCCATCCATTTTGCTAGTTTATCATTTACTCCTCCAATCATCTTTAGTTTCCACATCAGTCTATTGTGTGGTACTTTATCAAAGGCCTTTCTCAAGTCCAGGTAGATAGCATCCACCCATCCCTCTCTATGTTGTAGTATGTCAGTCACTCTTGAATAAAAACATAATAAATTGGATACACGATCTTCCTTTTCTGAAACCAAACTGCCTTTCACTCAGAATGTTTTCACTTTCTAGATACTCACTCCACTTAGCTTTAATTACTTCTTCACATACCTTGCACAATATACTAGTCAACGATACTGGTCTATAATTTAGCGGTTCCATTCTACTACCATTCTTATATATAGGCACAATGTCAGCTCTTTTCCACTCTTTCGGGACTAATCCTGTTCGTATGGAGGTTTCCACAATATCAAATACAGGGTTCAACAATTGATCCTTACATTCATTTAGCAACCTCCCAGATATGCCATCAGGCCCCATTGATTTATTAATATCCAGATTGCTTATAATTTTCCTTACATCTTCCTTAGTAACCATGATGTCCTGCATTTGCTTTATTTCCGTAGGCCTTCCTCCCATAAAATGCTCCTCCTTTGTAAACACTTTGCAAAAGTTGTCGTTCAAAATTTCAGCTATATCTCCAGCATCTTCATATACTTCTTCCCGTTTTTACCTTTTCTATTGCCTCCCTTTTATTTAGTTTTCCATTTATGAATTTGTAAAACATTTTGGGTCACTATCACAGTTTTCCACCACCCTCTGTTCATATTCCTTCTGTGCTGTTCTCCTTACTTCAACATATCTATTCCTTGCTGTTTTGTAAACTTCTCTTGATAATACATCACTGTTTTTCTTAAGTTTCTTCCATGCCTTTTCTTTGTTCTTTTTTGCTTCTTCACAATTTCTATTAAACCACTGTTTATTATTTAAAGTCCTCTTTCTGTGATATGGCACAAACTTTTTCACAGCAGAGTTATACAAATCCATAAATTTATCGTATTTCAATTGCATATCCCTTTCCTGGTATACCACGGACCAGTCAATTTCATTAAAGAACTCCCTTATATGGTTATAATTTGCCCTAGTATAATTTAATTTTTCCTCCCTGCGTTCCACAATCTTATTCGTGCTTAATTCCGTATCCAGCTCAAAGCTTAGGACATCATGATCGCTTTTCCCCAAGGGACATTCATGTTCAATTTCCTCTTTTAGAGATGCCCTGGTAAATACCAAATCCAACCTTGCTGCAACATCTTGTCCCCTGCACCTTGTTGGTGATCTCACCCACTGTGTCATCAAGTTATTTGTTGCTACCTTTAACAATTCCTCTGCCCACTCACCACCGTTCACCACTTCGTAGTCTTCCCACACTATTTCTTTGCAATTAAAGTCTCCAACTATCATCACTCTATCCTTTCTGATGAGTTCTTGCTTCATTCTGTCTAGAGTATTTCTCATCACCATTTGGTACTGTTCATATTCCCAAGCACTGGTTCTGGGTGGTATGTATACTGTTATAATATTAATGTCCCTCTTGCCATCTGTTATAAGCATACTTATCACTTCCTCATTTCTCTTACTATAGTTCACCTCCTTCACTATCAGATCTTCCTTAGTAAGAACCATTATACCACCACCTCCTTTATTTTTCTATCATTTCTCCATACTTTGTAGTGTTTTACAACAAACCAGTCTAGCTTTATTTCGGCCTTAGCTTTGTTTCCACTACACACATTATGTCCGGTTCGTTATTTCTTAGGTAATCCATACATTCTAGCCTCTTAGACAGAAATCCATCTATATTCATGTAAGTCACTTTTATTCCATTCCTAGTCTCATTCTTCCATGTAATGTCTATTCCGTCTGTTTTATCCACCACTTCTTTAGCCTCCCATTTCTCATCCTCCAAAAAAACTTGGTCTTTTCCTCCTCTGTTCTTTCGTCATTCCTCTCCTTCACTTCAGTTACAAGCTCCTTCATTTTCATTCGCTCATCTTGTGACATATTTCTTCTTATGTAAATTGTTTTGGTTTCCTCAGAGTCCTTAAGTTTCCAAGCCCTCCTCAAGAAGGCCTCAGTTGCCACCTGAGACTTTAATTTCAATTTTAATGGTCTATTCTTGCCTTCCTCAAAAGCTCCCAATCTCACACTTTCTTCTACCTCAGCATATAGGTCCTCTTCTTCCACAGAGATCTTGTTCAGTAAAGACTTAATCCTGTCATTTTCCTTATCCCTCCTGTCCTGCCAGTTCCTGTTAGTTTCCTCCTCAATCCTATTATGATCACACATTTTTCTTTTCAGCAATATCTCTCACCACATACTCATTTTCCTTTAGTGCCTTTACCATTTCCTCTGCGTAATCCCTTTATTTTCCTCTTCCTGCTTTTTACTATCTCCTAAAGGACCTTTGTACCTCCTGATGTTCATGGTTCACTTCTTTCATCCTGGTATCAATTAGATTAAGGCATTCCTCCTTCCTCAAGTCCCCTTCGGATATTTTCATCTCCATTTCCATGAGTTTAGCCTTCATCTCTTCACATTGTTTCCTTAGTTGTTGGTTTTCTTTCTCCATCTCTACTTTTTCCTTCAATAGCTCTTTATTCGCTAACGTTAACAAATAGATCTCTTTTTTGAACGAATCATTCTCTGCTAGAACTCTATCCAGTTTTTCTTCTATGGACAAAATGTTTAGGAACTTACTTTCCAGTGCCTGGATTCTTGCATCCATATCTAATTTCTACAGTCCTTTTGGCGTAGTTATAAAACCTTCAAAGTCTCTGGCTTGTCTAGACGCCACTTTTGTTATCGTCAGCTGATTACGGCCAAAACAATCACCGCCCACACTCTCCTCTCAGGGATCACTCTCCATATCCCTCACTTTCAACACTAAGCGACAGTAGGACATTAACAGGATACTAACTTAGAGTTACCCGGGCCATGTAACACCATAGGTATTTTCCTTCTTCCCATCTGCAGCGGAGAGCCGTCCTCTCTCAGCGACGGCGTGTGTGTGTGTGTATTGTATTTACCTATTTTGTAATTACAGGAAAAGAGCTATGCTCGTGTTGTCCCGTCTCCATATCCATTCCTGTCCAGCTTTATCTTAAAATCATCTGAATATTCCTTGCGTTGACCACTTCCACGTCTAAACTATTCCATGCTTCCACCCTTCTATGAGGGAAACTATATTTTTTTCACATCTCTCCTATACAGTGGCCATTTTAGTTTTTTCCATGTCCTCTCGACATAATTACATTCCACCTTTATCAGATCTTCTCTATCCAGTTTGTCCATCTTGTTCATCAATTTATATATTGTTATCAGGTCTCCTCTTGTTCTTCTGTCTTCCAGGGTTGGAAGTTGCATTCTTCCTCAGTCTTTCCTCATAGTCAACTCTCTTAAGTCCTGGCACCATCCTTGTTGCCAGCCTCTGTACTTTCTCTAGTTTCCTTATGTGTTTCTTTAAGTTCGAGCCCACTGTATTGCTGCATATTCAAGCTGGGGTCTTATCATTGCATAATTATTTTCTTCATCATTTCTTCATCTAGGTAGTGGAACGCCACTCTTATATTCCTCAATATGTTCAATACTTCTCCAATTATTTTGTTAATGTGTTTCTCTGGTGATAGGTCATTGGTAATTGTCACCCCAAGTCTTTTTCCTCATTGGTCTGGTTTAATTTCTTCATTTCCCATCTTGTAATACTCCTGATTTGTTCTAGTCAACACTCTACTTCTTCTTCCATTTTCATGGCCATCATCAACATGGGTCTTGTCTATACCTTAATTTTCCATCTGCCACTAACACTTACTCCACTCTATATTTCATCAAGATCTTCCTGTAACTTGTTACAATCTTCCACATTCTTTACTCTCCTCATAATTTTAGTATCGTAGTTTAACAGGGCCTGGGCATGCTTGTGGCCCCGTCTCCATGTTCACTTATCCAATCTTATAACTGTCAATTCCTACTGGCATATCATTACCTATTTGTAAATCAAAAACATGATGGGCCAGCACTGACCCTTGTGGAACTCCACTGGTTACCTTCTTCCACTCGGACTTCCTTCCTCTCACCACTGTTCTCATTTCTCTTCCCATTAAGTAATTTTCCATCCATTTTGCTAGTTTATCATTTACTCCTCCAATCATCTTTAGTTTCCACATCAGTCTATTGTGTGGTACTTTATCAAAGGCCTTTCTCAAGTCCAGGTAGATAGCATCCACCCATCCCTCTCTATGTTGTAGTATGTCAGTCACTCTTGAATAAAAACATAATAAATTGGATACACGATCTTCCTTTTCTGAAACCAAACTGTCTTTCACTCAGAATGTTTTCACTTTCTAGATACTCACTCCACTTAGCTTTAATTACTTCTTCACATACCTTGCACAATATACTAGTCAACGATACTGGTCTATAATTTAGCGGTTCCATTCTACTACCATTCTTATATATAGGCACAATGTCAGCTCTTTTCCACTCTTTCGGGACTAATCCTGTTCGTATGGAGGTTTCCACAATATCAAATACAGGGTTCAACAATTGATCCTTACATTCATTTAGCAACCTCCCAGATATGCCATCAGGCCCCATTGATTTATTAATATCCAGATTGCTTATAATTTTCCTTACATCTTCCTTAGTAACCATGATGTCCTGCATTTGCTTTATTTCCGTAGGCCTTCCTCCCATAAAATGCTCCTCCTTTGTAAACACTTTGCAAAAGTTGTCGTTCAAAATTTCAGCTATATCTCCAGCATCTTCATATACTTCTTCCCGTTTTTACCTTTTCTATTGCCTCCCTTTTATTTAGTTTTCCATTTATGAATTTGTAAAACATTTTGGGTCACTATCACAGTTTTCCACCACCCTCTGTTCATATTCCTTCTGTGCTGTTCTCCTTACTTCAACATATCTATTCCTTGCTGTTTTGTAGACTTCTCTTGATAATACATCACTGTTTTTCTTAAGTTTCTTCCATGCCTTTTCTTTGTTCTTTTTTGCTTCTTCACAATTTCTATTAAACCACTGTTTATTATTTAAAGTCCTCTTTCTGTGATATGGCACAAACTTTTTCACAGCAGAGTTATACAAATCCATAAATTTATCGTATTTCAATTGCATATCCCTTTCCTGGTATACCACGGACCAGTCAATTTCATTAAAGAACTCCCTTATATGGTTATAATTTGCCCTAGTATAATTTAATTTTTCCTCCCTGCGTTCCACAATCTTATTCGTGCTTAATTCCGTATCCAGCTCAAAGCTTAGGACATCATGATCGCTTTTCCCCAAGGGACATTCATGTTCAATTTCCTCTTTTAGAGAGATGCCCCTGGTAAATACCAAATCCAACCTTGCTGCAACATCTTGTCCCCTGCACCTTGTTGGTGATCTCACCCACTGTGTCATCAAGTTATTTGTTGCTACCTTTAACAATTCTTCTGCCCACTCACCACCGTTCACCACTTCGTAGTCTTCCCACACTATTTCTTTGCAATTAAAGTCTCCAACTATCATCACTCTATCCTTTCTGATGAGTTCTTGCTTCATTCTGTCTAGAGTATTTCTCATCACCATTTGGTACTGTTCATATTCCCAAGCACTGGTTCTGGGTGGTATGTATACTGTTATAATATTAATGTCCCTCTTGCCATCTGTTATAAGCATACTTATCACTTCCTCATTTCTCTTACTATAGTTCACCTCCTTCACTATCAGATCTTCCTTAGTAAGAACCATTATACCACCACCTCCTTTATTTTTCTATCATTTCTCCATACTTTGTAGTGTTTTACAACAAACCAGTCTAGCTTTATTTCGGCCTTAGCTTTGTTTCCACTACACACATTATGTCCGGTTCGTTATTTCTTAGGTAATCCATACATTCTAGCCTCTTAGACAGAAATCCATCTATGTTCATGTAAGTCACTTTTATTCCATTCCTAGTCTCATTCTTCCATGTAATGCCTATTCCGTCTGTTTTATCCACCACTTCTTTAGCCTCCCATTTCTCATCCTCCAAAAAAACTTGGTCTTTTCCTCCTCTGTTCTTTCGTCATTCCTCTCTTCACTTCAGTTACAAGCTCCTTCATTTTCATTCGCTCATCTTGTGACATATTTCTTCTTATGTAAATTGTTTTGGTTTCCTCAGAGTCCTTAAGTTTCCAAGCCCTCCTCAACAAGGCCTCCGCTGCCACCTGAGACTTTAATTTCAATTTTAATGGTCTATTCTTGCCTTCCTCAAAAGCTCCCAATCTCACACTTTCTTCTACCTCAGCATATAGGTCCTCTTCTTCCACAGAGATCTTGTTCAGTAAAGACTTAATCCTGTCATTTTCCTTATCCCTCCTGTCCTGCCAGTTCCTGTTAGTTTCTTCCTCAATCCTATTATGATCACACATTTTTCTTTTCAGCAATATCTCTCACCACATACTCATTTTCCTTTAGTGCCTTTACCATTTCCTCTGCGTAATCCCTTTATTTTCCTCTTCCTGCTTTTTACTATCTCCTAAACGACCTTTGTACCTCCTGATGTTCATGGTTCACTTCTTTCATCCTGGTATCAATTAGATTAAGGCATTCCTCCTTCCTCAAGTCCCCTTCGGATATTTTTATCTCCATTTCCATGAGTTTAGCCTTCATCTCTTCACATTGTTTCCTTAGTTGTTGGTTTTCTTTCTCCATCTCTACTTTTTCCTACAATAGCTCTTTATTTGCTAACGTTAACAAATAGATCTCTTTTTTGAACGAATCATTCTCGGCTAGAACTCTATCCAGTTTTTCTTCTATGGACAAAATGTTTAGGAACTTACTTTCCAGTGCCCGGATTCTTGCATCCATATTCAATTTCTCCAGTCCTTTTGGCGTAGTTATAAAACCTTCAAAGTCTCTGGCTTGTCTAGACGCCATTTTTGTTATCGTCAGCTGATTACGGCCAAAACAGTCACCGCCACACTCTCCTCTCAGGGATCACTCTCCATATCCCTCACTTTCAACACTAAGCGACAGTAGGACATTAACAGGACACTAACTTAGAGTTACCCGGGCCCTGTAACACCATAGGTATTTTCCTTCTTCCCGTCCGCAGCCGGAGACGAGCCGTCCTCTCTCAGCGACGGCGTGTGTGTGTGTGTGTGTGTGTGTGTGTGTGGTTACAAGGCCTACAAAGTTCTGTTCCAGCTCTTCTTCATCATTAAACTACCCATAATTCCTTATTCAGAAATGAAATAACAGAATTAAAAATATATAAATAAATATATAAAACAAAAGTACATTTCATACAGCTCCAGAATTTTCACAAAAATACACATCATTATCTTTTAATGTACTGTTACCTGAAATTAAAATAAAAGCTTTGGGAAAAATGTATGGGTCCTCACAAAGTGCTACTACAAAACTCAATCCCTTCCAAGACCTCACACTAAATCTCCCTGATCTGATGCATGGTTTGCAGTGAATGCTCAGCTCAGATAAGGAAGAGAGTTGCTGACCACAAAGTATACAGTGACAATTCTGTTTCACATTAATCTGTTTTTGACCAACTTGAGCAAGGTTACCTAGTTCTTTACAAGACTTTACTTTGTTAGTGAACAATGATCTCTCTGAAACTTCTGAAAACAACTATGGATCTCCTCGAACAAGTAATGTATCCCATGAAGCCGACAATTTATCCTGTGGAGTCAACAATGGATCCTGTGGAACATCCCATGGATTCTGTGAAATAAACCATGGATTCCGTGGAACAAGCAATGTATCTCCTGCATCAGATGAACCATTTTCCTTTGCTTGATCAATGGTTGCTGTAACAGGCAAGTTTTTTGAGGAATATGAATCACTGGTAAGCTGCATGCACCACCTTTCAGACATATAAAGGTCAGCAGAGGGGGGAGATGAAAGAAAAGAATCATTTGTATCAATATCCTCAGCTAATTCAGCAGTGAATATGTGGGAAGCTTCCCTTATTTCTTCTCCAGCAAAACTGTTATTATTCTGATTCAGCAAATCATCATGAACACTCTCTTTAATTCTGAAAATGAGGGTAGAATCTCCAGACTCTTGGCTCTGGTCTACTGGCCCTTTCCATACAGGAGCATTACTGCCTGTACATTTGGATGCATGGGAAAAGAAAATGTATGCACACTGGAACTGTTGACCACATGTACAAGACTGACAGAAAATGTGATTTTTGTAATCACTGTATGATAAAAATCTTGTGCCACAATATGAACATGTGCAATTATTTTTTCCATCAAGTTTCTTTATTAATTTAACCTTCTTGAAACTCTCCCCTAGTGTATCTCTGTGTATGAAATATAGATGCCTTGATAGCCATGATTTAGACTTATAATTCTTCCTGCAGTGTTTACATTTAAAAAGGTTAGTAACTGCATGTTGCTTTAGGTGCTCCTTATATTCACTGACAGAAGCAAACCACTGACAACACGTTTTACACTTTGACAACGTCAGTTTCTCCCCTCTCAGTCTGCTTGACCTTCGCAATGATGACTCTGGAAAGATCCTCTTGTCATTGAGAACAGCAATACACACACAATATGTAGATGTTTTGTTACAGCCAGAGCAAATAGGATTCTCTTTCATGTGTTTTTTGTATTGTTTGTTAATAACATCTCTTTTCAATTTTTCCAACCCAGTATGCTTTCTGGGCCTGCAACAACCTCTCTTTGGTTTGGGGGCAGGCCCTGTACTGTTTTCTTGAAGAGCAATATCTTTGTGTTTCTTTCTTCTTTGGAAAGACATCTGTGGTTTTGTAGCACTTTTTCTAGGGCTGCCACAACCTCTCTTTGCTTTGGGGGCAAGCCCTGTACTGTTTTCTTGAAGAGCAATATCTTTGCATTTCTCTCTTTTCTGGAAAGACAACTGTGGTTTTATGGCATTGCTGAAACTGTGACACTTTTTCATGTGTGACATAAGTGATACTTTGAGTCTGAAACTCCTGCAACAAATGTCACACATGAAGGGCATTTCATTCATATCAGATGTCATGAGGTCTCTAGTTCCACAACTTTTTATTTCAGCTTCAAGGTATTCAGGGTGATCCTTCATGTGATATATAAGCTCACTAGAGTTAGTAAAATTCATCTTACACATGCCACAAGTGAAAAGTTTATGATCACTATGAACTTTATAGTGATTCCAAAGATTCTGATAATAATGGTATTTCTTAGGACACTTGTCACAAGGAAAAGATTTCTGAGTTTTGTGGCTCCATGAGTGGTTCCAGAGACATTGGTAAAAGGTAAAGGTCTTAGAGCAGATTTGACACTGGTAAGGTCTTTCCCCAGTATGTATCCTCTGGTGGGCTTTCAGGGTAGAAAACTGTGTCATTGTCTTTCTGCAAACTGAACATTCATAGCGATTCCTCTGCCTACATTTAGTTGTTATAGATGTTCTGTCTTTTCTTCTCCCTTTCATAACCATCCTAGAATCTTTGCAACCATCAGATAATCCTTCACATTTGCTTACAGTAAGAGGTATGGATTTTACATGAATTTCATGTGCATTCCACATATGTTTCTTATAGTAACCTGAATGTAAATACCTCTTCTGGCATATTGCACAATGATGCTGGACTCGCTTCACCTGCCTCATCTGCTTCTTAGGACTGGACCATGTACAGGAGAAAACATCACCATACAACATGTTCTCCTCTACAGTGTGAAAGGTCATGTGATGCTGTAGCTTAGTGTACCGAGAGAATGACTTTTGACAAGCTTTGCAGGGGTACAAGTCTTTCCTTCTTGACTGTGCCATCTTCTCATGCACACCCCTTGAAAATATAAAAGAAACACATTAAAATCACAATAACAATAACAATAATAATAATAATAATAATAATAATAATAATAATAATAAATAACAATAATAATAATGACAATGACAATAATAGTAATAATAATAATAATAATAATATGAAATAACTATAAAAACATAATAACAATAACAATAATAATAATAATAATAATAATAATAATAATACTAATAACATAATAATAATAATAATAATAATAATAATAATAGTTCATTACTTTTACCATTATTATTATTATTATTATTATTATCATCATTATCATAATTAATGACATCATTACTGATGCTGCTGCTGCTGCTGTTACTACAACTACTAGTACTACTATCATTACTAATAGTTCTCATTATTTTCATTATCATTTACCACAATTATTGAGAGATTAATAAAATTGCTAAATCCCTATTTCATAGATATATCAATGATTGTTTAAATTAAGACTATCATACATACAACACTTGTTATAGATTTACAAACCCTAGACAAATATGTAGATATAGTATCTATTTAATATTTTTGCTGGTCACCCTGTTTTATACATGTATGAAAAAATTTAAGCATTGTTCACGAATAAAAGAGATTCAACTGTATAAAAGAAACCTATTGATTCAAACCAATCTTCTGTAGGTTTATATAAATATATTCATACTAATCAAAAATAACTAAACACTTCAGATCATATTAACAATCACCATCCTGGTCAACTTGCCTTGAACTTTGCTATCCTTCATGATCTAGAACAATTAGTCCAACACCTTAATCATATTCTTCATCATTTTGGACATAACACTGAAACCTTGAGTTACAAGCATCCCAACTTATAAGAAATATGACATATGTACAAGCTTGGGTCCATTTTCTTGCTTTGAATTGTGAACCAAAATTTTAATTGTGAGCTAGCTCCAGGTTCACTGTTGATAGATGGCACAGCAAAAAAACCATCATCACATATCCAAAGCATTCAGTTCACTTTTTTTTTTTTTTTTTTCCATGGAAGCATTTATCATGTTGTGCTAGAATTTTGTGCATTATTTTGCTGAATTTCTTTTGTCTGAAAATGGGTCCTAAGCAAGTCGAACTATGTAATGACACATGCTCAACTCATTTCTGAAACATTCTGAAAAGGAGGATGAAGCAGACCTCCTTGGACAGCCATTTTGTGAAATGCCATGAAGATGAAAAGAGGAAATTCCATGGCAAAAAAGGAGAACGTAATGAAGAAAATTAAGTTATGCAAAAGTAAAATAAAAAAAATTGTAGCAATTAAGTTCAGCAATAAAGTGTACTACATATTATTAAAGAGTGTAACAAGTACAGTAAGTGATTAAGTACGAGTTTACAATGAACAAAAATGACTGAAATAGCACAAAATTAAACAAACTCATTCCATCTCCTCCACCTACCTCCTCTACCTTCAATCTCCACCAACATCTTCCATTACCCAAAGTCATTGATCTCCGAGGTAAATATACTTTATAAAACCAGTTTATTTATTTACATTCTCCTTCATTGTTTTATTATGTTGTTATACAAGATTTCTTATTTACAAATCCCTTTTCTTTACTAAACATTTTTTTTTGTGATGGAGGCTGTAACAGATTAATGGCATTTCAATAAATTTCAATGGTGATTAATTTGAGTTACAAGTAAGTTGAGATACAAGCTGTCACAGAAAAAAATTAAACTTAATTGTCTGTCAAGGTACCACTATACACTAGAGATGTACCGATACCAGAATTTTGACCAATACCTATACCACAAAATTTTGCCGATACTGATACTACTACCAATACCGATACCAATACTACGAGTACTACTGATACTGAAAACAGTGCATTGCAAACCAGTCTATAATATTGTTGCCCACAGTCATATGGGCATTTTTTTAAAGTTTGACATAATTATTATTATTATTATTATTATTATTATTATTATTATCATTATTCAAATAAGTTAGGTTAGTTGCGATATTTGATTAGATTAGGTTATATTCAATTAGTTTACTTAAGTTAGATTAATGATGTTAGGACAAATTCAAAGTTGTCAAAAAAAAAACAAAAAAACAAGGGTGATCACAAACAAACATTCACCCTGCAATCTAGATAGCACACTGTCTACATAAGGAAATAGCCAATCTTTACTGATTTATTTGTATCATATTTTCTGACCATGAAAAAATATGTGTACACCCTTATTTGACTAGTTTGTACAGTCTATAGGGAAATAATAAGTCATACTGAGTGTTATGGGTTCCAATATTTTGTCCACAGGTGGAAAATCTGTGACGTCACTTATAAATACAGTAATACCTCGAGATACGATCGCCCCAACATACAATTTTTTTTATATACAACAAAAAATTTCAAATAATTTATGCCTTGATATACAAAGATATTTTTAGGATATGAAAAGCCATCGGTAGTTGGCGCCGCAATCTCTCGGCTACCCGTGTCCACCCGAACATTCAGCCCATGTTGTGTATCGTTGTTCATCCTTTGTATTTACCTAGTTGTACACTCATGCCTCGGTTTTACGGACAAAAAAGGGGAAAGACCGGTCCGATAGTTTCGATTGTCCGTAGCTTCCGGCAGATACGTATATGGTATGCTAACAGTGGGTGATATCAACAATAACATTACGAAAGAGAAAGAACTATACTTTTAATCAAGCACACCGTCCAATCTGGCACTGTAAAATACCTATACACTGTAAATAAACAACATAATAAAGTAAATTCAACATTTTTAATATATAAAATTAGACTTACCATGGATGGTGAAGAGGCATTGTGCTGTTGGTATGCTGGAATCTACCGTGATCGTATAGTGGGGCCCTCAGAAATTTATTCTGAGTCACTGGAGCTTTGCAGCTCCAATGAATCTGTACCTGAAATACTACTGTGCTGGTGCTGTGCTGATGGGGTGTTAATACCTGTACGTGAGGCGGAGGGTTGTGGTGATGGTGGACTGGTTGGTAACATTGGTGCCTGAGGTGAGCGCAGAGTTACTGGTTTGAAAAAGGTGTCTAATTTTAACTGTTTACCACTTTGATATTGTTCCTTAATTACGGCCTCTCTAAACAATCTTAGGTTTCTATAGTGAAGACTCAGATCTCTGTTCTTGGTAAATTCCACAAACTGTAGCACAGTGTCCATACAGCTCCTCACCTACGACAGTCTTGGCAGTGTTACCGGCATCTCGTCTTCGTCATCACTGCTGCTGCTCTCGTGGGTACCGGTCACCTCCGCAGCAATCTCCTCATCTGAGAGTATTTGGTATCCTGGATCAGCATCATTCTCATCCAGCCATTCTTGAACATCTTCCAATGTTACGTTTTTTTCGTCTGCACGCTGTAGAACACGGTGGAAATCGCCGGCTTCAAATCCCTCATAGTCGTAATCAGGTTCAGCGTTCTGTAGAAGTTTCTTCCAGCTGTGTGCTAAGGTAGAAATTTTCAAGTCTTTCCATGAATTAGCAAAGTTAAAAATTGCAGACTTGATTGTGTAACTCTTGATGTTCTCTCGTGTGCGCAGACCCCTAGTGTCGTTTTGTTTGTCTTTCTCAGTCTCAATTACCACCATAACCTCATCTAAGTAGCGTCTTTGGTATCTCCTCTTCACCGCACTGATGACACCTTGGTCCATTGGTTGGATGAGTGATACCACGTGGTGTTGGCAGGCAAATACAAGACACGTATTTTGCCATCAGCACTTACAAGCTTGTCAGCACTAGGGTGAGCAGGCGCATTATCTAGCAGAAGAAGAGCTCTTACGTCGTCAGGGTGAAACTTCAAGACATCTCCTGGTACCGTCGTACTTCTAGTACAAAATGCTTAAAAAACCAGTCAGAGAAAATCAAAACATTAAACCAAGCTTTCCTGGAGTGGTAATAGTGGACTGGTAAGGTGTGCATGTGATCTTTCAATGCACGGGGACGAGCAGACTTGCCAACACTCACCAGCTTGTGTCAGTGCATACCGTCGGCGTTAGCGCAACAAAGCGCCGAAATCCTCTCCTTACACATCTTCTTCCCCCTCATAACTTCTTCATCTTTCCGTGCCTGAATATTCTTGGGTAGTGAGCGCCAAAATAAGCCTGTTTCATCTGCGTTGTACACTTGGGACATAAGAAGGCCTTCGTCCTTAATCAACTCATTAAGCTTGACCCGGTAGACCTCAGCATCGACCGTATCTGCACTGCCAGCTTCACCCCTCACCATCAAATCACGCAATCCATACCTGTTTCTGAAACGCCATAACCAACCATCACTAGTACTGAACTGAATACCTAAATGCTTACTGAGCTGTTCACACGCATTACGTATTGTTCCAGAAGTGACCTTGTTCCCACAAGCCTTCTGCTACACATACCACTTGTACACAGCTTCATCTAACTGCTTCTGACTACCAATCTTCATATGCTTGCGGGGTGCTACAGAACCACTCATACTTGCATAACCATCAACAGAATACTTCACAGCATACTCAGTTAGCTTGGCTTTAGCCCTACGGACATCTGAAACAGTTTGTTTTTTTATGCCATACTGTTCACACACCGCCTTGACGGACGCACCATTTTCCATCTTTCTTATCAACTCGAGTTTCTGTGCCATGGTTAAATTAACCCTTTTCTTTCTTTCTACTGAAACTCCAGACGGCATGGTGAATGAATTTGTATCACTGGTACAAGAATTCAAGCACAACACAGAAAAAAAGGGAAAAAAAAATATGGAGGAATGCGATGCACGTCCTGAGACACATGTAAACAAGGTGACTGCCTGCCAACTAGCGGTCAATTTTGGAACCAACAGACTTTGTCTCCGTAGTGCGCGGGACTTTCAAATAAAATCGGAATCTCCAGAATTTGTCCATAGCTTCCGAAATCCGTTAAATGGGGGTCCGTAAAACCGTGGCACGAGTGTATTGTATAGGGTTTGAGCGGGGCTCATAGTGTCCCATCTCCATATCTCCAATTATCTAGTTTTTCTTTAACCCTTATGTTCTGGCAATCGTATGTGAACGATTGCATCAGTGCATCCGTAGCGACGGCGATCGTTCCCGTAATCAAGAATTTTCGCACCTCATGTTTGAGCTCCACACACGGTTTCTTGAGTCAGATGGCGAGTGGAAGTATCTGGCTTCTTTTTCCACCCATAGTGTTGCTTCTAGCTCTGTATATTTAGGGGTAACGAAGCTATTCTCCCATTCTGAGGGCGACACTTGGCAACCCCAGCAACCTGCCGTGTCGAAAGCACCCTGATAAGAGCGAAGGGACGTCTCAGTTCATAGCTCACTATGTAACAAGGCAGATCATTTTTATTTAGCAGTGCTTCTGAGCCTGACTACAGTGACAGTGATTATGAGGAAGAAACTGAAGAAAGCGACGACAGCAGTAATAAAGGCTCGGAAAATGATTCAGAGGATCCACCTGTTTTCTCAGAACAGAGAGAAGACAGAGATAGTGGTGATGGAGAACAGACTCCCAACATCGTATTGAGAACCCAGAGTGGCTCACGTAGACGCAGGCGTGCCTCTTGTGTTCTGGGAAGACGATCAAGGGTGTGTGTGTGTGTATTTACCTAGTTGTAATTTTACAGGCTTTATGCTCGTGTGGCCCCGTCTCCATATCTACACTTATCCAATCTTACTTTAAAAGTATGCACACTCGTTGCAGACACTACTTCTTCATTTAAACTGTTCCATGTCTCAATACATCTTTGCGGGAAACTATATTTTTTAACATCTCTCAGACATCTTCCTTTTCTCAGCTTTTTACTATGTGATTTTGTGCTTCGGATGTCATATTCTTCTCTCAGGATCAGTTTCTCATAATCCACTTGGTCCATTCCGCTGATCAATTTATAAACTTGTATCAGATCTCCTCTCTCCGTTCTTTGTTCCAGGTTTGGTAGATCCATAGCTTTTAGTCTCTCCTCATATGTCATCCCTTCAAATTCTGGAACCATTCTTGTAGCCATTTTTTTATAGTCTCTCCAACTTCCTTATGTGTTTCTTTTTATGAGGAATCCACACTACTCCTGCATATTCCAATCTGGGTCTTATTATAGTACTTGTCAATTTCTTCATCATTTCTTTGTCCATGTAGTGAAATGCTACTCCAACATTCCTTAGCAAATTACATGTTTCTCTAAAAATTCTATCAATATGGCTTTCTGGTTGATTGTTTTCTTCCATCATCACTCCTAAGTCCTTTTCCTTTTTTACTTTCACCAGTTCTACTCCATCTCCTATCTTACAGATTCCCACGGGTCGTCTTTCACTCTTTCCCATTTCCATGACATGGCTTTTGTTCACATTGAATTCCATTTTCCACCTTTTACTCCATTCCCCGATCTTATTTAGGTCTTCTTGCAGTATTTCACAATCCTCTTTTTGCTTTATAACTCTGCACAGTTTTGTATCATCTGCAAACAGATTTATGTAGCTGTTCACACCTTCTGGCATGTCGTAAATATAAATGAGGAAAAGTATTGGTGCCAATACTGACCCCTGTGGCACTTCGCTTTCTACTGCTCTCCATTTGGACTTCATATCTTTAACTACCATCTTTATTTCTCTCTCCCTCAAATAATTTTCTATCCATCTCAATGTGCTTCCTTTTAAGCCACCCTTCTCCTTTAACTTCCATAGTAATCTTGCATGTGGCACTTTGTCAAACGCCTTTTTTAATCCAAATAAATACAGTCAACCCATCCCTCTCTCTCTTGTACTCTATCAACTATTCTAGAATAGAAACTCAATAAATTAGTTACACACAACTGTCTTTTTCTAAAACCAAATTGGTTATTTGATATTAATTTGTTGTCTTCAAGGAACTCGATCCATTGTTTCTTTATCATTCTTTCACACATCTTGCATATTACACTAGTTAGTGATACCGGTCTGAAATTTAAAGGTTCTTCCTTCCTTCCGCTCTTATATATGGGAACCACCTCAGCTCTTTTCCATTCTACTGGTACTGTTCCATCTTATTTAGGTCTTCTTGCAGTATTTCACAATCCTCTTTTTGCTTTATAACTCTGCACAGTTTTGTATCATCTGCAAACAGATTTATGTAGCTGTTCACACCTTCTGGCATGTCGTAAATATAAATGAGGAAAAGTATTGGTGCCAATACTGACCCCTGTGGCACTTCGCTTTCTACTGCTCTCCATTTGGACTTCATATCTTTAACTACCATCTTTATTTCTCTCTCCCTCAAATAATTTTCTATCCATCTCAATGTGCTTCCTTTTAAGCCACCCTTCTCCTTTAACTTCCATAGTAATCTTGCATGTGGCACTTTGTCAAACGCCTTTTTTAATCCAAATAAATACAGTCAACCCATCCCTCTCTCTCTTGTACTCTATCAACTATTCTAGAATAGAAACTCAATAAATTAGTTACACACAACTGTCTTTTTCTAAAACCAAATTGGTTATTTGATATTAATTTGTTGTCTTCAAGGAACTCGATCCATTGTTTCTTTATCATTCTTTCACACATCTTGCATATTACACTAGTTAGTGATACCGGTCTGAAATTTAAAGGTTCTTCCTTCCTTCCGCTCTTATATATGGGAACCACCTCAGCTCTTTTCCATTCTACTGGTACTGTTCCATTTTCTATTGAGCATTTTATAATGTTGTATATAGGACTTGCTAGTTCTTCCCTATATTCTTTCAGTATTCTGCCTGAGACTTCATCTGGTCCCATTGCCTTCTCTTCATCCAGTTCCTTCATTAACTCTTTTATTTCAAGCTTGGTTACTTTAATCTCTTTCATAGAGACTGTCTCTCTATTACCCTGTGGGCTTTCAAATTTGGATTCCTTAGTAAAGACCTCCTGGAATTTATTATTTAATAGTTCTGCCATACTTTTTGGGTCTTCCACCATCCCGTTCTCTCCTTTTAACCTTTCTATTGTTTCTTTTTACCTAATTTTTCCATTTATGAATCTGTAGAACAATTTTGGTTGCTCATTACATTTTTCGACAACAAGTATGCAATATACTGATAAACATTACACGATAACATTATTTCGGTGATTAAAAGTAAGCCCTCACGTACGGTACTACATGGTACAGAACCTATCACTGGGTGAGGAAGGATGGGGAGGGATAGGGGAGTGGGGAGCGACTGATTCATTAATACAATCTGCCTTAGTATAAGATGCATTATTAACAAGTATAATTTAAAACCATCTTACGAGTAAAAAAGAAACTGAGGCCGCCATGGCAAACATGGGGCCACCAGGGAGAAGGGGGGCTGTTGTGGTCAGGGGGCGTCTTGACCATGACCCAGCGTCAACATATCCTCCTCAGCTGACTCCATCAAGCCAGCACTACACATCCTTATCTAAACCAATAACAATTTCAATATTGTCATGCATCATAATATGTTTCTGAACTGCTTACTTATCCACAGAATTACATGTACAGGCAAACCCCGCTTAATGAAGGGGTTACGTTCCTAAGAAACCCTTCGTTAAGCGAATTTTCGTTACGCGAACCAATTATAACAACGTTTGAATCCCTTCATGAGTTTATCATTTTAGATCTGACAGAGAGAGCCATGCCACTGACAGCCTTCCCAACCCATTTGGGCCTAATGGAGTTCACCAGACTACCTTTCGGCCTGGTCACTGCTTGTGCCACCTATATCAAGCTCATGCACATTGTTCTCTCGGGACTCACAAACGTGACCTTTTATTTTGATAAAGTTTTTATATACTCTTCAGACTGGGCCCTGCATTTAAAGACCCTTCATGCCGTGCTGGACAGGATCAGGACCCATGGATTTACACTCAAGATCTCCAAGTGCCATTTTGGATTCCCTTCCATTCTATACCTTGGATTCATTTTGGGAGGTGACTGTCTTCAACCCCAGCCTGACAAAGTGGAAGTGCTCTACAAGATACCACCACCGTCCACTAAGAAACTTCTATGAGGATTTATTGGAATAGTGAGTTTCTACAAGTCTTTTATCCCTCAGGTATCCTTCCTCACTGGCCCTCTGACTGATCTGCTAAAAAAGACTGTTCATGAGCCCCTTCCCTGGACGGACGAGTTGCAGGCCTGTTTCGACCAGCTCAAATTAATCCTCTCTTCTAACCCCATACTTCGTCTCCCCGATCCTAGCCGTCCTTTTGTACTTACCCGAGGGATTGGAGCGGTTTTACTTCAATATCATCTTGGCATTCCTCATCTGGTTGCGTATGCTAGCAGAAAACTGCTCCCCAGGGAAACCCGCTATTCTACCATTGAGAGGGAATGCCTAGGTATAGTATTCTCCATTCTCAAGTTTGATTTATACCTCAGAGAGAAAGAATTTATTTTGGAAACAGATCACAAACCCCTCACCTATGTGCACACCTTCAAAGGCAAGAATGATCGCCTTCTCAGATGGAGTCTAAGGCTGCAACCATACAAATTCAGGGTCGTTCATGTTGCTGGAGCTGACAATCTATGTGCCGACCTCCTCAGTCGAGTTTAGATACAGATAACCCCTGATTAACGAAGGTTCACACAACGAAATTTCGCTACAACGAAGGTTTCATTTTACTACCATCTGCTTGTTTAACGAACACGAAACTTGCTTTACCGAAGTTTTATCCAGGTAATTTTTTCCAAGTCTGAAAGCCCAGACATATCACGCAAGCCGACATGCTTTTGAATACACCAGCGCCTCTGCTGGACAAATCGCGCACCACTCACTCCCCTAGTTCAAAACCATAACAGCGTCAGCAGCAGCTCGTCTTCCCTTGCTCTACATGCCACCAAAACGCCCTGCAATGTCGCCTAGTGTTGCTAAGAAGACCAGAAAGTCTCTTACTCTCGAAGTGAAGCTGGATATTATTCAGACATGAGAGAGGCGAGAAAACTAATAGCATTGCTCGCCACCATCTTGACTCCATCTACTATTTTCAAGTCAGCAGACTCTATTAAGAAGGCTGGTGTAAGCTAAAAGAACCACCTGAACTCGTGACTCTGTAATGGATAAAATGAAAAGCCTTGTGGAAATGTGGTACATAAGTTTTGTATACGGTACAATGATGTGCCCTTTGTTTACATTCCACAGCTTGCCAGCTAGCATATTTCCCGCTCCACTCCCCCTCCCTTCATAAATTTAAGTTCATCAACATTATAAAGTTACTTACATACATACAATAGTGTACATTATAATGACTTAGTCTTAAATTAAACTGCTTAAATGTTTAACTTCATAATTTTACTTTCATTAAATCTTTTACTGTACTATGATGCACTCTCGCTTTGTTTACTCTCAATGGATGTTCAAGTCAGGGGTTAAACTTGTTATAATCGGTTCGCTTAACGAAGTTTCGCTTAACAAAGGTTTTTAGTAACGTAACCCCTTCGTTAAGCAGGGGCCGCCTGTATTTTCTTCTATCCTTTCTTTTCTCCAGAAGGCATCACATTCCCTAGGAGTGGTGTTCTACAAGACTACCATGGCTAGTCTCTTGGAGGGGGGAGTTATGTAAAGGGCAGAACACCACCTGACCATCACCCCTCGTTCTGGATCGTTCAGCCACTCCCGAGCAACACTTCGCTCATTTCTCTCTGCCACGTATGTCTCGAGAACCCTGCTTCTTCCGGTCACTCCACGTCTCAAGGCCCCAGTGAACACCTATCCGAGTCTACCTCGAGCCTTGCCAACACCCAGACGGCAGAGAACTCCCTGGACTCTCCAAGGACTGGCCTCTCCTCTGCTGCCCTGGCTTCACTCTCTACCTGCTTCCCGGCGCCGTCAACGAGTCTGCCTCCAGTGTTGGTGAGATTAGTGTTCCTCTGGCCCTCACTCACTCTGGAGGGAGACTCATGGTGAGAGCCGGGTGGTGCGCAAGGAGTCCCTTTTGTTGTTGTTATATTGTGTATATCTGTGTTTTTGCAAGTCTAGTAAACTTGGAACAATTCGAAGCTGTTTATTACCGCCCCCACCGGGTTAAGTGTAGTTCATCCTGGGCCCAGTTTAGAGGGGGCAGGCCAGTGATGGCATTTCACACCTCGCCCCCGCAACAAATAGACTAAACTAGTAATTTATTACTTAGTTATTATTATACTTACTAGTATTATTATCATTACCTACTATTTCATCTGCTTCCCTAACTACTTTCTTTACTGCTCTGTAACACAGTACTTTCTTACCTCTACTGTTTCTATCTTCTTACTTAAATATATGCCATATATGTTATTTGCTCAGTTATTCACTATATATTATGTTATTCACTTCATATTACTTGTTTACATTGTATATTATTACCATTCTGTTCGCAACATCAACTTACATATAGGTACCTCATATTATATTATACTATTACCCTCCACCTATACCTAAATGCAATACATATTTACCCAAATCATGTAGCTCAACTCCAAAGCTTTTATGCTGACACATACCTTTTTTAGCCACTAAACCCTAGTGTTATTACTAAGTCTTCACCTTCATCATCTTTTTTTTATTATTTCTCATTCATATATGGAAAATATTTATGCATCATTGTATGAAGATATTGTTAATGATAACCCTAGAGATACAAATGACATTGGCAATGACATCATTAGAACTATAAATGGCCATACTGATATCACCTCTCTTTCCAAATACTACAGCATTGAAGAGTATAATCAACACACTAAGACTGCATCAAAATCATTCTTCAATATCCTCCACCTAAATATCAGATCCCTCCAGAAAAATTCAGATATTCTAACGTCATTCCTAAATTGCCTCACCAATCCACCACACATTATTGCACTTACTGAAACCTGATTCAGAGATTCCACAAAACTTCTTTACAACCTCGAAGGTTATGAGGCTTACCATACCTGCAGATCAAACAGAGAACATGGTGGAGTCAGTGTCTTCATTATGCTGACCTTCACGCTGAACCCATACAGCAATATTCTCTTGTCAATGAGAACACTGAGATGTGCACTATCAAGTTAAAACTTCCTAATAACTTTATTTTTTCTGTTATATACAGACCACACAGTAAACATGTTTCAGTGGAAGAGTTCACACACACCCTACATGACATCCTAGCCCAAGACCTGTTCACAAGAAATAACTCTATTCTTCTTGATGATTTTAATATAAATCTCTTAGAACATACCACCCATCAACCAACAAACTACTTTCTAAATTCTATGCAATCTCCAAATTATTTTCCCCATATATCACGAGCTACCAGATTTCCTGATAGCCCTAACCTCAGTCAGCCCTCACTCCTTGACCATATATGGACAAACTATACTCCATTGTCAACTTCTGGGATCCTCCACTACCCAATGTCAGACCATCTTCCCACCTTCCTAAATATTGTTTTGATGCCTGATCCTTGTGCTAAACATAAAATTACATACAGGTCTTTTAATACAACTAAACATAACCTATTTACTGCTAACTTAGCTGCAATTGACTGGAATGTTCTTCTTAACTCTGATGACATTGATACAAACTTTGATACAGGGTGGGGCAAATCAAATGCCCAAGTTTTGATAGGCTATTACGAAAAGTAAAACAATACTTACATAATTATTTGTTGTTTTATTTGAATCAGTATACAATGCCGTTTGTGTGATCACTTTTTGAAGATGGCATCAGGAAGATGGTGGCCATCTGTAGCGATGCACTGTTGAAGACGATGTCTGAAGTTTTCGGCTGCTCTTCGGCACATCTCAAGGGGTATTGCAGCGATTTCCTCCCGAATTCGCATCTTCAATTCTTCCAAATTGTGTGGCCGACTTCTGAACACTTTCTCCTTGAGATATCCCCACAGAAAAAAAAGTCGCAAATGCTCAAATCAGGTGACCGTGGGGATCACTCGACATCACCCCTCCGAAAGACGTGGCGTGCCGGGAACATCTGTCGCAATTTGACCATTGCAACTTGAGCAGTGTGGGCTGTTGCTCCATCTTGTTGGAACCAGATGTCTCCCAGACTTGTTTCCTCTCTTAATTCTTCCAATTTCGGTTAAAAAAAGTCTTCCAACATCGCAAGATAACGTTGAGAGTTGACGGTGACAGATCTTCCATCCTCCTCAAAGAAAAAAGGTCCAATTACCCCAAATTTGGAAACTGCACACCAAACTGTAACTTTAGGGGAATTGAGCAGTGAAGTTGGCCACACAATTTGGAAGAATTGAAGATGTGAATTCGGGAGGAAATCGCTGCAATACCCCTTGAGATGTGCCAAAGAGCAGCCGAAAGCTTCAGACATCGCCTTCAACAGTGCATCGCTACAGATGGCCACCATCTTCCTGATGCCATCTTCAAAAAGTGATTACACAAACAGCATTGTATACTGATTCGAATAAAACAACAAATAATTCTGTAAGTATTGTTTTACTTTTCCTAATAGCCTATCAAAACTCGGGCATTTGATTTGCCCCACCCTGTATTTTTTATGATATATTACATAAGATACATAATACACATTTCCCCAAAGTAACAAAATTTGTGTCTGCCAAAAGGGTTAATAGTCCATGGCTGACACCTGCAATACTAAACTCTATCAAACACAAAAGTAAATTATTTAAAATGCTCAAGCTCGGTAGAGTTAATCATGATGTCTACACACAGTACCGTAATCATGTAACACATATAGTTAGGGCCGCCAAGACTAACTACTATATGAATATCTTTAGCAACTTTAGAAATAACACCAGAAAAATTTGGCAGACCATTAATGAACTATCAGGAAGGCGGTCATCCAGAACAGCAATATCTACCTTAACACACAAAAACATCCTACATACCGATTCATGTCAAATTGCAGAAGCTCTCAATGAACACTTTAGTGAAATTGCAACAAAGTTAAACAATACCTTACCCCCAGCTAATAGAAAAGCCACTGACTACTTACAAGGAAACTATGCACATTCAATGTGCATCCCACCGATTACCTCTGTTGACATCATCAGAGCTATAAAGTCTCAAAAATAAATGATCAAATATTAATGAAATTTCCACCACTATATTAAAGAGTAACTCAGACCAGATTGCTAACCCCATTGCACTACTATTTAATCAATCCATATCTACTAGTAAATATCCATCAACCCTCAAAAATGTTGATGTAACACCTATACATAAATCTGATCCTAAGAATAACCCCAACAATTATCGCCCAATTTCTACCCTATCCAATTTCTCCAAAATATTTGAAATGTTAATGAAAAATAAATTAATGCCATATCTAGAAAGATACCACATCTTAAGTGACTCTCAATATGGATTTAGATCAAATTCAAGCACATATCATGCCCTTGATGTGTTTACCACCCACCTTTACTCATCTCTAGACAGTAAGTTATCAGTTTTATCTCTTTTTGTTGACTTTTCCAAAGCTTTTGATACAATCAACCACAGAATCCTTCTTGACAAATTCTATCATTATAGATTACATTCATGGTTCAAGGACTATTTAACAAACAGAACCCAGTGTACAGTCTATGATGAACATGTATCCTTGAAACTGAATATTTCCACTGGAAGTGTCTTAGGGCCTATATTGTTCCTTATCTATATCAATGATATTTTCAATATATTAACATAACATAACATAACATAAATAATAGGATAACAAAGGGCCACCAGGGCCCATCTAGGTTATCCTGTATCAGTCGCACAGCGACCTCGTCATCAGTACTTAAAGATACACTTACAAGTACACAATACATTATATACTAATTCTAAATATTTGGCCCATTAACAGGGCTAAGTCCTGCAGCGAAATCCTCTACAATTTGTGGTCCCCATACATGGGGATCATGTCTTATTTAACTATAGTAAATTTCTTATAAAACTATCATGCAGTGCTATACATAATTATAAATCTAATAAATTTAAGTGCTTATCTAATCTGTTTTTAAACATTGTCAAACTAGTGCTATTTACAACCGTCTCTGGCAATGCATTCCAGAAGTCTACCACTCTATGACTAAAGAAATATTTTCTTATATCTAACCTGCAGCCTTGCTTTCTAATCTTCCTGCCATGATTTCTAGTCCTATTTCCCTCCTCTAAGGTAAAGAAAGATCTCACATCTATGTAGTTTGTATCTGAGAACATTTTAAATAACTCTATCATATCCCTCTTATACATCTCCTCTCAAATGAAAACATGTTTAATTCCTTTAATCTATCTCTATACTCCAGGCGCTTTAATGCTGGTATCATCCTAGTTGCTCTTCTCTGAACTGCTTCTAACATGTTGATATCCTGCCTATAGTGGGGTGACCAGGCCTGTATGCAATACTCTAAATGGGGCCTAACATAGGAATTATATAAGCTACGCACCACTTCCTTACTTTTATAACTAACATTTCTATTTATAAAACCCAGGATCCTATTTGCCCTATTTCTTGCTTCTAAACATTGCTTTGAAAATTTCATAGTCCTGTCTATCACTACTCCTAAATCCTTTCCTTCCTCTACTGCCTCTAGCCAACATCCCTCCATCTCATAGTTAAAGTTTGTGTTGTCTTTACCTAAATGCATAACCTGACACTTTTCAGAATTAAACTCCATCTGCCACCTGTCTGCCCATGCTATCAGCCTGTCCAGGTCTCGTTGTATTCTGTAATTGTCCTTTTCACCCTGTACTGCACATGCTATCTTAGTATCATCTGCAAACTTTGATACTTTGCTACTAATTCCTATATCTAAATCGTTAATGTACACCAAGAAAAGAAGAGGTCCTAGCACTGATCCTTGGGGTACCCACTAACCACTTCCTTCCACTCAGACATTGCCCCATTTAATACTACTCTCTGTTTCCTATCAGAAAGCCATTCACTAATCCAATCAACTAACCTACCCCTATCCCATGTAGTCTCAATTTGTACACTAGCCTCCTATGCGGTACCTTATCAAACGCCTTGCTAAAATCTAGATATATAACATCTATGCTATTTCCATCATCTAACTCCTTGGTAATATATTCTAAGATATCGAGCAAATTTGTAAGACAGGACCTCCCTGATCTAAAGCCATGTTGGGTATCTCTAATTAATCTATTCTCATTTAAATGCTCCCAAATACTACCCTTAATGATTTTCTCTAGTATCTTACATACTATACTAGTTAAACTGATCGGTCTATAATTATTCGCATCATCCTTCCTACCTTTTTAAATATTGGAGTAACATTAGCTAACTTCCAGTCCTGAGGTATCTCAGCAAACCTAAGTGATCTTTCAAAGATTAACTTAAGTGCTTCAGAAATACTGTCTACACCCTCCCTAAGTACTCTGGCATGTAGCTCATCAGGACCACTGGCTTTCCTATCGTCTAGTTCAAGAATAAATTTCCTAATAATTCCCGGTTTTATATCAATATTTTCTAAAGCTCTTAAACTACTCGTCGCACTGTTTGTAACAGGATTTCCTATTCTTTCCTAGTAAATACTGAAGAAAATTGTTCATTCAATAATTCTACTATGTCTTCATTTTGATCCACTACTACACCATCTTTTCTGAGTGGTCCAATCCTATCCTTATTTCTTTTATCACTGACCTTGTAATAACTATATAATTTTTGGGATCTTTACTCCCAGCTCTAGCTAGTTTTATCTCTGCCTGCCTTTTACTTTTTTATAACCTTACTCAAATCATCTCTGACCTGTCTGTACCTAATCAAATCTACATCTTCCCACTTTTCTGCAACTCTCTATATGCCCTCTTCTTCTCTCTGATCTGGCTACCTATCTCATGAGTCCACCATAATGGCTTCCTGTTTCTCTGCCTTATATCTTTGTAAGGGATACACTGCATCACTATACCCTTTACTACAACCTTAAAAATATCCCACATCTCCTGTGCAGTTTTATTTCCAAAACTATCTTCCCAGTTTACCTCTCCTAATAACTGACGTAACCTACCATAATTGCCTTTCTGATAGTTTGGGACTCTAGTCTTATTCACTATATTATCCCTACTGGAATTAATGATAAATCTAATTATATGATGGTCACTGTTTGCTAAAGTCTCTCCTACCTCAACTTCCTTTAAACAATGCTCAATATTTGTTAGTACTATGTCTAAAACCTTCCTCCCCTAGTAGGTTTATCTACCATCTGCACTAAATAGTTATCCTGAAAACTTTCCATAAACTTATTTTCACTAGCATCTCCTACCATCCTCTCCCAGTTTACTGACTTAAGATTAAAATCCCTAAGATAATTGTCTGACTAGTACACCCCTATTTATCTCATCTACCATAAGGTTGTCTACATCTGCTGACTGGTTAGGTGGCCTATAAAAGCTCCTACTCTAATAACCTTACTTTTGTTTACTCTAACATCCAGCCATAAGGACTCTACTCTGTTATCTACCTTAATACCATTAACCTGACTGGAAATGAAGGATTTTTACATAAATAACTACTCCTCCGCCTATCCTACCAATTCTCTGGTGTAAATACATAATGTATCCATCTACTTCATATTCTTTCCTATTTTCCTAAACTTTTCCTCATTTACCCATGCCTCTGTGACACATACAACATCTAGGTCCTCCTCAACTATATAACTAGATAACTCGTCCTTCTTGTTCCTAAGACTCCTGGCATTTACATAAAAACATTTAAGTCCTGCTACCTTCCTAGATGCTGTCTCCTTATTTGGAATCCTAATCTTATTCTCTCCTATTTGCACCTGGAAATCTTTCCTAATCTTTTCACTATCTCTGTTTATCCTATCTAATTTATGTCTAGCATCTTTCTTCTGGAATGCATTTGCTACCTCACCCCCTACACTCCATCCCAACTCCCCTCCAGACATCCACTCAGCACATCCACACCCTTCCTACTCAGATGCACACCATCCCTAGCATACAAATCCCTTCGCCCATAGAACCTATCCCATACATCCACAAAGCTGACACCCACATCCTTACACATCCCTTTTACCCGACCATTCACACCAATGGCTCTAGACAACCATTCCTGCTAACATACACACGAGGCAAGATTCCTGACACTACACACCTCCTACCACTCTCCCTTATCTTGCCTAACATTTCCCGAAATCTTGCCACTAACTCCTCCGACCCACCTGCTCTGACATCGTTCCCACCTACGTGCAAAACTACTACACCCTCCCTCTCCATCCCCCCAACCCTCTTCTGCACCTCCTCACTCACTGCCTTCACACCTGCACCAGGCATACACACGTTCGTCCTCCTATCCCTGTCTTTCCCACAGAAAGTGCTATCTAAATACCTAACCTGAGAGTCACCCATCACACACACCTGAGGTGTGCTAGGCACAACCATCCTCCTCCTCTCCTCTACCCCCTTCTTTCTCCTTTCACTCACCACAACCACTTCATTCACTCCACTCTCACTCTCCCCCTCCAACAAACCGAACCTATTTTCACACTCAACAGGTTTAGTCCTATCCTCCCTAACTATCTCCACTTTCCTTCCCCTCACAACCTGCCATCTCTGCCTATCCTGACTACTATCTTTCCCAGTCTGGCACGCCTGCTCCCTCTTCCCCACTCTGCTCTTCCCGACAGAGGGCCAAGCCACCCTGTCGCCCTCAGAAGGTCCAACCTTCGGCCTAACACTGATCTCCTGCCTAATTGTTTCCACTACCTCCCCAAGCCTCTTAACCTCCTCCTTCAATTCAAAGATGAGAACTTCGTTCGCACTTTTCCCCTCACTTAGCTTTCAATTGTGCCAAGACTATACTTTTTGCTGATGACAGGACCTTCTACTTCACAGGCTCTAGCAATGACACTCTCTTCAACCAAGCAAATCAAGATCTTAATAAACTGCACTGCTGGTGTTTGAGCAATAGACTTACAATTAATATCGATAAAACTCACTTCATGTTCTTTTCTAATACAAACACTAATGTGCTGCCTGTTCTAAAAATTAACGATAAATTAATAAGTAGAGCTTATAAACTAAGATTTTTGGGTGTCATATTTGATGAAAGCTCAACTTTTAAATTCCATACTTGTAATGTTTCCCAAAAACTTTCCAGATGCACTACCATGCTCTATAACATAAGAGATTTTGCACACTGTGAAATACTAAAAACTCTCTACTATGCTCACATTTATCTCCATCTACTCTACTGTAACCCAATATGGGGCACCACCCATGCTACGCATCTAAAATGTATAAACCTACTACATAAGAAGATAATCAGAATTATTACAAAGAGCTCCTTCCTTGAACACACCATTCCTCTCTTTAAAAGCACTAAAATTCTAAAGCTGGAAGATATAACTAAATTTTCTATTGCAACTAGTATGTACAAGAATCAAATCAATGTCTCTTTTTCCTCTCATGAATACACCACACGGCACAGACAACAACTCTGTATACCGACCCATCGCTTGTCTCTTCTGCCACTCCACTGTGTATTTGGGCCCACACGTATGGAATTCTCTACCCCATCCTATCAAAAATGCTCCCTCTCTAACATATTCAAAAGTAAACTCAAATATCATCTAGATTTATATTAGCCAATGTCCTACTTTTACAATGTAGCCTTCCCAAACCTTCATTTAATATCTCTACTACTCCATCATCACCTATCTTCAACATCACCCATCACAACCATTCTATACATGTTGCTTACCCATTCTTTATCCTAGAAAATTGTATCTCTATACCTAACTATTTTTAGTGTCAAATCTTTATATATTTAGTTTATAGTATATGATCTCCATTATTGCTTACTTAGAATGTAAGTTTATATTTTATATTTTTATATTTATCATATTTCTCCTACCTCTTGCCTGAAAAGCATTGCTTATTATATAGGCTAGCCCAACAATTCTCTAAAGAGTCCTTCTGTAGTATATCCTTGGCTATAATAGTGTTTAAAGTGTTCAACGTGTTTCACGTATCTCCCCAATCTACCCATCCACCTCAACTCCTAATTGTCCACAATGAGGTACCGTATTTGACAGCATATAGGACGCACCTTTTCCCAGTACTGCATGCATCATTATTTTACTGCTGATATTATATCATTACTAGTATTATCACTTTTAAAAACAAATTATCATAAAAATGAAAGCCATCTAACCTGTGCGGCTGCAACGCATGTTAACCCTAACGTATGGTGATTATTTCGGGACAATTGAACCATTGCGTGAGGAGAGGCGAGATTGTTCCAGGAATCATGATTTTTCCGCGCTAAATGTTTGAATCTCTCTCCCTCACTATTGGTCCTGGGGCAAGTGGAGGCATCTAGTAACTTTCTCGCTCGCCTCCTCAAGCCTTGAGACATATGTTCCCACACAATAGGTCATCTTTTCCCATTTCGAGGCGACATCTGAGAATCCCCGTGACCTGGAGATAGGAAATGGTACTCCGAGTGATGTTGTGTCAGTGTTACTCGGTAGTGGCATTGAAAACAGTGATGAAAATGAAGACAGTGATTTTTTTTATTGAGACAGAAGAAAGTGAAACTCCCGTAGTGATTCCGATAGAGATCTGGGAGACAGAGACCAACCCTCACAGTGACGTTCATAAACCTTCTCACGTACTCCCCTTGAGCAATGTGCTGGTGTGTGTCACCCATGGTTGCCTCTACAGGACTGAGCTTGTCGGCCAAGTCATGTGAATCCCATTGCTAATAAGAGTTGCCAAATTACAATTATTATAGAAATCCACAATACTTGTAATATGTGATTTCTTTTCTTTTCCTGTTTTGCAAATCATTTTATATATCTTTTGTAATATGTGATTTCTTATTTTTTTCCTGTTTTGCAAATCATTTTATATATCTGAGTTCACATTTTCCTACTTTTACATCAAATCCAAATGCCCGAAAGAGGAGAGAGAGAGAGAGAGAGAGAGAGAGAGAGAGAGAGAGAGAGCACGCGCACTGTTATCAGAGCTATGGGGTGTTTCTTAAGGGGGTTTTACACGGTCAAACATGTTGGCCAACACGCTTGACAACACGACGTTTGAGAGAATGTTTGAACGTGTGAAAGGGGTAAACATGTTTGACCAACGTGTTGGACGGATGTCTGACGGGGCCTGACTTTTGTGGGCGGAGCTTGCTCGGTGCATGTCCATGTCTGAACGTGTGAACGGTCATCAGTCTTGAACCGTCATACATACTCAAATCTCGCCGAGGTAACATCTGTAACATCTCCTTCAGTGACAGGCGTAGTGTATCAGTTGCAAAATGAGTGACACGTGTGCCGTTAAGGATAAGGAAAGGGAAGTAATGGTGGATTTCATTAATATATACAGGAAGCATGCGGCTTTGTGGAAGGTGAAATCAAAAGAATACTCAAGCAGGAATTTAAGAAATGAATCATCATTTCATTAAGAATCCAACATGTCAATCTGGATCTGAAGGCTAAACTTGAGCCAGCCATTTGAATAATGAATCAATTAAACTTATCATAACCATTGTATTCATTTATTTTGGAAAGAAATATTACAGCACACTATTTAAGCCAATTCCAATCAGACTGTACAGTTTGAGTTTGAAGGTGTAGACTAGCCTTTCCTATTTTCATGATTTATATGAAGTCTTTTTGCCATGCTACTGCACCGGTATTCACAAAGTAATCCTTAAATCTATCTCTTACTACCTTTGCAATTTCAGAATAGTTTCGTGATCCCTGACCGTGTTGCAAACCTGCTAAATAATTAGGATCTGCAGTTAAGCCTGGCAAAATCATCTTGCTTATTCTATCCTCCCTATGGAAGCAGTCCTCTGGGGAATAGTCTGAAGGGCATGCTTTCCGCAAATAGTTATGTAGCACAACACATGCCATGACAACTTTGTCAATACTTGTCAATTTGAGATTTATACAAGTGTGGAAAATTCTAAACCGGGAAGCCATAATGCCGAAGGCATTTTCTGCCACTCTCCGTGCCCTTGACAGCCTGTAGTTGAATACTCGCTTCTCACTATGTAGGTCCTTTTGAGAATAAGGTTTCAAGAAATCTGTCCTTAATGCAAATGCCTCATCTCCCACAAATACATATGGCAAAACACAATTTGAAGTAGCTGTTACTGACTCATGTGGGATGCAGAGCTTTTCATCTTTGAGTCGCTTACCAAATTCTGTATTATCAATGACTCCTCCATCTGATACGCAACCAGTCCTTTGTCCACTTTGAACGCTTCCTTTTCTTTTCGTTGAGGGCAATCACTATGCCGACTGCCATCACCTCGTCTTGCGTAAGTGACATGTTGCTCCTTCTCCTTTTGGCACCGACTGAGGTTGTCTGTCAGTTTGGTTTGAACGTGTAAACACTCTTCATACATGTTGTGTTGGAGGTTTGATGAGCGTGTTGGCCAACATGCTTGACCGTGTAAAACTCCCATTAGCGGTGGGTTCTGCCATGGGTTCGGGGAGAATTTTTTGATATGCAACAACTTTGCTCTCAGAGGTCATAAATGTTGAAAACTACATCATTGTACTCAGAATAACAGAGAAATATGCTTTTATAAGGAAAAAAATCTTTTAGCATTTTTGACAGGTGTGATTTTTCCCTGCTGTAATAGATGGAAAGTAAATCAGCTCCCTGTACTTTAAGGATTGTTACACCCTGCACCACCAAAACCCCCTCATAAAAACAGTCCCCACCTTGCCTCCTATCACTCATTAACCTCACTTCACGTGGCTCAACAAGGCTTCCTCCTCACCACCTCCTCTCCTCGTTCGCTACTCTGCCGCCCCTCCTTCCTCCTGCTCGACACACCTCTCCTGCTTCTAACCAGTCTCGACCATAGTCTCACTGGGGTCGACCCAAGTCATCTTCAAGCCGCGACTGGCCGAGGAAAGGAGAAGTAATCTGCTCCTCTCCATGGGAACACCTCCTCCGCCTTGAACTACCAGAAAGGATACCACCACTAGGGCCTCGTCCTCCCCACCTCCCGTGATTAAGTATCACTACTCCTCCCTCCCTCCAGTGACCTTTCTCGCCCCCCATTTAGTTAGTTAGGTTTGTTTGTGTCAATGTTAAGGTATTTTAAGTTATTGTTAAGTTGTTTTAAGTTTAAATAAAGTAAATTAAGTCTGTATTTCTTTTTCTAATGTTCCTTGAGTATATATTTTTTTTTGTTTTGTTATAAGCTTGGGCCATCTGATTTTGCCCCAGGCTCACGGCAGTCCTTACTAACACCCAAGTTTATAACAGGGTTAACAAATATCAGTTGATCAGCACCCTGACTCGATGCTATCTGGCGGTGAGGAGTGACACCAAGTTCATTATCATAACAAATCACATCAACACCTTCACCATTATGGCAGCAAGAGGAAAAAGATCAACCTATACAATTTCCTACAAACTACAGATAGTGCATTATGCCAAGGAGCATGATAAGAGAGCAGTAGTAAGGTTTTTTGAGCTACCATACAGAAAAAATTACAAGTGTCTGGTGACAGCAAGAAAACCAACTGAAGAGCAAAACGAAAGATACAGGAAGCCCCTGCACTTGATGAATCTCAGCTTGGCGAAATTCACTTCTGGTGGTACGGTGGCCACGGACCACCGATTGCATGCTTGGCAATTTGAATTAAAACTTGGCAGTCCCCTGGCGGCTGCACAGCGAACCACGCAGCTCCCCAGTGATGTCAGACCTCTCTCTAAACCTATCAGAATGCGGTGTGAGAGTCCACTTCAGCCATTTTGTTTGTGCTACCCTCTGCTCTGCTAGCGTGGAAACAAATTCTAGCGATTTACCGCCAACATGGCCTCTACCAGCGCAACAGGTGGTACCGGTGGGGGTAAGGACAATGTTGGTGGCAGCAAGGATGAAAGTGGACAAGGGAAATGGGTGGAAAAACAGGAGTACAGATGAGGAAAGTATCACAAATCATACTGTGTAAGTGAAAAGGAGAAAAAGATTTTATTTCAGCTCGAAATATGATATTTTAAGAGTCAAAAGAGGGACTTTGGCAATGACCAAAGACTGATAGAGGCATTTTTTAGACAATTTATATGGTATAAAGAACTCGTGCTTGGCGAAATTCGCATTTGGCGGTAGTTTCACCAGACTAATTAATTCACCAAGTGTGGGTGTCTTACTGTAAATGTTTTCTGCTGTATAAAGTGCTACTAGACTGTTTTCAACAGTATATGTTTAAATAAATACACTAAAACCTTTATTTCCTGATTTTGACTTGATGAAATGGGTGTGCATCTTATATGCTGTCAAATATACTAAATAAAATGCTTAAAAATGTTGTTATTATGATTCTAAATTTTTTTTTATACTGTATTATTTCTTAATTTTCATACTATTACAGTAAGTCCTTATACGGTACAGAGGATCCTAGTGATTCAACCATTCGCAGTTTGAATTATCACCAATTCAAACTCACTTAATTAATACCCAATCCTCAAGGTTCAACTGACTGACTCACCAATTTGACATTCATATCTCGCATGCCACCCACCAGGTCAAATCCGCTCTCACCCCAAATTCGCCGCAGCCTGCCAGGCAAAAGTGTAAACAGACGCTACCCTGTGCGTCGCTTCCTTTTGCCTCACTCTCACATACAGGCAGGCCACACTCTGCCGTTCCACCTCCTGCCTCCACGCTGCTTCGACCATACCGCGCAAAGCCACCTCTAGCCCCAGCCATAAGAAGCACAATTTCCTGCCTTTCAAAGATAAGCTTGAGCTTATAAGAAAGTGTGAGGCAGGTATACCTCACAGTGTAATTGCAGCGCAAATGGGTGTCCCTAGATCAACAGTATCAACAATTTGGAAGAACAGGGACAAGTACTGTGACACCGCTGCAAGTGTTTTTATTTACAAAAATGTACTGTACAGCCACCTAATGTACAGTAAAAGCTCAATTAGTTGGACCTTATGGGGGGAAAACCAGTCCAAGTAACATATTTGTCCGACTATGTGTGATAATGACCCATTTTTACTTTTTTTTTTTTTTTTTTTTTTTTTTTTTTTGTACCTTACTTCACTGTCATTCATTTTTACACCCTCTACTGCAATTAGTTGCAGTAGAGGGTGTACTTAACCTTTTTGCAGCATTCTTAATCTCAATCCCTCAAACAGCAACCCCAATGCCCATCTGTTGCCGATGCCACTTCATTACAGCTTCAAGTTTTTCCGATCTCCCATACTGCACTCGTTTTCTTTCTAATCCTGCCTTCTTATATTGGGTGCTTTCCCTATTATCATCACTTTCTGAGACGAATTCCAGTAGAGATTGCAAGAACCAGTGAATGTTATGGCGGCGAGTGGATGACTGGATGTAAACAAACCAAAGTCCGAACTTGAGAGCGGGTTGTGGCGTCTGTTTTACGGTTTCCCCCATAAAAAAAAACTATTATCTCAAAAAATTATTTTGGCTGTTTTACGTTTCCTATAGTTTGTTTTATGGTTTTTTAATGTGTTTTAAGTGAAAACAAGATGTTCTACTTAACATTTACGTATAAATTCCCTCTTTATTTTATGAATTTTAGATATAAATAATATTTTTTTGGGCCAAATTTGTCCGATTATGTACGAAATCCAAGTATTTGGGGTCCGACTAATTGAGCTTTTACTGTATTTGATAAAAAAAAAAAAGATACGATACACATGAAGCCTTTAATAGTACTGATTTAGTCTAAATTAGTGTTTTTCAGAGGTTATAGTGATGTTTTGGAAGCTCTAGGCTGGAGGTTGGTCCCTATCCCCTAATTCTTAAGTATTTTATGGGAAAAATTGCTTCATGATTCGAATAAACGCTGATTCAACAGATGAAAAACCGCCCTAACCCCACCAAATTGCAAGGATCCCCTGTACTTCATCATCCGGTAAATTCACAGTTACGGTGTTTGGTAATTACTACCCTCGATTCTATTTACGATAAGAAAATTTCATAGATACGGTATCCACTCATGTTTTGTTTATACCATACCATAGTGCCACCATGCCACACGGCCACCACAACAATCAGTCTCTTTCCGCGTTTCCCACTGAACACAAGTGAAATCCTTATGGCATGTTTTTTTGTGGATATTATGAGTAAGGGCTGAAATCTCTACTGTGCCTTTGCTTCAGGAGGGATATCATCTTATAGAATACATGGTGAGTGAAAGGTAAATAAAAACATTTTCAGTTTATTCCTTTTGCGCAGTACTTTACATTTTTTATATGACTGTTTTCATGTATTTTCATGTCTGTAAGGATGACTTTCAACGTGCTGGAACACATCCCCTATTATTACATGTTATAATGAGTTCGGTATACGATAATTTCGATTTGCGGTAAGGTTTTCAGGAACGCATATGTACCGTATAACAAGAACTTACTGTATATGGCGTAAAAACTGGCAAAAAGCAACAATAAAAATAAAAGCTTGGAGATCCTAGTGTCAATTTGAATTATTACCATAGATTCTTCACTTGAGCAATTACGATTTTGGTTATTGTGCAATGATAAACGCATCAACTAGGCACGATAACGGAGGGTTAAGTGTTCTGTTCAATCAATGTGAAGGAAATGGAAAATAAGAATCTTTAACAAAAGTGGAACACTAGAAGAATATTATTTCCAAGATGCTTTGCTGGTATAGTAAGTCTTGGGAGTCTTGAGATTCTGTGTGATGTTTGTTTGGGCCACCATGTTTGTTATAACAGCTGATTGCAACAGAGGTGCCTCACCTGCAGGATAGATAATGATGCACGATAAATGTTGTCAGAAAGATCAGCATATGCCGCCTTGCTGCCAATCAGGTGCTGTTACTATAGTAGTGACGATCTTCTGTTTATTCCACCTAAAAGACACGCAAAAGCATAATAGAGGATACGTGCTGCAGAGACCACAGTGTGCAAGCTGAGTCACTCTCTAATGCAGCCTGGGGTTCAGGAACGGATTAATCATTTTACATTGATTCCCATGGGGAAAATGGTTTCGGTTCATAAATATTTCAGTTTGCTAATGGCTTTCAGTAACAAATCAAATTCATAAACCAAGGTTTCACTGCATCTCCTATAATCACCCAATTTAAATTCCCCCAAAACTCAGAGGTGCCTCAATTTGCCTCTGCTACTTTGGGTGACCTGAGCAGGCATAACTATGATTTTCCTTGGAATGACTACTGTTTCCATACCAGAGATTTGTCTGTGCAAAGCTCATAATACATAAAAGTACTGTACTCCTCACTCTTTCTTTGATCCTAAACATTCTTCATTAGTGGTTCCCAACCTGTGCTAACTCTGTACAAGAACCTTGTCTGTCCATGTGTGGAGTATGCTTTACATGTATGGGGGGTTCCACTAATGTTGCTCTTTTGGATCAGATGGAATCAAAAGTATTTCATGTTATAAGCTCTTCTCTAACTGATTGTCTTCAGCCTGACTGTGTGCTACAATGTTACATCTCCTACCATTACTTTCACACAAACTTTTCTGCCCTTAAGAACCATATGTCTTCCTCCCCCTCTTCCATCAGATTTTATCACACTTACAATAGACAAAAGCTGATTATTACACAGAAAGAAATATAACAGAAGTTAAAACAGGTATGGACAGCAAATTTTGGATGAAGGTAAGGTGAAAATAAGTAATATATATAAACAGTATATATATGTATGTATGTATGTATGTATGTATGTATATATATATATATATATATATATATATATATATATATATATATATATATATATATATATATTGCTAAATATGTACATATTGAGTGACACCTGTGGATCATTTTATGTATACTTACAGGGTAAATAGAAGTACATATGGTAAATAATGAGAAAGGCATCACTCTAATATTAAGAGATAAGGAAAGCATAAATGGTTGTATTTTGATGCCTAGAACATAAAATGGGCACTCCTGACTGTTGGAAAAATCCCCATATATATATCTAGGGATATCTTCCTAAAAGCAGAGAAATTTATGTTCTATGCATATACAACCACTGATGCATTCTAATTAAACCCTTAACTATGTTCTGCACAAAATCTATCTATTGGCATTAATGATATATGAGTAATTTGCAAGGGAAAGTGTATACAAGTTTCTTAGAAAAATTTCTACTTTTCAGTGTTGCACTCCTTTTTTGTATTAGTGAAACTGACAGCTTTCTCCAGAAATACTGTGAATATTTAACCCCTTCAATACAAGCAAACATTTTTTGGTAAATCTTACCAATAGATATCATTATCTTTCAAATACCCTCCCTTTTCCCCCTCAGCAAGTTTAGTGGAACATGGGGAAACGAGGGTTTTGGGGGGATGGGGAGACAAATTTTCCAAATTTTGCCCCTCCAAAAAAAGTCTACTCACCTCCTTAGCCCAAACTAGCTGGGGAGGGTGCACCGCCCAAACCCTCCCCTTATGGTCTTTATCTTACCCTAACCAAACCTAACCTAAACGTCTTCTAGCAGAGGAGGGTGGGCTGCACCTACCAGGATTCCCCCACGAAACTAGCTAGGGGGCTATGCCCTCTTGACCCCCATAGGATCTTTACTATAACTTAACCTAACCTAATCTAACCTAACCCTCCATACTATACTATACTTTATAAGAAAGTCTTAGCATGGCAGGCTCTCGTTAGGCGTCCAATAGACAAAGGTCTGTGATTGGTTTAGCCCTGATACATCATTTCACTAACTACCAGCATGGAGGCCTCTCCTTGGATGCCCATAACACATGATTCATAGACACCACAATGCCCTACTAATGTAAACAACCACAAGAAGAGGAAGAAAACTGTGAAATACCGCTCGCTGGACGTTTTTCGGGCGCGCCTACCAAACTTTGAGAGCCTGTGTAGGACATACTAATAAGGCTGCCCGCCAAATAAAACCACAAAAGAAGTGTTGGGCATAAACTACTTCAGCACTAAATGTCAGTATTTTACTGCTTCGTTACGTCCTACTGGTAAGATTTGCGTATTTTTACCTTGAAATTTGTGTACGATTAGACTATTTTATTGACATTAGGAAGATTCCATGGAAGCCAAAAGATTAATGGCCAGAGTCTTCACTATTTAAATTCCCAAGCAAGTTTCTGAAGAGGTATAAAATCACCAAATAGTAAGCAGAATCAATATGGAAATGCATCATGGTACTCAAGGGGTTTGGTTAACTATATATACTCTGTGACTACGATTCCTGTAAGATCAACTGACAAAATCCAATAGTTTAACCTACAAACATAAATAGTTAAAACTGAGATCTGTTATGCTAAGATGGGATAGGCAATGAGTGATTAACTGAAACTAAATCAGATATATGGACATGTATAACTAGACAGCTAAGAATCACCTCTCTCTCTCTCTCTCTCTCTCACGTATATTATTCGCATATACATACTTGAAGAATTAGCAACTTGCCTGAATCCTTACACGATTCAGCATCAGAGCCGCCTGTCAGTCACATGAGTCAGTACCTGCAATCAGCACTAGACAGTAATCCTCAACACTTGGCAATATGGCCGCTCCACAGACCTGTCAGAATTTTTTTTTTAAACTTCTGTCATTTCCACATGCCCATAAAATACATACATGTCACTACTTCAACATAATGCGCAGTATACATTATTTGCAGCTACTGTAGACAGTAACGATGGCATTCTCCTTTAATTACTTTGTTGCTTACCGAACACTTGAGTCCCATTACTTAAAGGAATTACCATGGTTAAGGACAAGAAATAGTCCGAGCCCTTACCTGAAACCAATATATAAACTCATGCAACACGTAGCCACGCCATAACAGCACGCTGCGCGCCCGCCGGCAGCCACCAAGGGATTGTTCCTGTGACAATGGCGACAAAGACGCAGCGCTCACCAGGCACGCTGCCAATGCTGCCATTGGATTTATATATCTTCGGACCAATGAGTAAATATGCAAGCAAGTTGGTTAATATGTTTTGATAACAAATTACAAACACAAGTTTGTATATTAGAATAATCAATGAATGTAAAGGGAATTTATTTAGCTACCAATAATCTGCGCAGTAATTTTGTCTATTGGTAGATCCCTCCAGCAATCATAATTGTTTTGAAAAAAATATGTTCATAACTGATAATGATAATGATGGGTTTTTGCAATAATTTTTCTACCGCAGAGAGAGAGAGAGAGAGAGAGAGACGAGCCTACCTAGCTGTAAATATAGATGTACATCTATATTTACAGCTAGGTAGGTAAGCTTGTCTCTTGAGTACCATAATGCATTTCCATATTGATTCTGCTTACTATCTGGTGATTTTATACCTCTTCAGGTAGATGCCAAGGAGAAGGCGGCATGATGATACTAAAGTGAAGCCAGCGCGATATTGGTCCGCTGCTGCCCTGCTATACCCTCTTTTATTCAAAATATTGCCGACCGCCCATTGAAAATACATGGGAACGCCCGAGTTACGCTCCTTATTTTCCGCCTTATATCCATGTTTCGAGGCTGCCTACCATATATGTGACCTTAATAGACTTGCAATAGTCGTGGCATACTATGTCAAGATTCAGACGGTATATCATACATACAAATGAGAGAATACAGTGTTTTCCAGCTTTGGTGGACTTGGGTGAGAGGTGGGAGGCAGTCTTTTGGGGCAAACGTATGACTGAACAAGGTCATGCACACATGTAAATATATATGTTCATGTAGATGTAAACATGTATGTATAAATGTGCATTTAAATGAAGGATGAATAGACTATATATCAGCTGAAACTTGGCCAGAAGGTTGTTTTTTCTTGGTATAGCAATTATTTAACACGTCAAAGTCAAAATATTCTCTCTCTCTCTCTCTCTCTCTCTCTCTCTCTCTCTAAGACAGCGGTTCCCAACCAGGGGTCCATAGAGATTATACTTATTTTTAAATTCATTATACTGGAATTAGGAGACATGCGGCTCAGAATAAAATTCATACTACTGTAGTACAGAATTCTTAATACTGAATGCTTAAATGCTAGAATTGTTCTACATTAGCTAACGGTATCAGGGGTGTCAAACTCACGGCCCACGTGACAAATTTGGCCCTTGGAATGGTCATGAGTGGCCTGCTTAACCTATTTCGTTGTAGGGGTCCACAGGTGAAAAAGTGACTGGAAAATGGGGAACGGGACAAAAAAAGGTTGGGAATCAATGCTCTAAAAGATATACATTAATATTCTCTCTCTCTCTCTCTCTCTCTCTCTCTCTCTCTCTCTCTCTCTCTCTCATATAGCTTTTATTTAGGATGATGTGTGATTCCATGTCACTGTGGGTTGGAAAAGCATCAATCACTGAAATTCTACTTCACTATTTGTTCCTTGGCATGCATTAAACAAGAAAAGTCATCTTTTTGCCAAAATTTCTCCCGGAAACGTCCTGCTGTATTTCTTTCAATATTGTAGCTATTTCGTATTAACACTGTTAATAACAAGTTTACATGACTTATTTAGGAAACTATAATGTGGATTACATAAGTTAAAACCATCAGTTCTTTCTTAGCTTTCCTCTAGTAATGAAAAAGAAAGCGACAATTTTTCCATTGCTTAACACGGGAGAGGGCAATGTTTGGGTGTAATATGCTGGGATCACACTACAGCTTATTTTTAAATACAACGCCCCGATGGTCGTACGGACCAGTTTTCTGCGATTGCATACGATCAAGGATTCTAAAAGGATACAAAGGTTCAATGGGAGGGCTGGAGGAATCGATTAGGGAGTGGAGCTAGCAAAAGATAGCGCGCGGGTCACAAGTAGTAAGGGGGTGAGTGATGGGGGGAATCCATCAGCGGGGGAGAACGAGAGAGACGAGAGTTACAAGATTCAGTCAGTCAGTCATGGAAAGGAACGCAAGACAGAGCAGCCATCGCCCGTCTCCGTTTGGGCCACACCTTGCACACTTGGTGCTCACTTGCACTGCCTACGTCTGTCTCCTGCTCCCTTCTGCCCTTGGTGTAGGACTACCCCTGAGACCACCAAATACTTTCTGCTCCACTGCCCACGTTTCCACTTCCACCGTACTGCATTACGCTCCTGGCTCTCCGCCCTGGCCATCACAACACTCGACCGATCCACCTTCCTGGCAGCCTCAGGCGTCCATCCCTTCCGGCAACCTGCTGTTCTCCGCTTTACTTGTGCCTTCTTGAGGGACACCGGCCAGCTACCACGCCTGTGATACCCACACAGAACTACCCCATGGCTCATAAGGATCCATAGATCTTCGCTGCCTTAACACCAATAACAATAAAGCAAGCCACAGCAGTTGTTGCCTTTGTGGCAAAAAGCAAGAAAACGCATATATATGCATATATATATATATATATATATATATATATATATATATATATATATATATATATATATATATATATATATATATATATATATATGAACATGTTTTATTTGCCTTTGAAGTTCATAGCCACGACAAAATGGAGGGAAAAATAGAAAGGGGGGGCGGCGAACATGAGAGAAATCTTCATAAGTTACTCCTGGGAACATTTTCTATGAAAGTGTTCGGTACCAATAGGTGGCAGCACCGCCGCTGTCTTCTAAATTTTAACCCACACCACAACTTCCTTCTTGTATAAATCTTGCATACAACTGTCGTAACGATAAGGAGCATTTCAGTGCAAGGACACGCAAAACGAAGGACGTCCACCTTCGTGGTGGTCTGAAGGTGGATGTTCACTTCTGGTGTCGGAGGCGGCCCCTCCATACTCTTGTCCAATGGGCCTGCTGTGTCTAAGGATGTCCCAAAAAGATCTTGCAACGACGATGGTACATCATACCCATCATACCCTTCCTCTGTCCCATCGTCCTCAGTGGGTAAACCATTTTGAGAGTACGGTGTACGTGAACTGGGGCTAGTTATTTTTTTATTTTATTTTTTTATTTATTCATTAATCTTTATTTTACAGCCGACAACGCACGAGCTGTCACACTCACGGTCCAGATATCTGGATCGTGGTCACACTTGTCACGACAATTCTATCGACATAATTTTTGTGCGTTACTGCCAAACGTATGTTCAAAGACCAATCGTAACTCAGTATTTTAACGATTTTTTACTCGTTCGATATCGAATGATGTCGTTACCAACACGTACAACATCGAATTTCTCTATAACGTCATCGTACGCCTGATGAAATGTCTTTGCTTGTCATCGACTCTCTTCCCGACGGTCGAATGCAGCACTCTATTGTTGTAAAGCTTCTACAATGTCGTGTGACAACAAGAACATCTTACGACATCGTACGATATCGCCGCCTTAAGTGGCATTTTTACGATAGTTTGTGTGTGATTAGATGATTTTGCTTACAATAAGAAGGGTCTACGGTGTCAGAGATTAATGGCCAGTTTTCACTATTTTAATCCCCACATAAGTTTGTGAAGCTGTATAAAATTATTGAATAATAGCCAGAATAAATATGAAAACACGTCATGTTACTGCAGGGGTTAACACGGCGGGGCGAGGCGAGGCGATAGAGGCACCTTGCTTTGCTCCGGGCTATGTGTTTCCTATATATAATAGCTTCCCCTTGCTCAATAAGCGCTAAGAATAGGACACATTTCGCTATACGCTATTACTTGCAGTTTGTGTTGACAGACTAGGATAATAAAGAGGGACGCCAGAGATGAAACGTATACAGAACGGTGAAATAATGACACACACACACACACACACACACACACACACACACACACACACACACACACACACAGTCTGAGTCCTATCCGAAGATCTGTCTATGTGCTCTGAGCTTGTTCCATAATGGGGAAGGCTGGCTGGGTGACTACCGGGCGACCATAGTGAATCACACACACACACACACACACTAAGTACCATGAAAGAAAAGGACACACACACACACACACACACACACACACACACACACACACACACACACTCCCCCTCCAACACCCTCCAGCTGGGAGCTGGGTGTCAGTGGTTCCCCCATAACGAAAGATAAAGGCAACACACACACACACACACACACACACACACACACACAGATTCAGATTCAGATTCAGATGTTTATTGACCACAACATGACACAGAAATTTCAAAATGACAAGATCACAACAAATAATCCCAGATAATTAAAACTAACAACAACATACAAGCTAATTGTAGTCCAGTAACACACACACACACACGCTAAGTACCATGAAAGAAACACACACACACACACACACACACACACACACACACACACACACACACACACACACACACACGCTAAGTACCATGAAAGAAAACACACACACACACACACACACACACACACACACACACACACACACACACACACAGCCACTTTCCCCTCCAACACCCTCCAGCTGGGAGCTGGGTGTCAGTGGTTCCAGCTGGTGGGCTCCCTCATAACGAAAGATAAGGCAACACACACACACACACACACACAGTCTCAGTCCTATCCGAAGATCGCTCTATGAGCTCTGAGCTTGCTCCGTAATGGGGAAGGCTGGGTGACTACCGGGCGACCATAGTGAATTACACACACACACACACACACACACGCTAAGTACCATGAAAGAAAATGACACACACACACACACAGCCACCTTCCCCTCCAACACCCTCCAGCTGGGAGCTGGGTGTCAGTGGTTCCAGCTGGTGGGCTCCCTCATAACGAAAGATAAGGCAACACACACACACACACACACACACACACACACACACACACACACACACACACACACACACACACACACACACACACACACACACACACACACACACCCTCGGGCCTGGAGCCAGGTATCGGCCTGGGTCCAGCCGGGGTGGGGTCAACCCTCCTTGATGACGTCACATATATTCGTTACGCAAATAATTTTGAAAATGAGGATTCCCAAAAAGGCAGCTGGACACGAATGTTATAAAAATTCTGACTCGTTATCAATCGAAACTAACTTCTAAAATACAAAAACATTGCCGAGAAAAGGAATAATAAAATAGCTCAAAAATATACTAAATAAAGTATTAGAACTTCGACTTGCTTAAACACAATTTCAAAGCCCACCAATTTCATTCAACTGAATCGATAACGTTTTTCAAAAATTATGACTATC